>NC_134461.1:147627379-147977579 GCF_047948215.1 Lycorma delicatula | reverse complement strand
TTTTTCTGTAAATATGCAGAATAAGGTAAAAATTCATTTAGCAACTTATCTCTTAATTGCTGCAGTAAATAAACTCAAACCTGGATTTCATAATTTTTTTGTAGAAAAAACATAAAATTTTAAAATGCAATTTAAAATAAAAGGCACTATTCGTTCAAAAGGCAGCAGTATTCATTACCTACTGTATTTATTTAATTTTGCACATAAAATCATGCATAAGTTTTCGTACAAAGTACCATTTTTTAAAATAAAAACTTTAAACTGTATAATTTAATTTTGTCTAAACTTTAAAAGTTAACATTCAATGAATTGAATAGAATCAGTGAACGAAAGAATTTAAAGTCTTTTAAGAGTCTTGATGTAGGCTCATTTGCTATTTACACCTATTATGTTAGTGAAATTACACAAATGTTTCTTACAATAAAGGTGTTTTAAACTAAACACCAACAACTTGTTATTTATGGACTTGTGTTTGTTTTAACATCTTGTTATTCTGAAGATTGATTGAACTAATTTTCTTGTCTGCAGTTAAATGCATCTTCATCCCCTGTCCATAAGAGTTTTAGTGGTTGATCCGTCAGCAACAACTAATTGTATCAGACTAGCTTTAACCTCCACATTAATGGTTTTCCTAATAGTCCTTTCATTTATTTAATAGATTTTTTTATAAATTTATTACAATTGGAACTCACCTCCTAATTTGATGAGATTTGAAATTTAGGTTGTTTAGGACCTAAGTTATTTATTACAGTGAGAAATTTTCATCAGAAACTCCTTTCACCCAAGTTACATTCCACATAAGTTGCATTCATCAGCAAAAATTCTGAAATTCAACAATGCACAAGTGTAAACTACATTATTTTTGGATGAAATAATTTAAAAAGTTTCTTAATTAAGTTAAAAAGAAAATTAGATTCCCTTAGGACTAGATTAAGTTTAGTTGAAGCTTAAGTGCAAATTAGGTTACGTTGAGTACAATATACATTATTTAAAAAGAAAAAAAAGCTTTAAGTGAAATTCAGTTAAGGTTATAGTCAGGGTTAAAACAAAAAATTGCTTATGGTATATAATTCTGTATTCAGGCTAACAATCAGCCACTTTAATATATAAGGTTAATTAGTTGAATTTAGTGAGCGAAGCAAGAACAGGAAACACTTGCTTAAAATGTATGGATGTCTTATATTGAAATTGAGAGTACATGGAATCATTGAACCTAACCTTAACTTAAGCATAACTAAATTCAACTGAATTTCACGTAAACCAAGTTATTTACTTGAAATAATGTATTTTACTATTGTACAGTGTTGAATGACAAAGTTTTAAGTGAGGCTACTGTGTACCTTTTGCTAAGCGACATAACTCAAGTGAAAGATGTTTTTGACAAAAGATTTGAGTTGTAATGATTAACTTAAATAAGGTATATCCCAATTTTCATCAAGATCAGAGGTAACTCCTTAATTGTAAATAACTATACAGATTTTTTTGCATACATTGCTTTTAGAAGTAAAATCAAATTTTTAAAACCTTACCTTATTTTTGTCTGTAGAAGCTTAGATAGAAAAAATTAAAAGAGTATGCTTTTTTGTAGATATATGTGTAATATTTTTTAATTTAGTGACCAGATTTCTTATATTTCAAGTTTGATACATGCTCTGAAGTTACATTGATGATTTTTAAACAACTTTCAATTTTTTAGTACGGCAAGGCATTTTAGACATATGTCTAGGTATTTCATTGTTATTAAAGCAGATGCTTTTTCATTGAAATAGTTCTAATTACGCGACTGCCCAAAAAGAACTGTATTTAAGGTATATGTATGTTTGTTTGTTTATTTCTTCCACCATAGCAGCAGCAGTATGGATTTTCAAAATTCAAATCGATTCACAGTGGCTGAAACGTTTTAGAAGTATAACCCTCATGTTAGAACCCTACATTACCGGGTGCACCATAGGATGCATACATATATATGAGGTCTATAAATAAAGTAATGAAACTGGTTCAGAAAAACCTTTTATTTACAATCTAGTTATACATGGACTCTACACCTTCAAGATAGTTCCCTTGGGAAGCCACACAACTCTTCAAACAGTTTTCCCACTCACCATAGCAGTGTTGGAACTCAGAAACTAGAATATCCTTCATATGGTTGTTAACATCTTTTTTGTTATGTTTTCTACTGTTCCAAAATGGTGTCCATTGAGGTGTTTTTTTAAGTCGGGAACAGGAAAAAGTTGCAGGGACTCAAGTCAGGTGAATAAAATTGTTGTGGAACTATAGGGATGTTATTTTTTTACAAAAAACTCGTTAATTCAGACTGCAGTTTGACAAGGTCCATTGTCATGATGCAGCATCCAGTTGTCTTTGAAGACTGGTCTCACATGGGCAACTCTTTTCTTTACTTTAGCTCCTGGCATGACTCGAGAGTATTCACCACTTTGGAAAATGCTTTGTTAAGCTTAATTAAATAAATTAAATAGGGTGTATAGCTTTTAAGTAAGGTCAGTCCATTTCAAATCATTCAGCTAAAAATTAAAATGAAACCCGTCGCTGAATGTCAAGAGAATTTTTTATTTGTTCTATTTGCCACCCTTATTACCATGTAAAGTTTTATTTTGATAACTTAAATACTTTTTATTTAAATTTCTCAAAAAATACATTATTGTTGTTTCTGGGGGATTTAGTGATTATGATGTTGATTTAGTAAAAAACTCATAACTTTTTCTGTAAATATGCATAATAAGGTAAAAATTCATTTAGTAACTTATCACTTAATTGCTGCAGTAAATAAACTCAAACCTGGACTTCATAATTTTTTGTAGAAAAAACATAAAATTTTAACATGCAATTTAAAATAAAAGCCACTATTCGTTCAAAAGGCAGCAGTATTCATTACCTACTGTATTTATTTAATTTTGCACATAAATTCATGCATAAGTTTTCGTACAAAGTACCATTTTTTTAAATTAAAACTTTAAACTGTATAATTTAGTTTTGTCTAAACTTTAAAAGTTAACATTCAATGAATTGAATAGAATCAGTGAACGAAAAAATTTAAAGTCTTTTAAGAATCTTGATGTAGGCTCATTTGCTCTTTACACCTACTATGTTAGTGGAATTACACAAATGTTTCTTACAATAAAAGTGTTTTGAACTAAACACAAACAACTTGTTATTTATGGACTTGTGTTTGTTTTAACATCTTGTTGTACTGAAGATTGATTGAACTAATTTTCTTGTCTGCAGTTAAATGCATCTTCATCCCCTGTCCATAAGAGTTTTAGTGGTTGATCCGTCAGCAACAACTAATTGTATCAGACTAGCTTTAACCTCCACATTAATGGTTTTCCTAATAGTCCTTTCATTTATTTAATAGATTTTTTTATAAATTTATTACAATTGGAACTCACCTCCTAATTTGATGAGATTTGAAATTTAGGTTATTTAGGACCTAAGTTATTTATTACAGTGAGAAATTTTCATCAGAAACTCCTTTCACCCAAGTTACATTCCACATAAGTTGCATTCATCAGCAAAAATTCTGAAATTCAACAATGCACAAGTGTAAACTACATTATTTTTGGATTAAATAATTTGAAAAAGTTTCTTAATTAAGTTAAAAAGAAAATTAGATTCCCTTAGGACTAGATTAAGTTTAGTTGAAGCTTAAGTGCAAATTAGGTTACGTTGAGTACAATATACATTATTTAAAAAGAAAAAAAAAGCTTTAAGTGAAATTCAGTTAAGGTTATAGTCAGGGTTAAAACAAAAAATTGCTTATGGTATATAATTCTGTATTCAGGCTAACAATCAGCCACTTTAATATATAAGGTTAATTAGTTGAATTTAGTGAGCGAAGCAAGAACAGGAAACACTTGCTTAAAATGTATGGATGTCTTATATTGAAATTGAGAGTACATGGAATCATTGAACCTAACCTTAACTTAAGCATAACTAAATTCAACTGAATTTCACGTAAACCAAGTTATTTACTTGAAATAATGTATTTTACTATTGTACAGTGTTGAATGACAAAGTTTTAAGTGAGGCTACTGTGTACCTTTTGCTAAGCGACATAACTCAAGTGAAAGATGTTTTTGACAAAAGATTTGAGTTGTAATGATTAACTTAAATTAGGTATATCCCAATTTTCATCAAGATCAGAGGTAACTCCTTAATTGTAAATAACTATACAGATTTTTTTGCATACATTGCTTTTAGAAGTAAAATCAAATTTTTAAAACCTTACCTTATTTTTGTCTGTAGAAGCTTAGATAGAAAAAATTAAAAGAGTATGCTTTTTTGTAGATATATGTGTAATATTTTTTAATTTAGTGACCAGATTTCTTATATTTCAAGTTTGATACATGCTCTGAAGTTACATTGATGATTTTTAAACAACTTTCAATTTTTTAGTACGGCAAGGCATTTTAGACATATGTCTAGGTATTTCATTGTTATTAAAGCAGATGCTTTTTCATTGAAATAGTTCTAATTACGCGACTGCCCAAAAAGAACTGTATTTAAGGTATATGTATGTTTGTTTGTTTATTTCTTCCACCATAGCAGCAGCAGTATGGATTTTCAAAATTCAAATCGATTCACAGTGGCTGAAACTTTTTAGAAGTATAACCCTCATGTTAGAACCCTACATTACCGGGTGCACCATAGGATGCATACATATATATGAGGTCTATAAATAAAGTAATGAAACTGGTTCAGAAAAACCTTTTATTTACAATCTAGTTATACATGGACTCTACACCTTCAAGATAGTTCCCTTGGGAAGCCACACAACTCTTCAAACAGTTTTCCCACTCACCATAGCAGTGTTGGAACTCAGAAACTAGAATATCCTTCATATGGTTGTTAACATCTTTTTTGTTATGTTTTCTACTGTTCCAAAATGGTGTCCATTGAGGTGTTTTTTTAAGTCGGGAACAGGAAAAAGTTGCAGGGACTCAAGTCAGGTGAATAAAATTGTTGTGGAACTATAGGGATGTTATTTTTTTACAAAAAACTCGTTAATTCAGACTGCAGTTTGACAAGGTCCATTGTCATGATGCAGCATCCAGTTGTCTTTGAAGACTGGTCTCACATGGGCAACTCTTTTCTTATCTTTAGCTCCTGGCATGACCCGGGAGTATTCACCACTTTGGAAAATGCTTTGTTAAGCTTAATTAAATAAATTAAATAGGGTGTATAGCTTTTAAGTAAGGTCAGTCCATTTCAAATCATTCAGCTAAAAATTAAAATGAAACCCGTCGCTGAATGTCAAGAGAATTTTTTATTTGTTCTATTTGCCACCCTTATTACCATGTAAAGTTTTATTTTGATAACTTAAATACTTTTTATTTAAATTTCTCAAAAAATACATTATTGTTGTTTCTGGGGGATTTAGTGATTATGATGTTGATTTAGTAAAAAACTCATAACTTTTTCTGTAAATATGCAGAATAAGGTAAAAATTCATTTAGCAACTTATCTCTTAATTGCTGCAGTAAATAAACTCAAACCTGGATTTCATAATTTTTTTGTAGAAAAAACATAAAATTTTAAAATGCAATTTAAAATAAAAGGCACTATTCGTTCAAAAGGCAGCAGTATTCATTACCTACTGTATTTATTTAATTTTGCACATAAAATCATGCATAAGTTTTCGTACAAAGTACCATTTTTTAAAATAAAAACTTTAAACTGTATAATTTAATTTTGTCTAAACTTTAAAAGTTAACATTCAATGAATTGAATAGAATCAGTGAACGAAAGAATTTAAAGTCTTTTAAGAGTCTTGATGTAGGCTCATTTGCTATTTACACCTATTATGTTAGTGAAATTACACAAATGTTTCTTACAATAAAGGTGTTTTAAACTAAACACCAACAACTTGTTATTTATGGACTTGTGTTTGTTTTAACATCTTGTTATTCTGAAGATTGATTGAACTAATTTTCTTGTCTGCAGTTAAATGCATCTTCATCCCCTGTCCATAAGAGTTTTAGTGGTTGATCCGTCAGCAACAACTAATTGTATCAGACTAGCTTTAACCTCCACATTAATGGTTTTCCTAATAGTCCTTTCATTTATTTAATAGATTTTTTTATAAATTTATTACAATTGGAACTCACCTCCTAATTTGATGAGATTTGAAATTTAGGTTATTTAGGACCTAAGTTATTTATTACAGTGAGAAATTTTCATCAGAAACTCCTTTCACCCAAGTTACATTCCACATAAGTTGCATTCATCAGCAAAAATTCTGAAATTCAACAATGCACAAGTGTAAACTACATTATTTTTGGATGAAATAATTTAAAAAGTTTCTTAATTAAGTTAAAAAGAAAATTAGATTCCCTTAGGACTAGATTAAGTTTAGTTGAAGCTTAAGTGCAAATTAGGTTACGTTGAGTACAATATACATTATTTAAAAAGAAAAAAAAGCTTTAAGTGAAATTCAGTTAAGGTTATAGTCAGGGTTAAAACAAAAAATTGCTTATGGTATATAATTCTGTATTCAGGCTAACAATCAGCCACTTTAATATATAAGGTTAATTAGTTGAATTTAGTGAGCGAAGCAAGAACAGGAAACACTTGCTTAAAATGTATGGATGTCTTATATTGAAATTGAGAGTACATGGAATCATTGAACCTAACCTTAACTTAAGCATAACTAAATTCAACTGAATTTCACGTAAACCAAGTTATTTACTTGAAATAATGTATTTTACTATTGTACAGTGTTGAATGACAAAGTTTTAAGTGAGGCTACTGTGTACCTTTTGCTAAGCGACATAACTCAAGTGAAAGATGTTTTTGACAAAAGATTTGAGTTGTAATGATTAACTTAAATAAGGTATATCCCAATTTTCATCAAGATCAGAGGTAACTCCTTAATTGTAAATAACTATACAGATTTTTTTGCATACATTGCTTTTAGAAGTAAAATCAAATTTTTAAAACCTTACCTTATTTTTGTCTGTAGAAGCTTAGATAGAAAAAATTAAAAGAGTATGCTTTTTTGTAGATATATGTGTAATATTTTTTAATTTAGTGACCAGATTTCTTATATTTCAAGTTTGATACATGCTCTGAAGTTACATTGATGATTTTTAAACAACTTTCAATTTTTTAGTACGGCAAGGCATTTTAGACATATGTCTAGGTATTTCATTGTTATTAAAGCAGATGCTTTTTCATTGAAATAGTTCTAATTACGCGACTGCCCAAAAAGAACTGTATTTAAGGTATATGTATGTTTGTTTGTTTATTTCTTCCACCATAGCAGCAGCAGTATGGATTTTCAAAATTCAAATCGATTCACAGTGGCTGAAACTTTTTAGAAGTATAACCCTCATGTTAGAACCCTACATTACCGGGTGCACCATAGGATGCATACATATATATGAGGTCTATAAATAAAGTAATGAAACTGGTTCAGAAAAACCTTTTATTTACAATCTAGTTATACATGGACTCTACACCTTCAAGATAGTTCCCTTGGGAAGCCACACAACTCTTCAAACAGTTTTCCCACCCTTCATAGCAGTGTTGGAACTCAGAAACTAGAATATCCTTCAGATGGTTGTTCACATTTTTTTTGTTTTGTTTTCTACTGTTCCATGATGGTGTCCATTGAGGTGTTTTTTAGGTCGGGAACAGGAAAAAGTTGCAGGGACTCAAGTCAGGTGAATAAAATTGTTGTGGAACTATAGGGATGTTATTTTTTAATAAAAACTCGTTAATTCAGACTGCAGTTTGATAAGGTCCATTGTCATGATGCAGCATCCAGTTGTCTTTGAAGACTGGTCTCACATGGGCAACTCTTTTCTTATCTTTAACTCCTGGCATGACCCGGGAGTATTCACCACTTTGGAAAATGCTTTGTTAAGCTTAATTTAATAAATTAAATAGGGTGTATAGCTTTTAAGTAAGGTCAGTCCATTTTAAATCATTCAGCTAAAAATTAAAATGAAACCCGTCGTCTCAGAATGTCAAGAGAATTTTTTATTTGTTCTATTTGCCACCCTTATTACCATGTAAAGTTTTATTTTGATAACTTAAATACTTTTTAGTTACTAATTATTTAAATTTCTCAAAAAATACATTATTGTTGTTTCTGGGGGATTTAGTGATTATGATGTTGATTTAGTAAAAAACTCATAACTTTTTCTGTAAATATGCAGAATAAGGTAAAAATTCATTTAGCAACTTATCTCTTAATTGCTGCAGTAAATAAACTTAAACCTGGATTTCATAATTTTTTTGTAGAAAAAACATAAAATTTTAAAATGCAATTTAAAATAAAAGGCACTATTCGTTCAAAAGGCAGCAGTATTCATTACCTACTGTATTTATTTAATTTTGCACATAAAATCATGCATAAGTTTTCGTACAAAGTACCATTTTTTAAAATAAAAACTTTAAACTGTATAATTTAGTTTTGTCTAAACTTTAAAAGTTAACATTCAATGAATTGAATAGAAGCAGTGAACGAAAAAATTTAAAGTCTTTTAAGAATCTTGATGTAGGCTCATTTGCTATTTACACCTATGTTAGTGGAATTACACAAATGTTTCTTACAATAAAAGTGTTTTGAACTAAACACAAACAACTTGTTATTTACGGACTTGTGTTTGTTTTAACATCTTGTTGTACTGAAGATTGATTGAACTAATTTTCTTGTCTGCAGTTAAATGCATCTTCATCCCCTGTCCATAAGAGTTTTAGTGGTTGATCCGTCAGCAACAACTAATTGTATCAGACTAGCTTAAACCTCCACATTAATGGTTTTCCTAATAGTCCTTTCATTAATTTTATAGATTTTTTTTAAATTTATTACAGCTGGAACTCACCTCCTAATTTGATGAGATTTGAAATTTAGGTTATTTAGGACCTAAGTTATTTATTACAGTTAGAAATTTTCACCAGAAACTCCTTTCACCCAAGTTACATTCCACATAAGTTGCATTCATCAGCAAAAATTCTGTAATTCAACAATGCACAAGTGTAAACTACATTATTTTTGGATTAAATAATTTGAAAAAGTTTCTTAATTAAGTTAAAAAGAAAATTAGATTCCCTTAGGACTAGATTAAGTTTAGTTGAAGCTTAAGTGCAAATTAGGTTACGTTGAGTACAATATACATTATTTAAAAAGAAAAAAAAAGCTTTAAGTGAAATTCAGTTAAGGTTATAGTCAGGGTTAAAACAAAAAATTGCTTATGGTATATAATTCTGTATTCAGGCTAACAATCAGCCACTTTAATATATAAGGTTAATTAGTTGAATTTAGTGAGCGAAGCAAGAACAGGAAACACTTGCTTAAAATGTATGGATGTCTTATATTGAAATTGAGAGTACATGGAATCATTGAACCTAACCTTAACTTAAGCATAACTAAATTCAACTGAATTTCACGTAAACCAAGTTATTTACTTGAAATAATGTATTTTACTATTGTACAGTGTTGAATGACAAAGTTTTAAGTGAGGCTACTGTGTACCTTTTGCTGAGCGACATAACTCAAGTGAAAGATGTTTTTGACAAAAGATTTGAGTTGTAATGATTAACTTAAATAAGGTAAATCCCAATTTTCATCAAGATCAGAGGTAACTCCTTAATTGTAAATAACTATACAGATTTTTTTGCATACATTGCTTTTAGAAGTAAAATCAAATTTTTAAAACCTTACCTTATTTTTGTCTGTAGAAGCTTAGATAGAAAAAATTAAAAGAGTATGCTTTTTTGTAGATATATGTGTAATATTTTTTAATTTAGTGACCAGATTTCTTATATTTCAAGTTTGATACATGCTCTGAAGTTACATTGATGATTTTTAAACAACTTTCAATTTTTTAGTACGGCAAGGCATTTTAGACATATGTCTAGGTATTTCATTGTTATTAAAGCACATGCTTGTTCATTGAAATAGTTCTAATTACGCGACTGCCCAAAAAGAACTGTATTTAAGGTATATGTATGTTTGTTTGTTTATTTCTTCCACCATAGCAGCAGCAGTATGGATTTTCAAAATTCAAATCGATTCACAGTGGCTGAAACTTTTTAGAAGTATAACCCTCATGTTAGAACCCTACATTACCGGGTGCACCATAGGATGCATACATATATATGAGGTCTATAAATAAAGTAATGAAACTGGTTCAGAAAAACCTTTTATTTACAATCTAGTTATACATGGACTCTACACCTTCAAGATAGTTCCCTTCGGAAGCCACACAATTCTTCAAACAGTTTTCCCACTCTCCATAGCAGTGTTGGAACTCAGAAACTAGAATATCCTTCATATGGTTGTTAACATCTTTTTTGTTATGTTTTCTACTGTTCCAAAATGGTGTCCATTGAGGTGTTTTTTTAAGTCGGGAACAGGAAAAAGTTGCAGGGACTCAAGTCAGGTGAATAAAATTGTTGTGGAACTATAGGGATGTTATTTTTTTACTAAAAACTCGTTAATTCAGACTGCAGTTTGACAAGGTCCATTGTCATGATGCAGCATCCAGTTGTCTTTGAAGACTGGTCTCACATGGGCAACTCTTTTCTTTACTTTAGCTCCTGGCATGACTCGAGAGTATTCACCACTTTGGAAAATGCTTTGTTAAGCTTAATTAAATAAATTAAATAGGGTGTATAGCTTTTAAGTAAGGTCAGTCCATTTCAAATCATTCAGCTAAAAATTAAAATGAAACCCGTCGTCTCAGAATGTCAAGAGAATTTTTTATTTGTTCTATTTGCCACCCTTATTACCATGTAAAGTTTTATTTTGATAACTTAAATACTTTTTATTTAAATTTCTCAAAAAATACATTATTGTTGTTTCTGGGGGATTTAGTGATTATGATGTTGATTTAGTAAAAAACTCATAACTTTTTCTGTAAATATGCATAATAAGGTAAAAATTCATTTAGCAACTTATCACTTAATTGCTGCAGTAAATAAACTCAAACCTGGACTTCATAATTTTTTGTAGAAAAAACATAAAATTTTAACATGCAATTTAAAATAAAAGCCACTATTCGTTCAAAAGGCAGCAGTATTCATTACCTACTGTATTTATTTAATTTTGCACATAAATTCATGCATAAGTTTTCGTACAAAGTACCATTTTTTTAAATTAAAACTTTAAACTGTATAATTTAGTTTTGTCTAAACTTTAAAAGTTAACATTCAATGAATTGAATAGAATCAGTGAACGAAAAAATTTAAAGTCTTTTAAGAATCTTGATGTAGGCTCATTTGCTCTTTACACCTACTATGTTAGTGGAATTACACAAATGTTTCTTACAATAAATGTGTTTTGAACTAAACACAAACAACTTGTTATTTATGGACTTGTGTTTGTTTTAACATCTTGTTGTACTGAAGATTGATTGAACTAATTTTCTTGTCTGCAGTTAAATGCATCTTCATCCCCTGTCCATAAGAGTTTTAGTGGTTGATCCGTCAGCAACAACTAATTGTATCAGACTAGCTTTAACCTCCACATTAATGGTTTTCCTAATAGTCCTTTCATTTATTTAATAGATTTTTTTATAAATTTATTACAATTGGAACTCACCTCCTAATTTGATGAGATTTGAAATTTAGGTTATTTAGGACCTAAGTTATTTATTACAGTGAGAAATTTTCACCAGAAACTCCTTTCACCCAAGTTACATTCCACATAAGTTGCATTCATCAGCAAAAATTCTGAAATTCAACAATGCACAAGTGTAAACTACATTATTTTTGGATTAAATAATTTGAAAAAGTTTCTTAATTAAGTTAAAAAGAAAATTAGATTCCCTTAGGACTAGATTAAGTTTAGTTGAAGCTTAAGTGCAAATTAGGTTACGTTGAGTACAATATACATTATTTAAAAAGAAAAAAAAAGCTTTAAGTGAAATTCAGTTAAGGTTATAGTCAGGGTTAAAACAAAAAATTGCTTATGGTATATAATTCTGTATTCAGGCTAACAATCAGCCACTTTAATATATAAGGTTAATTAGTTGAATTTAGTGAGCGAAGCAAGAACAGGAAACACTTGCTTAAAATGTATGGATGTCTTATATTGAAATTGAGAGTACATGGAATCATTGAACCTAACCTTAACTTAAGCATAACTAAATTCAACTGAATTTCACGTAAACCAAGTTATTTACTTGAAATAATGTATTTTACTATTGTACAGTGTTGAATGACAAAGTTTTAAGTGAGGCTACTGTGTACCTTTTGCTGAGCGACATAACTCAAGTGAAAGATGTTTTTGACAAAAGATTTGAGTTGTAATGATTAACTTAAATAAGGTAAATCCCAATTTTCATCAAGATCAGAGGTAACTCCTTAATTGTAAATAACTATACAGATTTTTTTGCATACATTGCTTTTAGAAGTAAAATCAAATTTTTAAAACCTTACCTTATTTTTGTCTGTAGAAGCTTAGATAGAAAAAATTAAAAGAGTATGCTTTTTTGTAGATATATGTGTAATATTTTTTAATTTAGTGACCAGATTTCTTATATTTCAAGTTTGATACATGCTCTGAAGTTACATTGATGATTTTTAAACAACTTTCAATTTTTTAGTACGGCAAGGCATTTTAGACATATGTCTAGGTATTTCATTGTTATTAAAGCACATGCTTGTTCATTGAAATAGTTCTAATTACGCGACTGCCCAAAAAGAACTGTATTTAAGGTATATGTATGTTTGTTTGTTTATTTCTTCCACCATAGCAGCAGCAGTATGGATTTTCAAAATTCAAATCGATTCACAGTGGCTGAAACTTTTTAGAAGTATAACCCTCATGTTAGAACCCTACATTACCGGGTGCACCATAGGATGCATACATATATATGAGGTCTATAAATAAAGTAATGAAACTGGTTCAGAAAAACCTTTTATTTACAATCTAGTTATACATGGACTCTACACCTTCAAGATAGTTCCCTTGGGAAGCCACACAACTCTTCAAACAGTTTTCCCACCCTTCATAGCAGTGTTGGAACTCAGAAACTAGAATATCCTTCAGATGGTTGTTCACATTTTTTTTGTTTTGTTTTCTACTGTTCCATGATGGTGTCCATTGAGGTGTTTTTTAGGTCGGGAACAGGAAAAAGTTGCAGGGACTCAAGTCAGGTGAATAAAATTGTTGTGGAACTATAGGGATGTTATTTTTTAATAAAAACTCGTTAATTCAGACTGCAGTTTGATAAGGTCCATTGTCATGATGCAGCATCCAGTTGTCTTTGAAGACTGGTCTCACATGGGCAACTCTTTTCTTATCTTTAACTCCTGGCATGACCCGGGAGTATTCACCACTTTGGAAAATGCTTTGTTAAGCTTAATTTAATAAATTAAATAGGGTGTATAGCTTTTAAGTAAGGTCAGTCCATTTTAAATCATTCAGCTAAAAATTAAAATGAAACCCGTCGTCTCAGAATGTCAAGAGAATTTTTTATTTGTTCTATTTGCCACCCTTATTACCATGTAAAGTTTTATTTTGATAACTTAAATACTTTTTAGTTACTAATTATTTAAATTTCTCAAAAAATACATTATTGTTGTTTCTGGGGGATTTAGTGATTATGATGTTGATTTAGTAAAAAACTCATAACTTTTTCTGTAAATATGCAGAATAAGGTAAAAATTCATTTAGCAACTTATCTCTTAATTGCTGCAGTAAATAAACTTAAACCTGGATTTCATAATTTTTTTGTAGAAAAAACATAAAATTTTAAAATGCAATTTAAAATAAAAGGCACTATTCGTTCAAAAGGCAGCAGTATTCATTACCTACTGTATTTATTTAATTTTGCACATAAAATCATGCATAAGTTTTCGTACAAAGTACCATTTTTTAAAATAAAAACTTTAAACTGTATAATTTAGTTTTGTCTAAACTTTAAAAGTTAACATTCAATGAATTGAATAGAAGCAGTGAACGAAAAAATTTAAAGTCTTTTAAGAATCTTGATGTAGGCTCATTTGCTATTTACACCTATGTTAGTGGAATTACACAAATGTTTCTTACAATAAAAGTGTTTTGAACTAAACACAAACAACTTGTTATTTACGGACTTGTGTTTGTTTTAACATCTTGTTGTACTGAAGATTGATTGAACTAATTTTCTTGTCTGCAGTTAAATGCATCTTCATCCCCTGTCCATAAGAGTTTTAGTGGTTGATCCGTCAGCAACAACTAATTGTATCAGACTAGCTTAAACCTCCACATTAATGGTTTTCCTAATAGTCCTTTCATTAATTTTATAGATTTTTTTTAAATTTATTACAGCTGGAACTCACCTCCTAATTTGATGAGATTTGAAATTTAGGTTATTTAGGACCTAAGTTATTTATTACAGTTAGAAATTTTCACCAGAAACTCCTTTCACCCAAGTTACATTCCACATAAGTTGCATTCATCAGCAAAAATTCTGTAATTCAACAATGCACAAGTGTAAACTACATTATTTTTGGATTAAATAATTTGAAAAAGTTTCTTAATTAAGTTAAAAAGAAAATTAGATTCCCTTAGGACTAGATTAAGTTTAGTTGAAGCTTAAGTGCAAATTAGGTTACGTTGAGTACAATATACATTATTTAAAAAGAAAAAAAAAGCTTTAAGTGAAATTCAGTTAAGGTTATAGTCAGGGTTAAAACAAAAAATTGCTTATGGTATATAATTCTGTATTCAGGCTAACAATCAGCCACTTTAATATATAAGGTTAATTAGTTGAATTTAGTGAGCGAAGCAAGAACAGGAAACACTTGCTTAAAATGTATGGATGTCTTATATTGAAATTGAGAGTACATGGAATCATTGAACCTAACCTTAACTTAAGCATAACTAAATTCAACTGAATTTCACGTAAACCAAGTTATTTACTTGAAATAATGTATTTTACTATTGTACAGTGTTGAATGACAAAGTTTTAAGTGAGGCTACTGTGTACCTTTTGCTGAGCGACATAACTCAAGTGAAAGATGTTTTTGACAAAAGATTTGAGTTGTAATGATTAACTTAAATAAGGTAAATCCCAATTTTCATCAAGATCAGAGGTAACTCCTTAATTGTAAATAACTATACAGATTTTTTTGCATACATTGCTTTTAGAAGTAAAATCAAATTTTTAAAACCTTACCTTATTTTTGTCTGTAGAAGCTTAGATAGAAAAAATTAAAAGAGTATGCTTTTTTGTAGATATATGTGTAATATTTTTTAATTTAGTGACCAGATTTCTTATATTTCAAGTTTGATACATGCTCTGAAGTTACATTGATGATTTTTAAACAACTTTCAATTTTTTAGTACGGCAAGGCATTTTAGACATATGTCTAGGTATTTCATTGTTATTAAAGCACATGCTTGTTCATTGAAATAGTTCTAATTACGCGACTGCCCAAAAAGAACTGTATTTAAGGTATATGTATGTTTGTTTGTTTATTTCTTCCACCATAGCAGCAGCAGTATGGATTTTCAAAATTCAAATCGATTCACAGTGGCTGAAACTTTTTAGAAGTATAACCCTCATGTTAGAACCCTACATTACCGGGTGCACCATAGGATGCATACATATATATGAGGTCTATAAATAAAGTAATGAAACTGGTTCAGAAAAACCTTTTATTTACAATCTAGTTATACATGGACTCTACACCTTCAAGATAGTTCCCTTCGGAAGCCACACAATTCTTCAAACAGTTTTCCCACTCTCCATAGCAGTGTTGGAACTCAGAAACTAGAATATCCTTCATATGGTTGTTAACATCTTTTTTGTTATGTTTTCTACTGTTCCAAAATGGTGTCCATTGAGGTGTTTTTTTAAGTCGGGAACAGGAAAAAGTTGCAGGGACTCAAGTCAGGTGAATAAAATTGTTGTGGAACTATAGGGATGTTATTTTTTTACTAAAAACTCGTTAATTCAGACTGCAGTTTGACAAGGTCCATTGTCATGATGCAGCATCCAGTTGTCTTTGAAGACTGGTCTCACATGGGCAACTCTTTTCTTTACTTTAGCTCCTGGCATGACTCGAGAGTATTCACCACTTTGGAAAATGCTTTGTTAAGCTTAATTAAATAAATTAAATAGGGTGTATAGCTTTTAAGTAAGGTCAGTCCATTTCAAATCATTCAGCTAAAAATTAAAATGAAACCCGTCGTCTCAGAATGTCAAGAGAATTTTTTATTTGTTCTATTTGCCACCCTTATTACCATGTAAAGTTTTATTTTGATAACTTAAATACTTTTTATTTAAATTTCTCAAAAAATACATTATTGTTGTTTCTGGGGGATTTAGTGATTATGATGTTGATTTAGTAAAAAACTCATAACTTTTTCTGTAAATATGCATAATAAGGTAAAAATTCATTTAGCAACTTATCACTTAATTGCTGCAGTAAATAAACTCAAACCTGGACTTCATAATTTTTTGTAGAAAAAACATAAAATTTTAACATGCAATTTAAAATAAAAGCCACTATTCGTTCAAAAGGCAGCAGTATTCATTACCTACTGTATTTATTTAATTTTGCACATAAATTCATGCATAAGTTTTCGTACAAAGTACCATTTTTTTAAATTAAAACTTTAAACTGTATAATTTAGTTTTGTCTAAACTTTAAAAGTTAACATTCAATGAATTGAATAGAATCAGTGAACGAAAAAATTTAAAGTCTTTTAAGAATCTTGATGTAGGCTCATTTGCTCTTTACACCTACTATGTTAGTGGAATTACACAAATGTTTCTTACAATAAATGTGTTTTGAACTAAACACAAACAACTTGTTATTTATGGACTTGTGTTTGTTTTAACATCTTGTTGTACTGAAGATTGATTGAACTAATTTTCTTGTCTGCAGTTAAATGCATCTTCATCCCCTGTCCATAAGAGTTTTAGTGGTTGATCCGTCAGCAACAACTAATTGTATCAGACTAGCTTTAACCTCCACATTAATGGTTTTCCTAATAGTCCTTTCATTTATTTAATAGATTTTTTTATAAATTTATTACAATTGGAACTCACCTCCTAATTTGATGAGATTTGAAATTTAGGTTATTTAGGACCTAAGTTATTTATTACAGTGAGAAATTTTCACCAGAAACTCCTTTCACCCAAGTTACATTCCACATAAGTTGCATTCATCAGCAAAAATTCTGAAATTCAACAATGCACAAGTGTAAACTACATTATTTTTGGATTAAATAATTTGAAAAAGTTTCTTAATTAAGTTAAAAAGAAAATTAGATTCCCTTAGGACTAGATTAAGTTTAGTTGAAGCTTAAGTGCAAATTAGGTTACGTTGAGTACAATATACATTATTTAAAAAGAAAAAAAAAGCTTTAAGTGAAATTCAGTTAAGGTTATAGTCAGGGTTAAAACAAAAAATTGCTTATGGTATATAATTCTGTATTCAGGCTAACAATCAGCCACTTTAATATATAAGGTTAATTAGTTGAATTTAGTGAGCGAAGCAAGAACAGGAAACACTTGCTTAAAATGTATGGATGTCTTATATTGAAATTGAGAGTACATGGAATCATTGAACCTAACCTTAACTTAAGCATAACTAAATTCAACTGAATTTCACGTAAACCAAGTTATTTACTTGAAATAATGTATTTTACTATTGTACAGTGTTGAATGACAAAGTTTTAAGTGAGGCTACTGTGTACCTTTTGCTGAGCGACATAACTCAAGTGAAAGATGTTTTTGACAAAAGATTTGAGTTGTAATGATTAACTTAAATAAGGTAAATCCCAATTTTCATCAAGATCAGAGGTAACTCCTTAATTGTAAATAACTATACAGATTTTTTTGCATACATTGCTTTTAGAAGTAAAATCAAATTTTTAAAACCTTACCTTATTTTTGTCTGTAGAAGCTTAGATAGAAAAAATTAAAAGAGTATGCTTTTTTGTAGATATATGTGTAATATTTTTTAATTTAGTGACCAGATTTCTTATATTTCAAGTTTGATACATGCTCTGAAGTTACATTGATGATTTTTAAACAACTTTCAATTTTTTAGTACGGCAAGGCATTTTAGACATATGTCTAGGTATTTCATTGTTATTAAAGCACATGCTTGTTCATTGAAATAGTTCTAATTACGCGACTGCCCAAAAAGAACTGTATTTAAGGTATATGTATGTTTGTTTGTTTATTTCTTCCACCATAGCAGCAGCAGTATGGATTTTCAAAATTCAAATCGATTCACAGTGGCTGAAACTTTTTAGAAGTATAACCCTCATGTTAGAACCCTACATTACCGGGTGCACCATAGGATGCATACATATATATGAGGTCTATAAATAAAGTAATGAAACTGGTTCAGAAAAACCTTTTATTTACAATCTAGTTATACATGGACTCTACACCTTCAAGATAGTTCCCTTCGGAAGCCACACAATTCTTCAAACAGTTTTCCCACTCTCCATAGCAGTGTTGGAACTCAGAAACTAGAATATCCTTCATATGGTTGTTAACATCTTTTTTGTTATGTTTTCTACTGTTCCAAAATGGTGTCCATTGAGGTGTTTTTTTAAGTCGGGAACAGGAAAAAGTTGCAGGGACTCAAGTCAGGTGAATAAAATTGTTGTGGAACTATAGGGATGTTATTTTTTTACTAAAAACTCGTTAATTCAGACTGCAGTTTGACAAGGTCCATTGTCATGATGCAGCATCCAGTTGTCTTTGAAGACTGGTCTCACATGGGCAACTCTTTTCTTTACTTTAGCTCCTGGCATGACTCGAGAGTATTCACCACTTTGGAAAATGCTTTGTTAAGCTTAATTAAATAAATTAAATAGGGTGTATAGCTTTTAAGTAAGGTCAGTCCATTTCAAATCATTCAGCTAAAAATTAAAATGAAACCCGTCGTCTCAGAATGTCAAGAGAATTTTTTATTTGTTCTATTTGCCACCCTTATTACCATGTAAAGTTTTATTTTGATAACTTAAATACTTTTTATTTAAATTTCTCAAAAAATACATTATTGTTGTTTCTGGGGGATTTAGTGATTATGATGTTGATTTAGTAAAAAACTCATAACTTTTTCTGTAAATATGCATAATAAGGTAAAAATTCATTTAGCAACTTATCACTTAATTGCTGCAGTAAATAAACTCAAACCTGGACTTCATAATTTTTTGTAGAAAAAACATAAAATTTTAACATGCAATTTAAAATAAAAGCCACTATTCGTTCAAAAGGCAGCAGTATTCATTACCTACTGTATTTATTTAATTTTGCACATAAATTCATGCATAAGTTTTCGTACAAAGTACCATTTTTTTAAATTAAAACTTTAAACTGTATAATTTAGTTTTGTCTAAACTTTAAAAGTTAACATTCAATGAATTGAATAGAATCAGTGAACGAAAAAATTTAAAGTCTTTTAAGAATCTTGATGTAGGCTCATTTGCTCTTTACACCTACTATGTTAGTGGAATTACACAAATGTTTCTTACAATAAATGTGTTTTGAACTAAACACAAACAACTTGTTATTTATGGACTTGTGTTTGTTTTAACATCTTGTTGTACTGAAGATTGATTGAACTAATTTTCTTGTCTGCAGTTAAATGCATCTTCATCCCCTGTCCATAAGAGTTTTAGTGGTTGATCCGTCAGCAACAACTAATTGTATCAGACTAGCTTAAACCTCCACATTAATGGTTTTCCTAATAGTCCTTTCATTAATTTAATAGATTTTTTTTTAATTTATTACAGCTGGAACTCACCTCCTAATTTGATGAGATTTGAAATTTAGGTTATTTAGGACCTAAGTTATTTATTACAGTTAGAAATTTTCACCAGAAACTCCTTTCACCCAAGTTACATTCCACATAAGTTGCATTCATCAGCAAAAATTCTGTAATTCAACAATGCACAAGTGTAAACTACATTATTTTTGGATTAAATAATTTGAAAAAGTTTCTTAATTAAGTTAAAAAGAAAATTAGATTCCCTTAGGACTAGATTAAGTTTAGTTGAAGCTTAAGTGCAAATTAGGTTACGTTGAGTACAATATACATTATTTAAAAAGAAAAAAAAAGCTTTAAGTGAAATTCAGTTAAGGTTATAGTCAGGGTTAAAACAAAAAATTGCTTATGGTATATAATTCTGTATTCAGGCTAACAATCAGCCACTTTAATATATAAGGTTAATTAGTTGAATTTAGTGAGCGAAGCAAGAACAGGAAACACTTGCTTAAAATGTATGGATGTCTTATATTGAAATTGAGAGTACATGGAATCATTGAACCTAACCTTAACTTAAGCATAACTAAATTCAACTGAATTTCACGTAAACCAAGTTATTTACTTGAAATAATGTATTTTACTATTGTACAGTGTTTAATTACAAAGTTTTAAGTGAGGCTACTGTGTACCTTTTGCTGAGCGACATAACTCAAGTGAAAGATGTTTTTGACAAAAGATTTGAGTTGTAATGATTAACTTAAATAAGGTATATCCCAATTTTCATCAAGACTAGAGGTAACTCCTTAATTGTAAATAACTATACAGATTTTTTGTATACATTGCTTTTAGAAGTAAAATCAAATTTTTAAAACCTTACCTTATTTTTGTCTGTAGAAGCTTAGATAGAAAAAATTAAAAGAGTATGCTTTTTTGTAGATATATGTGTAATATTTTTTAATTTAGTGACCAGATTTCTTATATTTCATGTTTGATACATGCTCTGAAGTTACATTGATGATTTTTAAACAACTTTCAATTTTTTAGTACGGCAAGGCATTTTAGACATATGTCTAGGTATTTCATTGTTATTAAAGCACATGCTTGTTCATTGAAATAGTTCTAATTACGCGACTGCCCAAAAAGAACTGTATTTAAGGTATATGTATGTTTGTTTGTTTATTTCTTCCACCATAGCAGCAGCAGTATGGATTTTCAAAATTCAAATCGATTCACAGTGGCTGAAACTTTTTAGAAGTATAACCCTCATGTTAGAACCCTACATTACCGGGTGCACCATAGGATGCATACATATATATGAGGTCTATAAATAAAGTAATGAAACTGGTTCAGAAAAACCTTTTATTTACAATCTAGTTATACATGGACTCTACACCTTCAAGATAGTTCCCTTGGGAAGCCACACAACTCTTCAAACAGTTTTCCCACTCACCATAGCAGTGTTGGAACTCAGAAACTAGAATATCCTTCATATGGTTGTTAACATCTTTTTTGTTATGTTTTCTACTGTTCCAAAATGGTGTCCATTGAGGTGTTTTTTTAAGTCGGGAACAGGAAAAAGTTGCAGGGACTCAAGTCAGGTGAATAAAATTGTTGTGGAACTATAGGGATGTTATTTTTTTACTAAAAACTCGTTAATTCAGACTGCAGTTTGACAAGGTCCATTGTCATGATGCAGCATCCAGTTGTCTTTGAAGACTGGTCTCACATGGGCAACTCTTTTCTTATCTTTAGCTCCTGGCATGACCCGGGAGTATTCACCACTTTGGAAAATGCTTTGTTAAGCTTAATTAAATAAATTAAATAGGGTGTATAGCTTTTAAGTAAGGTCAGTCCATTTCAAATCATTCAGCTAAAAATTAAAATGAAACCCGTCGCTGAATGTCAAGAGAATTTTTTATTTGTTCTATTTGCCACCCTTATTACCATGTAAAGTTTTATTTTGATAACTTAAATACTTTTTATTTAAATTTCTCAAAAAATACATTATTGTTGTTTCTGGGGGATTTAGTGATTATGATGTTGATTTAGTAAAAAACTCATAACTTTTTCTGTAAATATGCATAATAAGGTAAAAATTCATTTAGCAACTTATCACTTAATTGCTGCAGTAAATAAACTCAAACCTGGACTTCATAATTTTTTGTAGAAAAAACATAAAATTTTAACATGCAATTTAAAATAAAAGCCACTATTCGTTCAAAAGGCAGCAGTATTCATTACCTACTGTATTTATTTAATTTTGCACATAAATTCATGCATAAGTTTTCGTACAAAGTACCATTTTTTTAAATTAAAACTTTAAACTGTATAATTTAGTTTTGTCTAAACTTTAAAAGTTAACATTCAATGAATTGAATAGAATCAGTGAACGAAAAAATTTAAAGTCTTTTAAGAATCTTGATGTAGGCTCATTTGCTCTTTACACCTACTATGTTAGTGGAATTACACAAATGTTTCTTACAATAAATGTGTTTTGAACTAAACACAAACAACTTGTTATTTATGGACTTGTGTTTGTTTTAACATCTTGTTGTACTGAAGATTGATTGAACTAATTTTCTTGTCTGCAGTTAAATGCATCTTCATCCCCTGTCCATAAGAGTTTTAGTGGTTGATCCGTCAGCAACAACTAATTGTATCAGACTAGCTTAAACCTCCACATTAATGGTTTTCCTAATAGTCCTTTCATTAATTTAATAGATTTTTTTTTAATTTATTACAGCTGGAACTCACCTCCTAATATGATGAGATTTGAAATTTAGGTTATTTAGGACCTAAGTTATTTATTACAGTGAGAAATTTTCACCAGAAACTCCTTTCACCCAAGTTACATTCCACATAAGTTGCATTCATCAGCAAAAATTCTGAAATTCAACAATGCACAAGTGTAAACTACATTATTTTTGGATTAAATAATTTGAAAAAGTTTCTTAATTAAGTTAAAAAGAAAATTAGATTCCCTTAGGACTAGATTAAGTTTAGTTGAAGCTTAAGTGCAAATTAGGTTACGTTGAGTACAATATACATTATTTAAAAAGAAAAAAAAAGCTTTAAGTGAAATTCAGTTAAGGTTATAGTCAGGGTTAAAACAAAAAATTGCTTATGGTATATAATTCTGTATTCAGGCTAACAATCAGCCACTTTAATATATAAGGTTAATTAGTTGAATTTAGTGAGCGAAGCAAGAACAGGAAACACTTGCTTAAAATGTATGGATGTCTTATATTGAAATTGAGAGTACATGGAATCATTGAACCTAACCTTAACTTAAGCATAACTAAATTCAACTGAATTTCACGTAAACCAAGTTATTTACTTGAAATAATGTATTTTACTATTGTACAGTGTTGAATGACAAAGTTTTAAGTGAGGCTACTGTGTACCTTTTGCTGAGCGACATAACTCAAGTGAAAGATGTTTTTGACAAAAGATTTGAGTTGTAATGATTAACTTAAATAAGGTAAATCCCAATTTTCATCAAGATCAGAGGTAACTCCTTAATTGTAAATAACTATACAGATTTTTTTGCATACATTGCTTTTAGAAGTAAAATCAAATTTTTAAAACCTTACCTTATTTTTGTCTGTAGAAGCTTAGATAGAAAAAATTAAAAGAGTATGCTTTTTTGTAGATATATGTGTAATATTTTTTAATTTAGTGACCAGATTTCTTATATTTCAAGTTTGATACATGCTCTGAAGTTACATTGATGATTTTTAAACAACTTTCAATTTTTTAGTACGGCAAGGCATTTTAGACATATGTCTAGGTATTTCATTGTTATTAAAGCACATGCTTGTTCATTGAAATAGTTCTAATTACGCGACTGCCCAAAAAGAACTGTATTTAAGGTATATGTATGTTTGTTTGTTTATTTCTTCCACCATAGCAGCAGCAGTATGGATTTTCAAAATTCAAATCGATTCACAGTGGCTGAAACTTTTTAGAAGTATAACCCTCATGTTAGAACCCTACATTACCGGGTGCACCATAGGATGCATACATATATATGAGGTCTATAAATAAAGTAATGAAACTGGTTCAGAAAAACCTTTTATTTACAATCTAGTTATACATGGACTCTACACCTTCAAGATAGTTCCCTTGGGAAGCCACACAACTCTTCAAACAGTTTTCCCACCCTTCATAGCAGTGTTGGAACTCAGAAACTAGAATATCCTTCAGATGGTTGTTCACATTTTTTTTGTTTTGTTTTCTACTGTTCCATGATGGTGTCCATTGAGGTGTTTTTTAGGTCGGGAACAGGAAAAAGTTGCAGGGACTCAAGTCAGGTGAATAAAATTGTTGTGGAACTATAGGGATGTTATTTTTTAATAAAAACTCGTTAATTCAGACTGCAGTTTGATAAGGTCCATTGTCATGATGCAGCATCCAGTTGTCTTTGAAGACTGGTCTCACATGGGCAACTCTTTTCTTATCTTTAACTCCTGGCATGACCCGGGAGTATTCACCACTTTGGAAAATGCTTTGTTAAGCTTAATTTAATAAATTAAATAGGGTGTATAGCTTTTAAGTAAGGTCAGTCCATTTTAAATCATTCAGCTAAAAATTAAAATGAAACCCGTCGTCTCAGAATGTCAAGAGAATTTTTTATTTGTTCTATTTGCCACCCTTATTACCATGTAAAGTTTTATTTTGATAACTTAAATACTTTTTAGTTACTAATTATTTAAATTTCTCAAAAAATACATTATTGTTGTTTCTGGGGGATTTAGTGATTATGATGTTGATTTAGTAAAAAACTCATAACTTTTTCTGTAAATATGCAGAATAAGGTAAAAATTCATTTAGCAACTTATCTCTTAATTGCTGCAGTAAATAAACTTAAACCTGGATTTCATAATTTTTTTGTAGAAAAAACATAAAATTTTAAAATGCAATTTAAAATAAAAGGCACTATTCGTTCAAAAGGCAGCAGTATTCATTACCTACTGTATTTATTTAATTTTGCACATAAAATCATGCATAAGTTTTCGTACAAAGTACCATTTTTTAAAATAAAAACTTTAAACTGTATAATTTAGTTTTGTCTAAACTTTAAAAGTTAACATTCAATGAATTGAATAGAAGCAGTGAACGAAAAAATTTAAAGTCTTTTAAGAATCTTGATGTAGGCTCATTTGCTATTTACACCTATGTTAGTGGAATTACACAAATGTTTCTTACAATAAAAGTGTTTTGAACTAAACACAAACAACTTGTTATTTACGGACTTGTGTTTGTTTTAACATCTTGTTGTACTGAAGATTGATTGAACTAATTTTCTTGTCTGCAGTTAAATGCATCTTCATCCCCTGTCCATAAGAGTTTTAGTGGTTGATCCGTCAGCAACAACTAATTGTATCAGACTAGCTTAAACCTCCACATTAATGGTTTTCCTAATAGTCCTTTCATTAATTTTATAGATTTTTTTTAAATTTATTACAGCTGGAACTCACCTCCTAATTTGATGAGATTTGAAATTTAGGTTATTTAGGACCTAAGTTATTTATTACAGTTAGAAATTTTCACCAGAAACTCCTTTCACCCAAGTTACATTCCACATAAGTTGCATTCATCAGCAAAAATTCTGTAATTCAACAATGCACAAGTGTAAACTACATTATTTTTGGATTAAATAATTTGAAAAAGTTTCTTAATTAAGTTAAAAAGAAAATTAGATTCCCTTAGGACTAGATTAAGTTTAGTTGAAGCTTAAGTGCAAATTAGGTTACGTTGAGTACAATATACATTATTTAAAAAGAAAAAAAAAGCTTTAAGTGAAATTCAGTTAAGGTTATAGTCAGGGTTAAAACAAAAAATTGCTTATGGTATATAATTCTGTATTCAGGCTAACAATCAGCCACTTTAATATATAAGGTTAATTAGTTGAATTTAGTGAGCGAAGCAAGAACAGGAAACACTTGCTTAAAATGTATGGATGTCTTATATTGAAATTGAGAGTACATGGAATCATTGAACCTAACCTTAACTTAAGCATAACTAAATTCAACTGAATTTCACGTAAACCAAGTTATTTACTTGAAATAATGTATTTTACTATTGTACAGTGTTGAATGACAAAGTTTTAAGTGAGGCTACTGTGTACCTTTTGCTGAGCGACATAACTCAAGTGAAAGATGTTTTTGACAAAAGATTTGAGTTGTAATGATTAACTTAAATAAGGTAAATCCCAATTTTCATCAAGATCAGAGGTAACTCCTTAATTGTAAATAACTATACAGATTTTTTTGCATACATTGCTTTTAGAAGTAAAATCAAATTTTTAAAACCTTACCTTATTTTTGTCTGTAGAAGCTTAGATAGAAAAAATTAAAAGAGTATGCTTTTTTGTAGATATATGTGTAATATTTTTTAATTTAGTGACCAGATTTCTTATATTTCAAGTTTGATACATGCTCTGAAGTTACATTGATGATTTTTAAACAACTTTCAATTTTTTAGTACGGCAAGGCATTTTAGACATATGTCTAGGTATTTCATTGTTATTAAAGCACATGCTTGTTCATTGAAATAGTTCTAATTACGCGACTGCCCAAAAAGAACTGTATTTAAGGTATATGTATGTTTGTTTGTTTATTTCTTCCACCATAGCAGCAGCAGTATGGATTTTCAAAATTCAAATCGATTCACAGTGGCTGAAACTTTTTAGAAGTATAACCCTCATGTTAGAACCCTACATTACCGGGTGCACCATAGGATGCATACATATATATGAGGTCTATAAATAAAGTAATGAAACTGGTTCAGAAAAACCTTTTATTTACAATCTAGTTATACATGGACTCTACACCTTCAAGATAGTTCCCTTCGGAAGCCACACAATTCTTCAAACAGTTTTCCCACTCTCCATAGCAGTGTTGGAACTCAGAAACTAGAATATCCTTCATATGGTTGTTAACATCTTTTTTGTTATGTTTTCTACTGTTCCAAAATGGTGTCCATTGAGGTGTTTTTTTAAGTCGGGAACAGGAAAAAGTTGCAGGGACTCAAGTCAGGTGAATAAAATTGTTGTGGAACTATAGGGATGTTATTTTTTTACTAAAAACTCGTTAATTCAGACTGCAGTTTGACAAGGTCCATTGTCATGATGCAGCATCCAGTTGTCTTTGAAGACTGGTCTCACATGGGCAACTCTTTTCTTTACTTTAGCTCCTGGCATGACTCGAGAGTATTCACCACTTTGGAAAATGCTTTGTTAAGCTTAATTAAATAAATTAAATAGGGTGTATAGCTTTTAAGTAAGGTCAGTCCATTTCAAATCATTCAGCTAAAAATTAAAATGAAACCCGTCGTCTCAGAATGTCAAGAGAATTTTTTATTTGTTCTATTTGCCACCCTTATTACCATGTAAAGTTTTATTTTGATAACTTAAATACTTTTTATTTAAATTTCTCAAAAAATACATTATTGTTGTTTCTGGGGGATTTAGTGATTATGATGTTGATTTAGTAAAAAACTCATAACTTTTTCTGTAAATATGCATAATAAGGTAAAAATTCATTTAGCAACTTATCACTTAATTGCTGCAGTAAATAAACTCAAACCTGGACTTCATAATTTTTTGTAGAAAAAACATAAAATTTTAACATGCAATTTAAAATAAAAGCCACTATTCGTTCAAAAGGCAGCAGTATTCATTACCTACTGTATTTATTTAATTTTGCACATAAATTCATGCATAAGTTTTCGTACAAAGTACCATTTTTTTAAATTAAAACTTTAAACTGTATAATTTAGTTTTGTCTAAACTTTAAAAGTTAACATTCAATGAATTGAATAGAATCAGTGAACGAAAAAATTTAAAGTCTTTTAAGAATCTTGATGTAGGCTCATTTGCTCTTTACACCTACTATGTTAGTGGAATTACACAAATGTTTCTTACAATAAATGTGTTTTGAACTAAACACAAACAACTTGTTATTTATGGACTTGTGTTTGTTTTAACATCTTGTTGTACTGAAGATTGATTGAACTAATTTTCTTGTCTGCAGTTAAATGCATCTTCATCCCCTGTCCATAAGAGTTTTAGTGGTTGATCCGTCAGCAACAACTAATTGTATCAGACTAGCTTTAACCTCCACATTAATGGTTTTCCTAATAGTCCTTTCATTTATTTAATAGATTTTTTTATAAATTTATTACAATTGGAACTCACCTCCTAATTTGATGAGATTTGAAATTTAGGTTATTTAGGACCTAAGTTATTTATTACAGTGAGAAATTTTCACCAGAAACTCCTTTCACCCAAGTTACATTCCACATAAGTTGCATTCATCAGCAAAAATTCTGAAATTCAACAATGCACAAGTGTAAACTACATTATTTTTGGATTAAATAATTTGAAAAAGTTTCTTAATTAAGTTAAAAAGAAAATTAGATTCCCTTAGGACTAGATTAAGTTTAGTTGAAGCTTAAGTGCAAATTAGGTTACGTTGAGTACAATATACATTATTTAAAAAGAAAAAAAAAGCTTTAAGTGAAATTCAGTTAAGGTTATAGTCAGGGTTAAAACAAAAAATTGCTTATGGTATATAATTCTGTATTCAGGCTAACAATCAGCCACTTTAATATATAAGGTTAATTAGTTGAATTTAGTGAGCGAAGCAAGAACAGGAAACACTTGCTTAAAATGTATGGATGTCTTATATTGAAATTGAGAGTACATGGAATCATTGAACCTAACCTTAACTTAAGCATAACTAAATTCAACTGAATTTCACGTAAACCAAGTTATTTACTTGAAATAATGTATTTTACTATTGTACAGTGTTGAATGACAAAGTTTTAAGTGAGGCTACTGTGTACCTTTTGCTGAGCGACATAACTCAAGTGAAAGATGTTTTTGACAAAAGATTTGAGTTGTAATGATTAACTTAAATAAGGTAAATCCCAATTTTCATCAAGATCAGAGGTAACTCCTTAATTGTAAATAACTATACAGATTTTTTTGCATACATTGCTTTTAGAAGTAAAATCAAATTTTTAAAACCTTACCTTATTTTTGTCTGTAGAAGCTTAGATAGAAAAAATTAAAAGAGTATGCTTTTTTGTAGATATATGTGTAATATTTTTTAATTTAGTGACCAGATTTCTTATATTTCAAGTTTGATACATGCTCTGAAGTTACATTGATGATTTTTAAACAACTTTCAATTTTTTAGTACGGCAAGGCATTTTAGACATATGTCTAGGTATTTCATTGTTATTAAAGCACATGCTTGTTCATTGAAATAGTTCTAATTACGCGACTGCCCAAAAAGAACTGTATTTAAGGTATATGTATGTTTGTTTGTTTATTTCTTCCACCATAGCAGCAGCAGTATGGATTTTCAAAATTCAAATCGATTCACAGTGGCTGAAACTTTTTAGAAGTATAACCCTCATGTTAGAACCCTACATTACCGGGTGCACCATAGGATGCATACATATATATGAGGTCTATAAATAAAGTAATGAAACTGGTTCAGAAAAACCTTTTATTTACAATCTAGTTATACATGGACTCTACACCTTCAAGATAGTTCCCTTCGGAAGCCACACAATTCTTCAAACAGTTTTCCCACTCTCCATAGCAGTGTTGGAACTCAGAAACTAGAATATCCTTCATATGGTTGTTAACATCTTTTTTGTTATGTTTTCTACTGTTCCAAAATGGTGTCCATTGAGGTGTTTTTTTAAGTCGGGAACAGGAAAAAGTTGCAGGGACTCAAGTCAGGTGAATAAAATTGTTGTGGAACTATAGGGATGTTATTTTTTTACTAAAAACTCGTTAATTCAGACTGCAGTTTGACAAGGTCCATTGTCATGATGCAGCATCCAGTTGTCTTTGAAGACTGGTCTCACATGGGCAACTCTTTTCTTTACTTTAGCTCCTGGCATGACTCGAGAGTATTCACCACTTTGGAAAATGCTTTGTTAAGCTTAATTAAATAAATTAAATAGGGTGTATAGCTTTTAAGTAAGGTCAGTCCATTTCAAATCATTCAGCTAAAAATTAAAATGAAACCCGTCGTCTCAGAATGTCAAGAGAATTTTTTATTTGTTCTATTTGCCACCCTTATTACCATGTAAAGTTTTATTTTGATAACTTAAATACTTTTTATTTAAATTTCTCAAAAAATACATTATTGTTGTTTCTGGGGGATTTAGTGATTATGATGTTGATTTAGTAAAAAACTCATAACTTTTTCTGTAAATATGCATAATAAGGTAAAAATTCATTTAGCAACTTATCACTTAATTGCTGCAGTAAATAAACTCAAACCTGGACTTCATAATTTTTTGTAGAAAAAACATAAAATTTTAACATGCAATTTAAAATAAAAGCCACTATTCGTTCAAAAGGCAGCAGTATTCATTACCTACTGTATTTATTTAATTTTGCACATAAATTCATGCATAAGTTTTCGTACAAAGTACCATTTTTTTAAATTAAAACTTTAAACTGTATAATTTAGTTTTGTCTAAACTTTAAAAGTTAACATTCAATGAATTGAATAGAATCAGTGAACGAAAAAATTTAAAGTCTTTTAAGAATCTTGATGTAGGCTCATTTGCTCTTTACACCTACTATGTTAGTGGAATTACACAAATGTTTCTTACAATAAATGTGTTTTGAACTAAACACAAACAACTTGTTATTTATGGACTTGTGTTTGTTTTAACATCTTGTTGTACTGAAGATTGATTGAACTAATTTTCTTGTCTGCAGTTAAATGCATCTTCATCCCCTGTCCATAAGAGTTTTAGTGGTTGATCCGTCAGCAACAACTAATTGTATCAGACTAGCTTAAACCTCCACATTAATGGTTTTCCTAATAGTCCTTTCATTAATTTAATAGATTTTTTTTTAATTTATTACAGCTGGAACTCACCTCCTAATTTGATGAGATTTGAAATTTAGGTTATTTAGGACCTAAGTTATTTATTACAGTTAGAAATTTTCACCAGAAACTCCTTTCACCCAAGTTACATTCCACATAAGTTGCATTCATCAGCAAAAATTCTGTAATTCAACAATGCACAAGTGTAAACTACATTATTTTTGGATTAAATAATTTGAAAAAGTTTCTTAATTAAGTTAAAAAGAAAATTAGATTCCCTTAGGACTAGATTAAGTTTAGTTGAAGCTTAAGTGCAAATTAGGTTACGTTGAGTACAATATACATTATTTAAAAAGAAAAAAAAAGCTTTAAGTGAAATTCAGTTAAGGTTATAGTCAGGGTTAAAACAAAAAATTGCTTATGGTATATAATTCTGTATTCAGGCTAACAATCAGCCACTTTAATATATAAGGTTAATTAGTTGAATTTAGTGAGCGAAGCAAGAACAGGAAACACTTGCTTAAAATGTATGGATGTCTTATATTGAAATTGAGAGTACATGGAATCATTGAACCTAACCTTAACTTAAGCATAACTAAATTCAACTGAATTTCACGTAAACCAAGTTATTTACTTGAAATAATGTATTTTACTATTGTACAGTGTTTAATTACAAAGTTTTAAGTGAGGCTACTGTGTACCTTTTGCTGAGCGACATAACTCAAGTGAAAGATGTTTTTGACAAAAGATTTGAGTTGTAATGATTAACTTAAATAAGGTATATCCCAATTTTCATCAAGACTAGAGGTAACTCCTTAATTGTAAATAACTATACAGATTTTTTGTATACATTGCTTTTAGAAGTAAAATCAAATTTTTAAAACCTTACCTTATTTTTGTCTGTAGAAGCTTAGATAGAAAAAATTAAAAGAGTATGCTTTTTTGTAGATATATGTGTAATATTTTTTAATTTAGTGACCAGATTTCTTATATTTCATGTTTGATACATGCTCTGAAGTTACATTGATGATTTTTAAACAACTTTCAATTTTTTAGTACGGCAAGGCATTTTAGACATATGTCTAGGTATTTCATTGTTATTAAAGCACATGCTTGTTCATTGAAATAGTTCTAATTACGCGACTGCCCAAAAAGAACTGTATTTAAGGTATATGTATGTTTGTTTGTTTATTTCTTCCACCATAGCAGCAGCAGTATGGATTTTCAAAATTCAAATCGATTCACAGTGGCTGAAACTTTTTAGAAGTATAACCCTCATGTTAGAACCCTACATTACCGGGTGCACCATAGGATGCATACATATATATGAGGTCTATAAATAAAGTAATGAAACTGGTTCAGAAAAACCTTTTATTTACAATCTAGTTATACATGGACTCTACACCTTCAAGATAGTTCCCTTGGGAAGCCACACAACTCTTCAAACAGTTTTCCCACTCACCATAGCAGTGTTGGAACTCAGAAACTAGAATATCCTTCATATGGTTGTTAACATCTTTTTTGTTATGTTTTCTACTGTTCCAAAATGGTGTCCATTGAGGTGTTTTTTTAAGTCGGGAACAGGAAAAAGTTGCAGGGACTCAAGTCAGGTGAATAAAATTGTTGTGGAACTATAGGGATGTTATTTTTTTACTAAAAACTCGTTAATTCAGACTGCAGTTTGACAAGGTCCATTGTCATGATGCAGCATCCAGTTGTCTTTGAAGACTGGTCTCACATGGGCAACTCTTTTCTTATCTTTAGCTCCTGGCATGACCCGGGAGTATTCACCACTTTGGAAAATGCTTTGTTAAGCTTAATTAAATAAATTAAATAGGGTGTATAGCTTTTAAGTAAGGTCAGTCCATTTCAAATCATTCAGCTAAAAATTAAAATGAAACCCGTCGCTGAATGTCAAGAGAATTTTTTATTTGTTCTATTTGCCACCCTTATTACCATGTAAAGTTTTATTTTGATAACTTAAATACTTTTTATTTAAATTTCTCAAAAAATACATTATTGTTGTTTCTGGGGGATTTAGTGATTATGATGTTGATTTAGTAAAAAACTCATAACTTTTTCTGTAAATATGCATAATAAGGTAAAAATTCATTTAGCAACTTATCACTTAATTGCTGCAGTAAATAAACTCAAACCTGGACTTCATAATTTTTTGTAGAAAAAACATAAAATTTTAACATGCAATTTAAAATAAAAGCCACTATTCGTTCAAAAGGCAGCAGTATTCATTACCTACTGTATTTATTTAATTTTGCACATAAATTCATGCATAAGTTTTCGTACAAAGTACCATTTTTTTAAATTAAAACTTTAAACTGTATAATTTAGTTTTGTCTAAACTTTAAAAGTTAACATTCAATGAATTGAATAGAATCAGTGAACGAAAAAATTTAAAGTCTTTTAAGAATCTTGATGTAGGCTCATTTGCTCTTTACACCTACTATGTTAGTGGAATTACACAAATGTTTCTTACAATAAATGTGTTTTGAACTAAACACAAACAACTTGTTATTTATGGACTTGTGTTTGTTTTAACATCTTGTTGTACTGAAGATTGATTGAACTAATTTTCTTGTCTGCAGTTAAATGCATCTTCATCCCCTGTCCATAAGAGTTTTAGTGGTTGATCCGTCAGCAACAACTAATTGTATCAGACTAGCTTAAACCTCCACATTAATGGTTTTCCTAATAGTCCTTTCATTAATTTAATAGATTTTTTTTTAATTTATTACAGCTGGAACTCACCTCCTAATATGATGAGATTTGAAATTTAGGTTATTTAGGACCTAAGTTATTTATTACAGTTAGAAATTTTCACCAGAAACTCCTTTCACCCAAGTTACATTCCACATAAGTTGCATTCATCAGCAAAAATTCTGTAATTCAACAATGCACAAGTGTAAACTACATTATTTTTGGATTAAATAATTTGAAAAAGTTTCTTAATTAAGTTAAAAAGAAAATTAGATTCCCTTAGGACTAGATTAAGTTTAGTTGAAGCTTAAGTGCAAATTAGGTTACGTTGAGTACAATATACATTATTTAAAAAGAAAAAAAAAGCTTTAAGTGAAATTCAGTTAAGGTTATAGTCAGGGTTAAAACAAAAAATTGCTTATGGTATATAATTCTGTATTCAGGCTAACAATCAGCCACTTTAATATATAAGGTTAATTAGTTGAATTTAGTGAGCGAAGCAAGAACAGGAAACACTTGCTTAAAATGTATGGATGTCTTATATTGAAATTGAGAGTACATGGAATCATTGAACCTAACCTTAACTTAAGCATAACTAAATTCAACTGAATTTCACGTAAACCAAGTTATTTACTTGAAATAATGTATTTTACTATTGTACAGTGTTTAATTACAAAGTTTTAAGTGAGGCTACTGTGTACCTTTTGCTGAGCGACATAACTCAAGTGAAAGATGTTTTTGACAAAAGATTTGAGTTGTAATGATTAACTTAAATAAGGTATATCCCAATTTTCATCAAGACTAGAGGTAACTCCTTAATTGTAAATAACTATACAGATTTTTTGTATACATTGCTTTTAGAAGTAAAATCAAATTTTTAAAACCTTACCTTATTTTTGTCTGTAGAAGCTTAGATAGAAAAAATTAAAAGAGTATGCTTTTTTGTAGATATATGTGTAATATTTTTTAATTTAGTGACCAGATTTCTTATATTTCATGTTTGATACATGCTCTGAAGTTACATTGATGATTTTTAAACAACTTTCAATTTTTTAGTACGGCAAGGCATTTTAGACATATGTCTAGGTATTTCATTGTTATTAAAGCACATGCTTGTTCATTGAAATAGTTCTAATTACGCGACTGCCCAAAAAGAACTGTATTTAAGGTATATGTATGTTTGTTTGTTTATTTCTTCCACCATAGCAGCAGCAGTATGGATTTTCAAAATTCAAATCGATTCACAGTGGCTGAAACTTTTTAGAAGTATAACCCTCATGTTAGAACCCTACATTACCGGGTGCACCATAGGATGCATACATATATATGAGGTCTATAAATAAAGTAATGAAACTGGTTCAGAAAAACCTTTTATTTACAATCTAGTTATACATGGACTCTACACCTTCAAGATAGTTCCCTTGGGAAGCCACACAACTCTTCAAACAGTTTTCCCACTCACCATAGCAGTGTTGGAACTCAGAAACTAGAATATCCTTCATATGGTTGTTAACATCTTTTTTGTTATGTTTTCTACTGTTCCAAAATGGTGTCCATTGAGGTGTTTTTTTAAGTCGGGAACAGGAAAAAGTTGCAGGGACTCAAGTCAGGTGAATAAAATTGTTGTGGAACTATAGGGATGTTATTTTTTTACTAAAAACTCGTTAATTCAGACTGCAGTTTGACAAGGTCCATTGTCATGATGCAGCATCCAGTTGTCTTTGAAGACTGGTCTCACATGGGCAACTCTTTTCTTATCTTTAGCTCCTGGCATGACCCGGGAGTATTCACCACTTTGGAAAATGCTTTGTTAAGCTTAATTAAATAAATTAAATAGGGTGTATAGCTTTTAAGTAAGGTCAGTCCATTTCAAATCATTCAGCTAAAAATTAAAATGAAACCCGTCGCTGAATGTCAAGAGAATTTTTTATTTGTTCTATTTGCCACCCTTATTACCATGTAAAGTTTTATTTTGATAACTTAAATACTTTTTATTTAAATTTCTCAAAAAATACATTATTGTTGTTTCTGGGGGATTTAGTGATTATGATGTTGATTTAGTAAAAAACTCATAACTTTTTCTGTAAATATGCAGAATAAGGTAAAAATTCATTTAGCAACTTATCTCTTAATTGCTGCAGTAAATAAACTCAAACCTGGATTTCATAATTTTTTTGTAGAAAAAACATAAAATTTTAAAATGCAATTTAAAATAAAAGGCACTATTCGTTCAAAAGGCAGCAGTATTCATTACCTACTGTATTTATTTAATTTTGCACATAAAATCATGCATAAGTTTTCGTACAAAGTACCATTTTTTAAAATAAAAACTTTAAACTGTATAATTTAATTTTGTCTAAACTTTAAAAGTTAACATTCAATGAATTGAATAGAATCAGTGAACGAAAGAATTTAAAGTCTTTTAAGAGTCTTGATGTAGGCTCATTTGCTATTTACACCTATTATGTTAGTGAAATTACACAAATGTTTCTTACAATAAAGGTGTTTTAAACTAAACACCAACAACTTGTTATTTATGGACTTGTGTTTGTTTTAACATCTTGTTATTCTGAAGATTGATTGAACTAATTTTCTTGTCTGCAGTTAAATGCATCTTCATCCCCTGTCCATAAGAGTTTTAGTGGTTGATCCGTCAGCAACAACTAATTGTATCAGACTAGCTTTAACCTCCACATTAATGGTTTTCCTAATAGTCCTTTCATTTATTTAATAGATTTTTTTATAAATTTATTACAATTGGAACTCACCTCCTAATTTGATGAGATTTGAAATTTAGGTTGTTTAGGACCTAAGTTATTTATTACAGTGAGAAATTTTCATCAGAAACTCCTTTCACCCAAGTTACATTCCACATAAGTTGCATTCATCAGCAAAAATTCTGAAATTCAACAATGCACAAGTGTAAACTACATTATTTTTGGATGAAATAATTTAAAAAGTTTCTTAATTAAGTTAAAAAGAAAATTAGATTCCCTTAGGACTAGATTAAGTTTAGTTGAAGCTTAAGTGCAAATTAGGTTACGTTGAGTACAATATACATTATTTAAAAAGAAAAAAAAGCTTTAAGTGAAATTCAGTTAAGGTTATAGTCAGGGTTAAAACAAAAAATTGCTTATGGTATATAATTCTGTATTCAGGCTAACAATCAGCCACTTTAATATATAAGGTTAATTAGTTGAATTTAGTGAGCGAAGCAAGAACAGGAAACACTTGCTTAAAATGTATGGATGTCTTATATTGAAATTGAGAGTACATGGAATCATTGAACCTAACCTTAACTTAAGCATAACTAAATTCAACTGAATTTCACGTAAACCAAGTTATTTACTTGAAATAATGTATTTTACTATTGTACAGTGTTGAATGACAAAGTTTTAAGTGAGGCTACTGTGTACCTTTTGCTAAGCGACATAACTCAAGTGAAAGATGTTTTTGACAAAAGATTTGAGTTGTAATGATTAACTTAAATAAGGTATATCCCAATTTTCATCAAGATCAGAGGTAACTCCTTAATTGTAAATAACTATACAGATTTTTTTGCATACATTGCTTTTAGAAGTAAAATCAAATTTTTAAAACCTTACCTTATTTTTGTCTGTAGAAGCTTAGATAGAAAAAATTAAAAGAGTATGCTTTTTTGTAGATATATGTGTAATATTTTTTAATTTAGTGACCAGATTTCTTATATTTCAAGTTTGATACATGCTCTGAAGTTACATTGATGATTTTTAAACAACTTTCAATTTTTTAGTACGGCAAGGCATTTTAGACATATGTCTAGGTATTTCATTGTTATTAAAGCAGATGCTTTTTCATTGAAATAGTTCTAATTACGCGACTGCCCAAAAAGAACTGTATTTAAGGTATATGTATGTTTGTTTGTTTATTTCTTCCACCATAGCAGCAGCAGTATGGATTTTCAAAATTCAAATCGATTCACAGTGGCTGAAACTTTTTAGAAGTATAACCCTCATGTTAGAACCCTACATTACCGGGTGCACCATAGGATGCATACATATATATGAGGTCTATAAATAAAGTAATGAAACTGGTTCAGAAAAACCTTTTATTTACAATCTAGTTATACATGGACTCTACACCTTCAAGATAGTTCCCTTGGGAAGCCACACAACTCTTCAAACAGTTTTCCCACTCACCATAGCAGTGTTGGAACTCAGAAACTAGAATATCCTTCATATGGTTGTTAACATCTTTTTTGTTATGTTTTCTACTGTTCCAAAATGGTGTCCATTGAGGTGTTTTTTTAAGTCGGGAACAGGAAAAAGTTGCAGGGACTCAAGTCAGGTGAATAAAATTGTTGTGGAACTATAGGGATGTTATTTTTTTACAAAAAACTCGTTAATTCAGACTGCAGTTTGACAAGGTCCATTGTCATGATGCAGCATCCAGTTGTCTTTGAAGACTGGTCTCACATGGGCAACTCTTTTCTTATCTTTAGCTCCTGGCATGACCCGGGAGTATTCACCACTTTGGAAAATGCTTTGTTAAGCTTAATTAAATAAATTAAATAGGGTGTATAGCTTTTAAGTAAGGTCAGTCCATTTCAAATCATTCAGCTAAAAATTAAAATGAAACCCGTCGCTGAATGTCAAGAGAATTTTTTATTTGTTCTATTTGCCACCCTTATTACCATGTAAAGTTTTATTTTGATAACTTAAATACTTTTTATTTAAATTTCTCAAAAAATACATTATTGTTGTTTCTGGGGGATTTAGTGATTATGATGTTGATTTAGTAAAAAACTCATAACTTTTTCTGTAAATATGCATAATAAGGTAAAAATTCATTTAGTAACTTATCACTTAATTGCTGCAGTAAATAAACTCAAACCTGGACTTCATAATTTTTTGTAGAAAAAACATAAAATTTTAACATGCAATTTAAAATAAAAGCCACTATTCGTTCAAAAGGCAGCAGTATTCATTACCTACTGTATTTATTTAATTTTGCACATAAATTCATGCATAAGTTTTCGTACAAAGTACCATTTTTTTAAATTAAAACTTTAAACTGTATAATTTAGTTTTGTCTAAACTTTAAAAGTTAACATTGAATGAATTGAATAGAATCAGTGAACGAAAAAATTTAAAGTCTTTTAAGAATCTTGATGTAGGCTCATTTGCTCTTTACACCTACTATGTTAGTGGAATTACACAAATGTTTCTTACAATAAAAGTGTTTTGAACTAAACACAAACAACTTGTTATTTATGGACTTGTGTTTGTTTTAACATCTTGTTGTACTGAAGATTGATTGAACTAATTTTCTTGTCTGCAGTTAAATGCATCTTCATCCCCTGTCCATAAGAGTTTTAGTGGTTGATCCGTCAGCAACAACTAATTGTATCAGACTAGCTTTAACCTCCACATTAATGGTTTTCCTAATAGTCCTTTCATTTATTTAATAGATTTTTTTATAAATTTATTACAATTGGAACTCACCTCCTAATTTGATGAGATTTGAAATTTAGGTTATTTAGGACCTAAGTTATTTATTACAGTGAGAAATTTTCATCAGAAACTCCTTTCACCCAAGTTACATTCCACATAAGTTGCATTCATCAGCAAAAATTCTGAAATTCAACAATGCACAAGTGTAAACTACATTATTTTTGGATTAAATAATTTGAAAAAGTTTCTTAATTAAGTTAAAAAGAAAATTAGATTCCCTTAGGACTAGATTAAGTTTAGTTGAAGCTTAAGTGCAAATTAGGTTACGTTGAGTACAATATACATTATTTAAAAAGAAAAAAAAAGCTTTAAGTGAAATTCAGTTAAGGTTATAGTCAGGGTTAAAACAAAAAATTGCTTATGGTATATAATTCTGTATTCAGGCTAACAATCAGCCACTTTAATATATAAGGTTAATTAGTTGAATTTAGTGAGCGAAGCAAGAACAGGAAACACTTGCTTAAAATGTATGGATGTCTTATATTGAAATTGAGAGTACATGGAATCATTGAACCTAACCTTAACTTAAGCATAACTAAATTCAACTGAATTTCACGTAAACCAAGTTATTTACTTGAAATAATGTATTTTACTATTGTACAGTGTTGAATGACAAAGTTTTAAGTGAGGCTACTGTGTACCTTTTGCTAAGCGACATAACTCAAGTGAAAGATGTTTTTGACAAAAGATTTGAGTTGTAATGATTAACTTAAATTAGGTATATCCCAATTTTCATCAAGATCAGAGGTAACTCCTTAATTGTAAATAACTATACAGATTTTTTTGCATACATTGCTTTTAGAAGTAAAATCAAATTTTTAAAACCTTACCTTATTTTTGTCTGTAGAAGCTTAGATAGAAAAAATTAAAAGAGTATGCTTTTTTGTAGATATATGTGTAATATTTTTTAATTTAGTGACCAGATTTCTTATATTTCAAGTTTGATACATGCTCTGAAGTTACATTGATGATTTTTAAACAACTTTCAATTTTTTAGTACGGCAAGGCATTTTAGACATATGTCTAGGTATTTCATTGTTATTAAAGCAGATGCTTTTTCATTGAAATAGTTCTAATTACGCGACTGCCCAAAAAGAACTGTATTTAAGGTATATGTATGTTTGTTTGTTTATTTCTTCCACCATAGCAGCAGCAGTATGGATTTTCAAAATTCAAATCGATTCACAGTGGCTGAAACTTTTTAGAAGTATAACCCTCATGTTAGAACCCTACATTACCGGGTGCACCATAGGATGCATACATATATATGAGGTCTATAAATAAAGTAATGAAACTGGTTCAGAAAAACCTTTTATTTACAATCTAGTTATACATGGACTCTACACCTTCAAGATAGTTCCCTTGGGAAGCCACACAACTCTTCAAACAGTTTTCCCACTCACCATAGCAGTGTTGGAACTCAGAAACTAGAATATCCTTCATATGGTTGTTAACATCTTTTTTGTTATGTTTTCTACTGTTCCAAAATGGTGTCCATTGAGGTGTTTTTTTAAGTCGGGAACAGGAAAAAGTTGCAGGGACTCAAGTCAGGTGAATAAAATTGTTGTGGAACTATAGGGATGTTATTTTTTTACAAAAAACTCGTTAATTCAGACTGCAGTTTGACAAGGTCCATTGTCATGATGCAGCATCCAGTTGTCTTTGAAGACTGGTCTCACATGGGCAACTCTTTTCTTATCTTTAGCTCCTGGCATGACCCGGGAGTATTCACCACTTTGGAAAATGCTTTGTTAAGCTTAATTAAATAAATTAAATAGGGTGTATAGCTTTTAAGTAAGGTCAGTCCATTTCAAATCATTCAGCTAAAAATTAAAATGAAACCCGTCGCTGAATGTCAAGAGAATTTTTTATTTGTTCTATTTGCCACCCTTATTACCATGTAAAGTTTTATTTTGATAACTTAAATACTTTTTATTTAAATTTCTCAAAAAATACATTATTGTTGTTTCTGGGGGATTTAGTGATTATGATGTTGATTTAGTAAAAAACTCATAACTTTTTCTGTAAATATGCAGAATAAGGTAAAAATTCATTTAGCAACTTATCTCTTAATTGCTGCAGTAAATAAACTCAAACCTGGATTTCATAATTTTTTTGTAGAAAAAACATAAAATTTTAAAATGCAATTTAAAATAAAAGGCACTATTCGTTCAAAAGGCAGCAGTATTCATTACCTACTGTATTTATTTAATTTTGCACATAAAATCATGCATAAGTTTTCGTACAAAGTACCATTTTTTAAAATAAAAACTTTAAACTGTATAATTTAATTTTGTCTAAACTTTAAAAGTTAACATTCAATGAATTGAATAGAATCAGTGAACGAAAGAATTTAAAGTCTTTTAAGAGTCTTGATGTAGGCTCATTTGCTATTTACACCTATTATGTTAGTGAAATTACACAAATGTTTCTTACAATAAAGGTGTTTTAAACTAAACACCAACAACTTGTTATTTATGGACTTGTGTTTGTTTTAACATCTTGTTATTCTGAAGATTGATTGAACTAATTTTCTTGTCTGCAGTTAAATGCATCTTCATCCCCTGTCCATAAGAGTTTTAGTGGTTGATCCGTCAGCAACAACTAATTGTATCAGACTAGCTTTAACCTCCACATTAATGGTTTTCCTAATAGTCCTTTCATTTATTTAATAGATTTTTTTATAAATTTATTACAATTGGAACTCACCTCCTAATTTGATGAGATTTGAAATTTAGGTTATTTAGGACCTAAGTTATTTATTACAGTGAGAAATTTTCATCAGAAACTCCTTTCACCCAAGTTACATTCCACATAAGTTGCATTCATCAGCAAAAATTCTGAAATTCAACAATGCACAAGTGTAAACTACATTATTTTTGGATGAAATAATTTAAAAAGTTTCTTAATTAAGTTAAAAAGAAAATTAGATTCCCTTAGGACTAGATTAAGTTTAGTTGAAGCTTAAGTGCAAATTAGGTTACGTTGAGTACAATATACATTATTTAAAAAGAAAAAAAAGCTTTACGTGAAATTCAGTTAAGGTTATAGTCAGGGTTAAAACAAAAAATTGCTTATGGTATATAATTCTGTATTCAGGCTAACAATCAGCCACTTTAATATATAAGGTTAATTAGTTGAATTTAGTGAGCGAAGCAAGAACAGGAAACACTTGCTTAAAATGTATGGATGTCTTATATTGAAATTGAGAGTACATGGAATCATTGAACCTAACCTTAACTTAAGCATAACTAAATTCAACTGAATTTCACGTAAACCAAGTTATTTACTTGAAATAATGTATTTTACTATTGTACAGTGTTGAATGACAAAGTTTTAAGTGAGGCTACTGTGTACCTTTTGCTAAGCGACATAACTCAAGTGAAAGATGTTTTTGACAAAAGATTTGAGTTGTAATGATTAACTTAAATAAGGTATATCCCAATTTTCATCAAGATCAGAGGTAACTCCTTAATTGTAAATAACTATACAGATTTTTTTGCATACATTGCTTTTAGAAGTAAAATCAAATTTTTAAAACCTTACCTTATTTTTGTCTGTAGAAGCTTAGATAGAAAAAATTAAAAGAGTATGCTTTTTTGTAGATATATGTGTAATATTTTTTAATTTAGTGACCAGATTTCTTATATTTCAAGTTTGATACATGCTCTGAAGTTACATTGATGATTTTTAAACAACTTTCAATTTTTTAGTACGGCAAGGCATTTTAGACATATGTCTAGGTATTTCATTGTTATTAAAGCAGATGCTTTTTCATTGAAATAGTTCTAATTACGCGACTGCCCAAAAAGAACTGTATTTAAGGTATATGTATGTTTGTTTGTTTATTTCTTCCACCATAGCAGCAGCAGTATGGATTTTCAAAATTCAAATCGATTCACAGTGGCTGAAACTTTTTAGAAGTATAACCCTCATGTTAGAACCCTACATTACCGGGTGCACCATAGGATGCATACATATATATGAGGTCTATAAATAAAGTAATGAAACTGGTTCAGAAAAACCTTTTATTTACAATCTAGTTATACATGGACTCTACACCTTCAAGATAGTTCCCTTGGGAAGCCACACAACTCTTCAAACAGTTTTCCCACCCTTCATAGCAGTGTTGGAACTCAGAAACTAGAATATCCTTCAGATGGTTGTTCACATTTTTTTTGTTTTGTTTTCTACTGTTCCATGATGGTGTCCATTGAGGTGTTTTTTAGGTCGGGAACAGGAAAAAGTTGCAGGGACTCAAGTCAGGTGAATAAAATTGTTGTGGAACTATAGGGATGTTATTTTTTAATAAAAACTCGTTAATTCAGACTGCAGTTTGATAAGGTCCATTGTCATGATGCAGCATCCAGTTGTCTTTGAAGACTGGTCTCACATGGGCAACTCTTTTCTTATCTTTAACTCCTGGCATGACCCGGGAGTATTCACCACTTTGGAAAATGCTTTGTTAAGCTTAATTTAATAAATTAAATAGGGTGTATAGCTTTTAAGTAAGGTCAGTCCATTTTAAATCATTCAGCTAAAAATTAAAATGAAACCCGTCGTCTCAGAATGTCAAGAGAATTTTTTATTTGTTCTATTTGCCACCCTTATTACCATGTAAAGTTTTATTTTGATAACTTAAATACTTTTTAGTTACTAATTATTTAAATTTCTCAAAAAATACATTATTGTTGTTTCTGGGGGATTTAGTGATTATGATGTTGATTTAGTAAAAAACTCATAACTTTTTCTGTAAATATGCAGAATAAGTTAAAAATTCATTTAGCAACTTATCTCTTAATTGCTGCAGTAAATAAACTTAAACCTGGATTTCATAATTTTTTTGTAGAAAAAACATAAAATTTTAAAATGCAATTTAAAATAAAAGGCACTATTCGTTCAAAAGGCAGCAGTATTCATTACCTACTGTATTTATTTAATTTTGCACATAAAATCATGCATAAGTTTTCGTACAAAGTACCATTTTTTAAAATAAAAACTTTAAACTGTATAATTTAGTTTTGTCTAAACTTTAAAAGTTAACATTCAATGAATTGAATAGAAGCAGTGAACGAAAAAATTTAAAGTCTTTTAAGAATCTTGATGTAGGCTCATTTGCTATTTACACCTACTATGTTAGTGGAATTACACAAATGTTTCTTACAATAAAAGTGTTTTGAACTAAACACAAACAACTTGTTATTTACGGACTTGTGTTTGTTTTAACATCTTGTTGTACTGAAGATTGATTGAACTAATTTTCTTGTCTGCAGTTAAATGCATCTTCATCCCCTGTCCATAAGAGTTTTAGTGGTTGATCCGTCAGCAACAACTAATTGTATCAGACTAGCTTAAACCTCCACATTAATGGTTTTCCTAATAGTCCTTTCATTAATTTTATAGATTTTTTTTAAATTTATTACAGCTGGAACTCACCTCCTAATTTGATGAGATTTGAAATTTAGGTTATTTAGGACCTAAGTTATTTATTACAGTTAGAAATTTTCACCAGAAACTCCTTTCACCCAAGTTACATTCCACATAAGTTGCATTCATCAGCAAAAATTCTGTAATTCAACAATGCACAAGTGTAAACTACATTATTTTTGGATTAAATAATTTGAAAAAGTTTCTTAATTAAGTTAAAAAGAAAATTAGATTCCCTTAGGACTAGATTAAGTTTAGTTGAAGCTTAAGTGCAAATTAGGTTACGTTGAGTACAATATACATTATTTAAAAAGAAAAAAAAAGCTTTAAGTGAAATTCAGTTAAGGTTATAGTCAGGGTTAAAACAAAAAATTGCTTATGGTATATAATTCTGTATTCAGGCTAACAATCAGCCACTTTAATATATAAGGTTAATTAGTTGAATTTAGTGAGCGAAGCAAGAACAGGAAACACTTGCTTAAAATGTATGGATGTCTTATATTGAAATTGAGAGTACATGGAATCATTGAACCTAACCTTAACTTAAGCATAACTAAATTCAACTGAATTTCACGTAAACCAAGTTATTTACTTGAAATAATGTATTTTACTATTGTACAGTGTTGAATGACAAAGTTTTAAGTGAGGCTACTGTGTACCTTTTGCTGAGCGACATAACTCAAGTGAAAGATGTTTTTGACAAAAGATTTGAGTTGTAATGATTAACTTAAATAAGGTAAATCCCAATTTTCATCAAGATCAGAGGTAACTCCTTAATTGTAAATAACTATACAGATTTTTTTGCATACATTGCTTTTAGAAGTAAAATCAAATTTTTAAAACCTTACCTTATTTTTGTCTGTAGAAGCTTAGATAGAAAAAATTAAAAGAGTATGCTTTTTTGTAGATATATGTGTAATATTTTTTAATTTAGTGACCAGATTTCTTATATTTCAAGTTTGATACATGCTCTGAAGTTACATTGATGATTTTTAAACAACTTTCAATTTTTTAGTACGGCAAGGCATTTTAGACATATGTCTAGGTATTTCATTGTTATTAAAGCACATGCTTGTTCATTGAAATAGTTCTAATTACGCGACTGCCCAAAAAGAACTGTATTTAAGGTATATGTATGTTTGTTTGTTTATTTCTTCCACCATAGCAGCAGCAGTATGGATTTTCAAAATTCAAATCGATTCACAGTGGCTGAAACTTTTTAGAAGTATAACCCTCATGTTAGAACCCTACATTACCGGGTGCACCATAGGATGCATACATATATATGAGGTCTATAAATAAAGTAATGAAACTGGTTCAGAAAAACCTTTTATTTACAATCTAGTTATACATGGACTCTACACCTTCAAGATAGTTCCCTTCGGAAGCCACACAATTCTTCAAACAGTTTTCCCACTCTCCATAGCAGTGTTGGAACTCAGAAACTAGAATATCCTTCATATGGTTGTTAACATCTTTTTTGTTATGTTTTCTACTGTTCCAAAATGGTGTCCATTGAGGTGTTTTTTTAAGTCGGGAACAGGAAAAAGTTGCAGGGACTCAAGTCAGGTGAATAAAATTGTTGTGGAACTATAGGGATGTTATTTTTTTACTAAAAACTCGTTAATTCAGACTGCAGTTTGACAAGGTCCATTGTCATGATGCAGCATCCAGTTGTCTTTGAAGACTGGTCTCACATGGGCAACTCTTTTCTTTACTTTAGCTCCTGGCATGACTCGAGAGTATTCACCACTTTGGAAAATGCTTTGTTAAGCTTAATTAAATAAATTAAATAGGGTGTATAGCTTTTAAGTAAGGTCAGTCCATTTCAAATCATTCAGCTAAAAATTAAAATGAAACCCGTCGTCTCAGAATGTCAAGAGAATTTTTTATTTGTTCTATTTGCCACCCTTATTACCATGTAAAGTTTTATTTTGATAACTTAAATACTTTTTATTTAAATTTCTCAAAAAATACATTATTGTTGTTTCTGGGGGATTTAGTGATTATGATGTTGATTTAGTAAAAAACTCATAACTTTTTCTGTAAATATGCATAATAAGGTAAAAATTCATTTAGCAACTTATCACTTAATTGCTGCAGTAAATAAACTCAAACCTGGACTTCATAATTTTTTGTAGAAAAAACATAAAATTTTAACATGCAATTTAAAATAAAAGCCACTATTCGTTCAAAAGGCAGCAGTATTCATTACCTACTGTATTTATTTAATTTTGCACATAAATTCATGCATAAGTTTTCGTACAAAGTACCATTTTTTTAAATTAAAACTTTAAACTGTATAATTTAGTTTTGTCTAAACTTTAAAAGTTAACATTCAATGAATTGAATAGAATCAGTGAACGAAAAAATTTAAAGTCTTTTAAGAATCTTGATGTAGGCTCATTTGCTCTTTACACCTACTATGTTAGTGGAATTACACAAATGTTTCTTACAATAAATGTGTTTTGAACTAAACACAAACAACTTGTTATTTATGGACTTGTGTTTGTTTTAACATCTTGTTGTACTGAAGATTGATTGAACTAATTTTCTTGTCTGCAGTTAAATGCATCTTCATCCCCTGTCCATAAGAGTTTTAGTGGTTGATCCGTCAGCAACAACTAATTGTATCAGACTAGCTTTAACCTCCACATTAATGGTTTTCCTAATAGTCCTTTCATTTATTTAATAGATTTTTTTATAAATTTATTACAATTGGAACTCACCTCCTAATTTGATGAGATTTGAAATTTAGGTTATTTAGGACCTAAGTTATTTATTACAGTGAGAAATTTTCACCAGAAACTCCTTTCACCCAAGTTACATTCCACATAAGTTGCATTCATCAGCAAAAATTCTGAAATTCAACAATGCACAAGTGTAAACTACATTATTTTTGGATTAAATAATTTGAAAAAGTTTCTTAATTAAGTTAAAAAGAAAATTATATTCCCTTAGGACTAGATTAAGTTTAGTTGAAGCTTAAGTGCAAATTAGGTTACGTTGAGTACAATATACATTATTTAAAAAGAAAAAAAAAGCTTTAAGTGAAATTCAGTTAAGGTTATATTCAGGGTTAAAACAAAAAATTGCTTATGGTATATAATTCTGTATTCAGGCTAACAATCAGCCACTTTAATATATAAGGTTAATTAGTTGAATTTAGTGAGCGAAGCAAGAACAGGAAACACTTGCTTAAAATGTATGGATGTCTTATATTGAAATTGAGAGTACATGGAATCATTGAACCTAACCTTAACTTAAGCATAACTAAATTCAACTGAATTTCACGTAAACCAAGTTATTTACTTGAAATAATGTATTTTACTATTGTACAGTGTTGAATGACAAAGTTTTAAGTGAGGCTACTGTGTACCTTTTGCTGAGCGACATAACTCAAGTGAAAGATGTTTTTGACAAAAGATTTGAGTTGTAATGATTAACTTAAATAAGGTAAATCCCAATTTTCATCAAGATCAGAGGTAACTCCTTAATTGTAAATAACTATACAGATTTTTTTGCATACATTGCTTTTAGAAGTAAAATCAAATTTTTAAAACCTTACCTTATTTTTGTCTGTAGAAGCTTAGATAGAAAAAATTAAAAGAGTATGCTTTTTTGTAGATATATGTGTAATATTTTTTAATTTAGTGACCAGATTTCTTATATTTCAAGTTTGATACATGCTCTGAAGTTACATTGATGATTTTTAAACAACTTTCAATTTTTTAGTACGGCAAGGCATTTTAGACATATGTCTAGGTATTTCATTGTTATTAAAGCACATGCTTGTTCATTGAAATAGTTCTAATTACGCGACTGCCCAAAAAGAACTGTATTTAAGGTATATGTATGTTTGTTTGTTTATTTCTTCCACCATAGCAGCAGCAGTATGGATTTTCAAAATTCAAATCGATTCACAGTGGCTGAAACTTTTTAGAAGTATAACCCTCATGTTAGAACCCTACATTACCGGGTGCACCATAGGATGCATACATATATATGAGGTCTATAAATAAAGTAATGAAACTGGTTCAGAAAAACCTTTTATTTACAATCTAGTTATACATGGACTCTACACCTTCAAGATAGTTCCCTTCGGAAGCCACACAATTCTTCAAACAGTTTTCCCACTCTCCATAGCAGTGTTGGAACTCAGAAACTAGAATATCCTTCATATGGTTGTTAACATCTTTTTTGTTATGTTTTCTACTGTTCCAAAATGGTGTCCATTGAGGTGTTTTTTTAAGTCGGGAACAGGAAAAAGTTGCAGGGACTCAAGTCAGGTGAATAAAATTGTTGTGGAACTATAGGGATGTTATTTTTTTACTAAAAACTCGTTAATTCAGACTGCAGTTTGACAAGGTCCATTGTCATGATGCAGCATCCAGTTGTCTTTGAAGACTGGTCTCACATGGGCAACTCTTTTCTTTACTTTAGCTCCTGGCATGACTCGAGAGTATTCACCACTTTGGAAAATGCTTTGTTAAGCTTAATTTAATAAATTAAATAGGGTGTATAGCTTTTAAGTAAGGTCAGTCCATTTCAAATCATTCAGCTAAAAATTAAAATGAAACCCGTCGTCTCAGAATGTCAAGAGAATTTTTTATTTGTTCTATTTGCCACCCTTATTACCATGTAAAGTTTTATTTTGATAACTTAAATACTTTTTATTTAAATTTCTCAAAAAATACATTATTGTTGTTTCTGGGGGATTTAGTGATTATGATGTTGATTTAGTAAAAAACTCATAACTTTTTCTGTAAATATGCATAATAAGGTAAAAATTCATTTAGCAACTTATCACTTAATTGCTGCAGTAAATAAACTCAAACCTGGACTTCATAATTTTTTGTAGAAAAAACATAAAATTTTAACATGCAATTTAAAATAAAAGCCACTATTCGTTCAAAAGGCAGCAGTATTCATTACCTACTGTATTTATTTAATTTTGCACATAAATTCATGCATAAGTTTTCGTACAAAGTACCATTTTTTTAAATTAAAACTTTAAACTGTATAATTTAGTTTTGTCTAAACTTTAAAAGTTAACATTCAATGAATTGAATAGAATCAGTGAACGAAAAAATTTAAAGTCTTTTAAGAATCTTGATGTAGGCTCATTTGCTCTTTACACCTACTATGTTAGTGGAATTACACAAATGTTTCTTACAATAAATGTGTTTTGAACTAAACACAAACAACTTGTTATTTATGGACTTGTGTTTGTTTTAACATCTTGTTGTACTGAAGATTGATTGAACTAATTTTCTTGTCTGCAGTTAAATGCATCTTCATCCCCTGTCCATAAGAGTTTTAGTGGTTGATCCGTCAGCAACAACTAATTGTATCAGACTAGCTTTAACCTCCACATTAATGGTTTTCCTAATAGTCCTTTCATTTATTTAATAGATTTTTTTATAAATTTATTACAATTGGAACTCACCTCCTAATTTGATGAGATTTGAAATTTAGGTTATTTAGGACCTAAGTTATTTATTACAGTGAGAAATTTTCACCAGAAACTCCTTTCACCCAAGTTACATTCCACATAAGTTGCATTCATCAGCAAAAATTCTGAAATTCAACAATGCACAAGTGTAAACTACATTATTTTTGGATTAAATAATTTGAAAAAGTTTCTTAATTAAGTTAAAAAGAAAATTAGATTCCCTTAGGACTAGATTAAGTTTAGTTGAAGCTTAAGTGCAAATTAGGTTACGTTGAGTACAATATACATTATTTAAAAAGAAAAAAAAAGCTTTAAGTGAAATTCAGTTAAGGTTATATTCAGGGTTAAAACAAAAAATTGCTTATGGTATATAATTCTGTATTCAGGCTAACAATCAGCCACTTTAATATATAAGGTTAATTAGTTGAATTTAGTGAGCGAAGCAAGAACAGGAAACACTTGCTTAAAATGTATGGATGTCTTATATTGAAATTGAGAGTACATGGAATCATTGAACCTAACCTTAACTTAAGCATAACTAAATTCAACTGAATTTCACGTAAACCAAGTTATTTACTTGAAATAATGTATTTTACTATTGTACAGTGTTGAATGACAAAGTTTTAAGTGAGGCTACTGTGTACCTTTTGCTGAGCGACATAACTCAAGTGAAAGATGTTTTTGACAAAAGATTTGAGTTGTAATGATTAACTTAAATAAGGTAAATCCCAATTTTCATCAAGATCAGAGGTAACTCCTTAATTGTAAATAACTATACAGATTTTTTTGCATACATTGCTTTTAGAAGTAAAATCAAATTTTTAAAACCTTACCTTATTTTTGTCTGTAGAAGCTTAGATAGAAAAAATTAAAAGAGTATGCTTTTTTGTAGATATATGTGTAATATTTTTTAATTTAGTGACCAGATTTCTTATATTTCAAGTTTGATACATGCTCTGAAGTTACATTGATGATTTTTAAACAACTTTCAATTTTTTAGTACGGCAAGGCATTTTAGACATATGTCTAGGTATTTCATTGTTATTAAAGCACATGCTTGTTCATTGAAATAGTTCTAATTACGCGACTGCCCAAAAAGAACTGTATTTAAGGTATATGTATGTTTGTTTGTTTATTTCTTCCACCATAGCAGCAGCAGTATGGATTTTCAAAATTCAAATCGATTCACAGTGGCTGAAACTTTTTAGAAGTATAACCCTCATGTTAGAACCCTACATTACCGGGTGCACCATAGGATGCATACATATATATGAGGTCTATAAATAAAGTAATGAAACTGGTTCAGAAAAACCTTTTATTTACAATCTAGTTATACATGGACTCTACACCTTCAAGATAGTTCCCTTCGGAAGCCACACAATTCTTCAAACAGTTTTCCCACTCTCCATAGCAGTGTTGGAACTCAGAAACTAGAATATCCTTCATATGGTTGTTAACATCTTTTTTGTTATGTTTTCTACTGTTCCAAAATGGTGTCCATTGAGGTGTTTTTTTAAGTCGGGAACAGGAAAAAGTTGCAGGGACTCAAGTCAGGTGAATAAAATTGTTGTGGAACTATAGGGATGTTATTTTTTTACTAAAAACTCGTTAATTCAGACTGCAGTTTGACAAGGTCCATTGTCATGATGCAGCATCCAGTTGTCTTTGAAGACTGGTCTCACATGGGCAACTCTTTTCTTTACTTTAGCTCCTGGCATGACTCGAGAGTATTCACCACTTTGGAAAATGCTTTGTTAAGCTTAATTAAATAAATTAAATAGGGTGTATAGCTTTTAAGTAAGGTCAGTCCATTTCAAATCATTCAGCTAAAAATTAAAATGAAACCCGTCGTCTCAGAATGTCAAGAGAATTTTTTATTTGTTCTATTTGCCACCCTTATTACCATGTAAAGTTTTATTTTGATAACTTAAATACTTTTTATTTAAATTTCTCAAAAAATACATTATTGTTGTTTCTGGGGGATTTAGTGATTATGATGTTGATTTAGTAAAAAACTCATAACTTTTTCTGTAAATATGCATAATAAGGTAAAAATTCATTTAGCAACTTATCACTTAATTGCTGCAGTAAATAAACTCAAACCTGGACTTCATAATTTTTTGTAGAAAAAACATAAAATTTTAACATGCAATTTAAAATAAAAGCCACTATTCGTTCAAAAGGCAGCAGTATTCATTACCTACTGTATTTATTTAATTTTGCACATAAATTCATGCATAAGTTTTCGTACAAAGTACCATTTTTTTAAATTAAAACTTTAAACTGTATAATTTAGTTTTGTCTAAACTTTAAAAGTTAACATTCAATGAATTGAATAGAATCAGTGAACGAAAAAATTTAAAGTCTTTTAAGAATCTTGATGTAGGCTCATTTGCTCTTTACACCTACTATGTTAGTGGAATTACACAAATGTTTCTTACAATAAATGTGTTTTGAACTAAACACAAACAACTTGTTATTTATGGACTTGTGTTTGTTTTAACATCTTGTTGTACTGAAGATTGATTGAACTAATTTTCTTGTCTGCAGTTAAATGCATCTTCATCCCCTGTCCATAAGAGTTTTAGTGGTTGATCCGTCAGCAACAACTAATTGTATCAGACTAGCTTTAACCTCCACATTAATGGTTTTCCTAATAGTCCTTTCATTTATTTAATAGATTTTTTTATAAATTTATTACAATTGGAACTCACCTCCTAATTTGATGAGATTTGAAATTTAGGTTATTTAGGACCTAAGTTATTTATTACAGTTAGAAATTTTCACCAGAAACTCCTTTCACCCAAGTTACATTCCACATAAGTTGCATTCATCAGCAAAAATTCTGTAATTCAACAATGCACAAGTGTAAACTACATTATTTTTGGATTAAATAATTTGAAAAAGTTTCTTAATTAAGTTAAAAAGAAAATTAGATTCCCTTAGGACTAGATTAAGTTTAGTTGAAGCTTAAGTGCAAATTAGGTTACGTTGAGTACAATATACATTATTTAAAAAGAAAAAAAAAGCTTTAAGTGAAATTCAGTTAAGGTTATAGTCAGGGTTAAAACAAAAAATTGCTTATGGTATATAATTCTGTATTCAGGCTAACAATCAGCCACTTTAATATATAAGGTTAATTAGTTGAATTTAGTGAGCGAAGCAAGAACAGGAAACACTTGCTTAAAATGTATGGATGTCTTATATTGAAATTGAGAGTACATGGAATCATTGAACCTAACCTTAACTTAAGCATAACTAAATTCAACTGAATTTCACGTAAACCAAGTTATTTACTTGAAATAATGTATTTTACTATTGTACAGTGTTTAATTACAAAGTTTTAAGTGAGGCTACTGTGTACCTTTTGCTGAGCGACATAACTCAAGTGAAAGATGTTTTTGACAAAAGATTTGAGTTGTAATGATTAACTTAAATAAGGTATATCCCAATTTTCATCAAGACTAGAGGTAACTCCTTAATTGTAAATAACTATACAGATTTTTTGTATACATTGCTTTTAGAAGTAAAATCAAATTTTTAAAACCTTACCTTATTTTTGTCTGTAGAAGCTTAGATAGAAAAAATTAAAAGAGTATGCTTTTTTGTAGATATATGTGTAATATTTTTTAATTTAGTGACCAGATTTCTTATATTTCAAGTTTGATACATGCTCTGAAGTTACATTGATGATTTTTAAACAACTTTCAATTTTTTAGTACGGCAAGGCATTTTAGACATATGTCTAGGTATTTCATTGTTATTAAAGCACATGCTTGTTCATTGAAATAGTTCTAATTACGCGACTGCCCAAAAAGAACTGTATTTAAGGTATATGTATGTTTGTTTGTTTATTTCTTCCACCATAGCAGCAGCAGTATGGATTTTCAAAATTCAAATCGATTCACAGTGGCTGAAACTTTTTAGAAGTATAACCCTCATGTTAGAACCCTACATTACCGGGTGCACCATAGGATGCATACATATATATGAGGTCTATAAATAAAGTAATGAAACTGGTTCAGAAAAACCTTTTATTTACAATCTAGTTATACATGGACTCTACACCTTCAAGATAGTTCCCTTGGGAAGCCACACAACTCTTCAAACAGTTTTCCCACTCACCATAGCAGTGTTGGAACTCAGAAACTAGAATATCCTTCATATGGTTGTTAACATCTTTTTTGTTATGTTTTCTACTGTTCCAAAATGGTGTCCATTGAGGTGTTTTTTTAAGTCGGGAACAGGAAAAAGTTGCAGGGACTCAAGTCAGGTGAATAAAATTGTTGTGGAACTATAGGGATGTTATTTTTTTACTAAAAACTCGTTAATTCAGACTGCAGTTTGACAAGGTCCATTGTCATGATGCAGCATCCAGTTGTCTTTGAAGACTGGTCTCACATGGGCAACTCTTTTCTTTACTTTAGCTCCTGGCATGACTCGAGAGTATTCACCACTTTGGAAAATGCTTTGTTAAGCTTAATTAAATAAATTAAATAGGGTGTATAGCTTTTAATTAAGGTCAGTCCATTTCAAATCATTCAGCTAAAAATTAAAATGAAACCCGTCGTCTCAGAATGTCAAGAGAATTTTTTATTTGTTCTATTTGCCACCCTTATTACCATGTAAAGTTTTATTTTGATAACTTAAATACTTTTTATTTAAATTTCTCAAAAAATACATTATTGTTGTTTCTGGGGGATTTAGTGATTATGATGTTGATTTAGTAAAAAACTCATAACTTTTTCTGTAAATATGCATAATAAGGTAAAAATTCATTTAGCAACTTATCACTTAATTGCTGCAGTAAATAAACTCAAACCTGGACTTCATAATTTTTTGTAGAAAAAACATAAAATTTTAACATGCAATTTAAAATAAAAGCCACTATTCGTTCAAAAGGCAGCAGTATTCATTACCTACTGTATTTATTTAATTTTGCACATAAATTCATGCATAAGTTTTCGTACAAAGTACCATTTTTTTAAATTAAAACTTTAAACTGTATAATTTAGTTTTGTCTAAACTTTAAAAGTTAACATTCAATGAATTGAATAGAATCAGTGAACGAAAAAATTTAAAGTCTTTTAAGAATCTTGATGTAGGCTCATTTGCTCTTTACACCTACTATGTTAGTGGAATTACACAAATGTTTCTTACAATAAATGTGTTTTGAACTAAACACAAACAACTTGTTATTTATGGACTTGTGTTTGTTTTAACATCTTGTTGTACTGAAGATTGATTGAACTAATTTTCTTGTCTGCAGTTAAATGCATCTTCATCCCCTGTCCATAAGAGTTTTAGTGGTTGATCCGTCAGCAACAACTAATTGTATCAGACTAGCTTAAACCTCCACATTAATGGTTTTCCTAATAGTCCTTTCATTAATTTTATAGATTTTTTTTTAATTTATTACAGCTGGAACTCACCTCCTAATTTGATGAGATTTGAAATTTAGGTTATTTAGGACCTAAGTTATTTATTACAGTTAGAAATTTTCACCAGAAACTCCTTTCACCCAAGTTACATTCCACATAAGTTGCATTCATCAGCAAAAATTCTGTAATTCAACAATGCACAAGTGTAAACTACATTATTTTTGGATTAAATAATTTGAAAAAGTTTCTTAATTAAGTTAAAAAGAAAATTAGATTCCCTTAGGACTAGATTAAGTTTAGTTGAAGCTTAAGTGCAAATTAGGTTACGTTGAGTACAATATACATTATTTAAAAAGAAAAAAAAAGCTTTAAGTGAAATTCAGTTAAGGTTATAGTCAGGGTTAAAACAAAAAATTGCTTATGGTATATAATTCTGTATTCAGGCTAACAATCAGCCACTTTAATATATAAGGTTAATTAGTTGAATTTAGTGAGCGAAGCAAGAACAGGAAACACTTGCTTAAAATGTATGGATGTCTTATATTGAAATTGAGAGTACATGGAATCATTGAACCTAACCTTAACTTAAGCATAACTAAATTCAACTGAATTTCACGTAAACCAAGTTATTTACTTGAAATAATGTATTTTACTATTGTACAGTGTTGAATTACAAAGTTTTAAGTGAGGCTACTGTGTACCTTTTGCTGAGCGACATAACTCAAGTGAAAGATGTTTTTGACAAAAGATTTGAGTTGTAATGATTAACTTAAATAAGGTAAATCCCAATTTTCATCAAGATCAGAGGTAACTCCTTAATTGTAAATAACTATACAGATTTTTTTGCATACATTGCTTTTAGAAGTAAAATCAAATTTTTAAAACCTTACCTTATTTTTGTCTGTAGAAGCTTAGATAGAAAAAATTAAAAGAGTATGCTTTTTTGTAGATATATGTGTAATATTTTTTAATTTAGTGACCAGATTTCTTATATTTCAAGTTTGATACATGCTCTGAAGTTACATTGATGATTTTTAAACAACTTTCAATTTTTTAGTACGGCAAGGCATTTTAGACATATGTCTAGGTATTTCATTGTTATTAAAGCACATGCTTGTTCATTGAAATAGTTCTAATTACGCGACTGCCCAAAAAGAACTGTATTTAAGGTATATGTATGTTTGTTTGTTTATTTCTTCCACCATAGCAGCAGCAGTATGGATTTTCAAAATTCAAATCGATTCACAGTGGCTGAAACTTTTTAGAAGTATAACCCTCATGTTAGAACCCTACATTACCGGGTGCACCATAGGATGCATACATATATATGAGGTCTATAAATAAAGTAATGAAACTGGTTCAGAAAAACCTTTTATTTACAATCTAGTTATACATGGACTCTACACCTTCAAGATAGTTCCCTTCGGAAGCCACACAATTCTTCAAACAGTTTTCCCACTCTCCATAGCAGTGTTGGAACTCAGAAACTAGAATATCCTTCATATGGTTGTTAACATCTTTTTTGTTATGTTTTCTACTGTTCCAAAATGGTGTCCATTGAGGTGTTTTTTTAAGTCGGGAACAGGAAAAAGTTGCAGGGACTCAAGTCAGGTGAATAAAATTGTTGTGGAACTATAGGGATGTTATTTTTTTACTAAAAACTCGTTAATTCAGACTGCAGTTTGACAAGGTCCATTGTCATGATGCAGCATCCAGTTGTCTTTGAAGACTGGTCTCACATGGGCAACTCTTTTCTTTACTTTAGCTCCTGGCATGACTCGAGAGTATTCACCACTTTGGAAAATGCTTTGTTAAGCTTAATTAAATAAATTAAATAGGGTGTATAGCTTTTAAGTAAGGTCAGTCCATTTCAAATCATTCAGCTAAAAATTAAAATGAAACCCGTCGTCTCAGAATGTCAAGAGAATTTTTTATTTGTTCTATTTGCCATCCTTATTACCATGTAAAGTTTTATTTTGATAACTTAAATACTTTTTATTTAAATTTCTCAAAAAATACATTATTGTTGTTTCTGGGGGATTTAGTGATTATGATGTTGATTTAGTAAAAAACTCATAACTTTTTCTGTAAATATGCATAATAAGGTAAAAATTCATTTAGCAACTTATCACTTAATTGCTGCAGTAAATAAACTCAAACCTGGACTTCATAATTTTTTGTAGAAAAAACATAAAATTTTAACATGCAATTTAAAATAAAAGCCACTATTCGTTCAAAAGGCAGCAGTATTCATTACCTACTGTATTTATTTAATTTTGCACATAAATTCATGCATAAGTTTTCGTACAAAGTACCATTTTTTTAAATTAAAACTTTAAACTGTATAATTTAGTTTTGTCTAAACTTTAAAAGTTAACATTCAATGAATTGAATAGAATCAGTGAACGAAAAAATTTAAAGTCTTTTAAGAATCTTGATGTAGGCTCATTTGCTCTTTACACCTATTATGTTAGTGAAATTACACAAATGTTTCTTACAATAAATGTGTTTTGAACTAAACACAAACAACTTGTTATTTATGGACTTGTGTTTGTTTTAACATCTTGTTGTACTGAAGATTGATTGAACTAATTTTCTTGTCTGCAGTTAAATGCATCTTCATCCCCTGTCCATAAGAGTTTTAGTGGTTGATCCGTCAGCAACAACTAATTGTATCAGACTAGCTTTAACCTCCACATTAATGGTTTTCCTAATAGTCCTTTCATTTATTTAATAGATTTTTTTATAAATTTATTACAATTGGAACTCACCTCCTAATTTGATGAGATTTGAAATTTAGGTTATTTAGGACCTAAGTTATTTATTACAGTGAGAAATTTTCACCAGAAACTCCTTTCACCCAAGTTACATTCCACATAAGTTGCATTCATCAGCAAAAATTCTGAAATTCAACAATGCACAAGTGTAAACTACATTATTTTTGGATTAAATAATTTGAAAAAGTTTCTTAATTAAGTTAAAAAGAAAATTAGATTCCCTTAGGACTAGATTAAGTTTAGTTGAAGCTTAAGTGCAAATTAGGTTACGTTGAGTACAATATACATTATTTAAAAAGAAAAAAAAAGCTTTAAGTGAAATTCAGTTAAGGTTATAGTCAGGGTTAAAACAAAAAATTGCTTATGGTATATAATTCTGTATTCAGGCTAACAATCAGCCACTTTAATATATAAGGTTAATTAGTTGAATTTAGTGAGCGAAGCAAGAACAGGAAACACTTGCTTAAAATGTATGGATGTCTTATATTGAAATTGAGAGTACATGGAATCATTGAACCTAACCTTAACTTAAGCATAACTAAATTCAACTGAATTTCACGTAAACCAAGTTATTTACTTGAAATAATGTATTTTACTATTGTACAGTGTTTAATTACAAAGTTTTAAGTGAGGCTACTGTGTACCTTTTGCTGAGCGACATAACTCAAGTGAAAGATGTTTTTGACAAAAGATTTGAGTTGTAATGATTAACTTAAATAAGGTATATCCCAATTTTCATCAAGACTAGAGGTAACTCCTTAATTGTAAATAACTATACAGATTTTTTGTATACATTGCTTTTAGAAGTAAAATCAAATTTTTAAAACCTTACCTTATTTTTGTCTGTAGAAGCTTAGATAGAAAAAATTAAAAGAGTATGCTTTTTTGTAGATATATGTGTAATATTTTTTAATTTAGTGACCAGATTTCTTATATTTCAAGTTTGATACATGCTCTGAAGTTACATTGATGATTTTTAAACAACTTTCAATTTTTTAGTACGGCAAGGCATTTTAGACATATGTCTAGGTATTTCATTGTTATTAAAGCACATGCTTGTTCATTGAAATAGTTCTAATTACGCGACTGCCCAAAAAGAACTGTATTTAAGGTATATGTATGTTTGTTTGTTTATTTCTTCCACCATAGCAGCAGCAGTATGGATTTTCAAAATTCAAATCGATTCACAGTGGCTGAAACTTTTTAGAAGTATAACCCTCATGTTAGAACCCTACATTACCGGGTGCACCATAGGATGCATACATATATATGAGGTCTATAAATAAAGTAATGAAACTGGTTCAGAAAAACCTTTTATTTACAATCTAGTTATACATGGACTCTACACCTCCAAGATAGTTCCCTTCGGAAGCCACACAATTCTTCAAACAGTTTTCCCACTCTCCATAGCAGTGTTGGAACTCAGAAACTAGAATATCCTTCATATGGTTGTTAACATCTTTTTTGTTATGTTTTCTACTGTTCCAAAATGGTGTCCATTGAGGTGTTTTTTTAAGTCGGGAACAGGAAAATGTTGCAGGGACTCAAGTCAGGTGAATAAAATTGTTGTGGAACTATAGGGATTTTATTTTTTTACTAAAAACTCGTTAATTCAGAATGCAGTTTGACAAGGTCCATTGTCATGATGCAGCATCCAGTTGTCTTTGAAGACTGGTCTCACATGGGCAACTCTTTTCTTATCTTTAGCTCCTGGCATGACCCGGGAGTATTCACCACTTTGGAAAATGCTTTGTTAAGCTTAATTTAATAAATTAAATAGGGTGTATAGCTTTTAAGTAAGGTCAGTCCATTTCAAATCATTCAGCTAAAAATTAAAATGAAACCCGTCGCAGAATGTCAAGAGAATTTTTTATTTGTTCTATTTGCCACCCTTATTACCATGTAAAGTTTTATTTTGATAACTTAAATACTTTTTATTTAAATTTCTCAAAAAATACATTATTGTTGTTTCTGGGGGATTTAGTGATTATGATGTTGATTTAGTAAAAAACTCATAACTTTTTCTGTAAATATGCAGAATAAGGTAAAAATTCATTTAGCAACTTATCTCTTAATTGCTGCAGTAAATAAACTCAAACCTGGATTTCATAATTTTTTTTGTAGAAAAAACATAAAATTTTAAAATGCAATTTAAAATAAAAGGCACTATTCGTTCAAAAGGCAGCAGTATTCATTACCTACTGTATTTATTTAATTTTGCACATAAAATCATGCATAAGTTTTCGTACAAAGTACCATTTTTTAAAATAAAAACTTTAAACTGTATAATTTAATTTTGTCTAAACTTTAAAAGTTAACATTCAATGAATTGAATAGAATCAGTGAACGAAAGAATTTAAAGTCTTTTAAGAGTCTTGATGTAGGCTCATTTGCTATTTACACCTATTATGTTAGTGAAATTACACAAATGTTTCTTACAATAAAGGTGTTTTAAACTAAACACCAACAACTTGTTATTTATGGACTTGTGTTTGTTTTAACATCTTGTTGTACTGAAGATTGATTGAACTAATTTTCTTGGCTGCATTTAAATGCATCTTCATCCCCTGTCCATAAGAGTTTTAGTGGTTGATCCGTCAGCAACAACTAATTGTATTAGACTAGCTTTAACCTCCACATTAATGGTTTTCCTAATAGTCCTTTTTTCATTAATTTAATAGACTTTTTTTTTAATTTATTACAATTGGAACTCACCTCCTAATTTGATGAGATTTGGAATTTAGGTTATTTAGGACCTAAGTTATTTATTACAGTGAGAAATTTTCATCAGAAACTCCTTTCACCCAAGTTACATTCCACATAAGTTGCATTCATCAGCAAAAATTCTGTAATTCAACAATGCACAAGTGTAAACTACATAATTTTTGGATTAAATAATTTGAAAAAGTTTCTTAATTAAGTTAAAAAGAAAATTAGATTCCCTTAGGACTAGATTAAGTTTAGTTGAAGCTTAAGTGCAAATTAGGTTACGTTGAGTACAATATACATTATTTAAAAAGTAAAGTAGTTGCTTTAAGTGAAATTCAGTTAAGGTTATAGTCAGGGTTAAAACAAAAAATTGCTTATGGTATATAATTCTGTATTCAGGCTAACAATCAGCCACTTTAATATATAAGGTTAATTAGTTGAATTTAGTGAGCGAAGCAAGAACAGGAAACACTTGCTTAAAATGTATGGATGTCTTATGTTGAAATTGAGTACATGAAATCATTGAACCTAACCTTAACTTAAGCATAACTAAATTCAACTGAATTTCACGTAAACCAAGTTATTTACTTGAAATAATGTATTTTACTATTGTACAGTGTTGAATTACAAAGTTTTAAGTGAGGCTACTGTGTACCTTTTGCTGAGCGACATAACTCAAGTGAAAGATGTTTTTGACTAAAGATTTGAGTTGTAATGATTAACTTAAATAAGGTATATCCCAATTTTCATCAAGATCAGAGGTAACTCCTTAATTGTAAATAACTATACAGATTTTTTGCATACATTGCTTTTAGAAGTAAAATCAAATTTTTAAAACCTTACCTTATTTTTGTCTGTAGAAGCTTAGATAGAAAAAATTAAAAGAGTATGCTTTTTTGTAGATATATGTGTAATATTTTTTAATTTAGTGACCAGATTTCTTATATTTCAAGTTTGATACATGCTCTGAAGTTACATTGATGATTTTTAAACAACTTTCAATTTTTTAGTACGGCAAGGCATTTCAGACATATGTCTAGGTATTTCATTGTTATTAAAGCAGATGCTTTTTCATTGAAATAGTTCTAATTACGCGACTGCCCAAAAAGAACTGTATTTAAGGTATATGTATGTTTGTTTGTTTATTTCTTCCACCATAGCAGCAGCAGTATGGATTTTCAAAATTCAAATCGATTCACAGTGGCTGAAACTTTTTAGAAGTATAACCCTCATGTTAGAACCCTACATTACCGGGTGCACCATAGGATGCATACATATATATGAGGTCTATAAATAAAGTAATGAAACTGGTTCAGAAAAACCTTTTATTTACAATCTAGTTATACATGGACTCTACACCTTCAAGATAGTTCCCTTGGGAAGCCACACAACTCTTCAAACAGTTTTCCCACTCACCATAGCAGTGTTGGAACTCAGAAACTAGAATATCCTTCATATGGTTGTTAACATCTTTTTTGTTATGTTTTCTACTGTTCCAAAATGGTGTCCATTGAGGTGTTTTTTTAAGTCGGGAACAGGAAAAAGTTGCAGGGACTCAAGTCAGGTGAATAAAATTGTTGTGGAACTATAGGGATGTTATTTTTTTACAAAAAACTCGTTAATTCAGACTGCAGTTTGACAAGGTCCATTGTCATGATGCAGCATCCAGTTGTCTTTGAAGACTGGTCTCACATGGGCAACTCTTTTCTTATCTTTAGCTCCTGGCATGACCCGGGAGTATTCACCACTTTGGAAAATGCTTTGTTAAGCTTAATTAAATAAATTAAATAGGGTGTATAGCTTTTAAGTAAGGTCAGTCCATTTCAAATCATTCAGCTAAAAATTAAAATGAAACCCGTCGCTGAATGTCAAGAGAATTTTTTATTTGTTCTATTTGCCACCCTTATTACCATGTAAAGTTTTATTTTGATAACTTAAATACTTTTTATTTAAATTTCTCAAAAAATACATTATTGTTGTTTCTGGGGGATTTAGTGATTATGATGTTGATTTAGTAAAAAACTCATAACTTTTTCTGTAAATATGCAGAATAAGGTAAAAATTCATTTAGCAACTTATCTCTTAATTGCTGCAGTAAATAAACTCAAACCTGGATTTCATAATTTTTTTGTAGAAAAAACATAAAATTTTAAAATGCAATTTAAAATAAAAGGCACTATTCGTTCAAAAGGCAGCAGTATTCATTACCTACTGTATTTATTTAATTTTGCACATAAAATCATGCATAAGTTTTCGTACAAAGTACCATTTTTTAAAATAAAAACTTTAAACTGTATAATTTAATTTTGTCTAAACTTTAAAAGTTAACATTCAATGAATTGAATAGAATCAGTGAACGAAAGAATTTAAAGTCTTTTAAGAGTCTTGATGTAGGCTCATTTGCTATTTACACCTATTATGTTAGTGAAATTACACAAATGTTTCTTACAATAAAGGTGTTTTAAACTAAACACCAACAACTTGTTATTTATGGACTTGTGTTTGTTTTAACATCTTGTTATTCTGAAGATTGATTGAACTAATTTTCTTGTCTGCAGTTAAATGCATCTTCATCCCCTGTCCATAAGAGTTTTAGTGGTTGATCCGTCAGCAACAACTAATTGTATCAGACTAGCTTTAACCTCCACATTAATGGTTTTCCTAATAGTCCTTTCATTTATTTAATAGATTTTTTTATAAATTTATTACAATTGGAACTCACCTCCTAATTTGATGAGATTTGAAATTTAGGTTATTTAGGACCTAAGTTATTTATTACAGTGAGAAATTTTCATCAGAAACTCCTTTCACCCAAGTTACATTCCACATAAGTTGCATTCATCAGCAAAAATTCTGAAATTCAACAATGCACAAGTGTAAACTACATTATTTTTGGATGAAATAATTTAAAAAGTTTCTTAATTAAGTTAAAAAGAAAATTAGATTCCCTTAGGACTAGATTAAGTTTAGTTGAAGCTTAAGTGCAAATTAGGTTACGTTGAGTACAATATACATTATTTAAAAAGTAAAGTAGTTGCTTTAAGTGAAATTCAGTTAAGGTTATAGTCAGGGTTAAAACAAAAAATTGCTTATGGTATATAATTCTGTATTCAGGCTAACAATCAGCCACTTTAATATATAAGGTTAATTAGTTGAATTTAGTGAGCGAAGCAAGAACAGGAAACACTTGCTTAAAATGTATGGATGTCTTATGTTGAAATTGAGTACATGAAATCATTGAACCTAACCTTAACTTAAGCATAACTAAATTCAACTGAATTTCACGTAAACCAAGTTATTTACTTGAAATAATGTATTTTACTATTGTACAGTGTTGAATTACAAAGTTTTAAGTGAGGCTACTGTGTACCTTTTGCTGAGCGACATAACTCAAGTGAAAGATGTTTTTGACTAAAGATTTGAGTTGTAATGATTAACTTAAATAAGGTATATCCCAATTTTCATCAAGATCAGAGGTAACTCCTTAATTGTAAATAACTATACAGATTTTTTGCATACATTGCTTTTAGAAGTAAAATCAAATTTTTAAAACCTTACCTTATTTTTGTCTGTAGAAGCTTAGATAGAAAAAATTAAAAGAGTATGCTTTTTTGTAGATATATGTGTAATATTTTTTAATTTAGTGACCAGATTTCTTATATTTCAAGTTTGATACATGCTCTGAAGTTACATTGATGATTTTTAAACAACTTTCAATTTTTTAGTACGGCAAGGCATTTCAGACATATGTCTAGGTATTTCATTGTTATTAAAGCAGATGCTTTTTCATTGAAATAGTTCTAATTACGCGACTGCCCAAAAAGAACTGTATTTAAGGTATATGTATGTTTGTTTGTTTATTTCTTCCACCATAGCAGCAGCAGTATGGATTTTCAAAATTCAAATCGATTCACAGTGGCTGAAACTTTTTAGAAGTATAACCCTCATGTTAGAACCCTACATTACCGGGTGCACCATAGGATGCATACATATATATGAGGTCTATAAATAAAGTAATGAAACTGGTTCAGAAAAACCTTTTATTTACAATCTAGTTATACATGGACTCTACACCTTCAAGATAGTTCCCTTGGGAAGCCACACAACTCTTCAAACAGTTTTCCCACTCACCATAGCAGTGTTGGAACTCAGAAACTAGAATATCCTTCATATGGTTGTTAACATCTTTTTTGTTATGTTTTCTACTGTTCCAAAATGGTGTCCATTGAGGTGTTTTTTTAAGTCGGGAACAGGAAAAAGTTGCAGGGACTCAAGTCAGGTGAATAAAATTGTTGTGGAACTATAGGGATGTTATTTTTTTACAAAAAACTCGTTAATTCAGACTGCAGTTTGACAAGGTCCATTGTCATGATGCAGCATCCAGTTGTCTTTGAAGACTGGTCTCACATGGGCAACTCTTTTCTTATCTTTAGCTCCTGGCATGACCCGGGAGTATTCACCACTTTGGAAAATGCTTTGTTAAGCTTAATTAAATAAATTAAATAGGGTGTATAGCTTTTAAGTAAGGTCAGTCCATTTCAAATCATTCAGCTAAAAATTAAAATGAAACCCGTCGCTGAATGTCAAGAGAATTTTTTATTTGTTCTATTTGCCACCCTTATTACCATGTAAAGTTTTATTTTGATAACTTAAATACTTTTTATTTAAATTTCTCAAAAAATACATTATTGTTGTTTCTGGGGGATTTAGTGATTATGATGTTGATTTAGTAAAAAACTCATAACTTTTTCTGTAAATATGCAGAATAAGGTAAAAATTCATTTAGCAACTTATCTCTTAATTGCTGCAGTAAATAAACTCAAACCTGGATTTCATAATTTTTTTGTAGAAAAAACATAAAATTTTAAAATGCAATTTAAAATAAAAGGCACTATTCGTTCAAAAGGCAGCAGTATTCATTACCTACTGTATTTATTTAATTTTGCACATAAAATCATGCATAAGTTTTCGTACAAAGTACCATTTTTTAAAATAAAAACTTTAAACTGTATAATTTAATTTTGTCTAAACTTTAAAAGTTAACATTCAATGAATTGAATAGAATCAGTGAACGAAAGAATTTAAAGTCTTTTAAGAGTCTTGATGTAGGCTCATTTGCTATTTACACCTATTATGTTAGTGAAATTACACAAATGTTTCTTACAATAAAGGTGTTTTAAACTAAACACCAACAACTTGTTATTTATGGACTTGTGTTTGTTTTAACATCTTGTTATTCTGAAGATTGATTGAACTAATTTTCTTGTCTGCAGTTAAATGCATCTTCATCCCCTGTCCATAAGAGTTTTAGTGGTTGATCCGTCAGCAACAACTAATTGTATCAGACTAGCTTTAACCTCCACATTAATGGTTTTCCTAATAGTCCTTTCATTTATTTAATAGATTTTTTTATAAATTTATTACAATTGGAACTCACCTCCTAATTTGATGAGATTTGAAATTTAGGTTATTTAGGACCTAAGTTATTTATTACAGTGAGAAATTTTCATCAGAAACTCCTTTCACCCAAGTTACATTCCACATAAGTTGCATTCATCAGCAAAAATTCTGAAATTCAACAATGCACAAGTGTAAACTACATTATTTTTGGATGAAATAATTTAAAAAGTTTCTTAATTAAGTTAAAAAGAAAATTAGATTCCCTTAGGACTAGATTAAGTTTAGTTGAAGCTTAAGTGCAAATTAGGTTACGTTGAGTACAATATACATTATTTAAAAAGAAAAAAAAGCTTTAAGTGAAATTCAGTTAAGGTTATAGTCAGGGTTAAAACAAAAAATTGCTTATGGTATATAATTCTGTATTCAGGCTAACAATCAGCCACTTTAATATATAAGGTTAATTAGTTGAATTTAGTGAGCGAAGCAAGAACAGGAAACACTTGCTTAAAATGTATGGATGTCTTATGTTGAAATTGAGTACATGAAATCATTGAACCTAACCTTAACTTAAGCATAACTAAATTCAACTGAATTTCACGTAAACCAAGTTATTTACTTGAAATAATGTATTTTACTATTGTACAGTGTTGAATTACAAAGTTTTAAGTGAGGCTACTGTGTACCTTTTGCTGAGCGACATAACTCAAGTGAAAGATGTTTTTGACTAAAGATTTGAGTTGTAATGATTAACTTAAATAAGGTATATCCCAATTTTCATCAAGATCAGAGGTAACTCCTTAATTGTAAATAACTATACAGATTTTTTGCATACATTGCTTTTAGAAGTAAAATCAAATTTTTAAAACCTTACCTTATTTTTGTCTGTAGAAGCTTAGATAGAAAAAATTAAAAGAGTATGCTTTTTTGTAGATATATGTGTAATATTTTTTAATTTAGTGACCAGATTTCTTATATTTCAAGTTTGATACATGCTCTGAAGTTACATTGATGATTTTTAAACAACTTTCAATTTTTTAGTACGGCAAGGCATTTCAGACATATGTCTAGGTATTTCATTGTTATTAAAGCAGATGCTTTTTCATTGAAATAGTTCTAATTACGCGACTGCCCAAAAAGAACTGTATTTAAGGTATATGTATGTTTGTTTGTTTATTTCTTCCACCATAGCAGCAGCAGTATGGATTTTCAAAATTCAAATCGATTCACAGTGGCTGAAACTTTTTAGAAGTATAACCCTCATGTTAGAACCCTACATTACCGGGTGCACCATAGGATGCATACATATATATGAGGTCTATAAATAAAGTAATGAAACTGGTTCAGAAAAACCTTTTATTTACAATCTAGTTATACATGGACTCTACACCTTCAAGATAGTTCCCTTGGGAAGCCACACAACTCTTCAAACAGTTTTCCCACTCACCATAGCAGTGTTGGAACTCAGAAACTAGAATATCCTTCATATGGTTGTTAACATCTTTTTTGTTATGTTTTCTACTGTTCCAAAATGGTGTCCATTGAGGTGTTTTTTTAAGTCGGGAACAGGAAAAAGTTGCAGGGACTCAAGTCAGGTGAATAAAATTGTTGTGGAACTATAGGGATGTTATTTTTTTACAAAAAACTCGTTAATTCAGACTGCAGTTTGACAAGGTCCATTGTCATGATGCAGCATCCAGTTGTCTTTGAAGACTGGTCTCACATGGGCAACTCTTTTCTTATCTTTAGCTCCTGGCATGACCCGGGAGTATTCACCACTTTGGAAAATGCTTTGTTAAGCTTAATTAAATAAATTAAATAGGGTGTATAGCTTTTAAGTAAGGTCAGTCCATTTCAAATCATTCAGCTAAAAATTAAAATGAAACCCGTCGCTGAATGTCAAGAGAATTTTTTATTTGTTCTATTTGCCACCCTTATTACCATGTAAAGTTTTATTTTGATAACTTAAATACTTTTTATTTAAATTTCTCAAAAAATACATTATTGTTGTTTCTGGGGGATTTAGTGATTATGATGTTGATTTAGTAAAAAACTCATAACTTTTTCTGTAAATATGCAGAATAAGGTAAAAATTCATTTAGCAACTTATCTCTTAATTGCTGCAGTAAATAAACTCAAACCTGGATTTCATAATTTTTTTGTAGAAAAAACATAAAATTTTAAAATGCAATTTAAAATAAAAGGCACTATTCGTTCAAAAGGCAGCAGTATTCATTACCTACTGTATTTATTTAATTTTGCACATAAAATCATGCATAAGTTTTCGTACAAAGTACCATTTTTTAAAATAAAAACTTTAAACTGTATAATTTAATTTTGTCTAAACTTTAAAAGTTAACATTCAATGAATTGAATAGAATCAGTGAACGAAAGAATTTAAAGTCTTTTAAGAGTCTTGATGTAGGCTCATTTGCTATTTACACCTATTATGTTAGTGAAATTACACAAATGTTTCTTACAATAAAGGTGTTTTAAACTAAACACCAACAACTTGTTATTTATGGACTTGTGTTTGTTTTAACATCTTGTTATTCTGAAGATTGATTGAACTAATTTTCTTGTCTGCAGTTAAATGCATCTTCATCCCCTGTCCATAAGAGTTTTAGTGGTTGATCCGTCAGCAACAACTAATTGTATCAGACTAGCTTTAACCTCCACATTAATGGTTTTCCTAATAGTCCTTTCATTTATTTAATAGATTTTTTTATAAATTTATTACAATTGGAACTCACCTCCTAATTTGATGAGATTTGAAATTTAGGTTATTTAGGACCTAAGTTATTTATTACAGTGAGAAATTTTCATCAGAAACTCCTTTCACCCAAGTTACATTCCACATAAGTTGCATTCATCAGCAAAAATTCTGAAATTCAACAATGCACAAGTGTAAACTACATTATTTTTGGATGAAATAATTTAAAAAGTTTCTTAATTAAGTTAAAAAGAAAATTAGATTCCCTTAGGACTAGATTAAGTTTAGTTGAAGCTTAAGTGCAAATTAGGTTACGTTGAGTACAATATACATTATTTAAAAAGAAAAAAAAGCTTTAAGTGAAATTCAGTTAAGGTTATAGTCAGGGTTAAAACAAAAAATTGCTTATGGTATATAATTCTGTATTCAGGCTAACAATCAGCCACTTTAATATATAAGGTTAATTAGTTGAATTTAGTGAGCGAAGCAAGAACAGGAAACACTTGCTTAAAATGTATGGATGTCTTATATTGAAATTGAGAGTACATGGAATCATTGAACCTAACCTTAACTTAAGCATAACTAAATTCAACTGAATTTCACGTAAACCAAGTTATTTACTTGAAATAATGTATTTTACTATTGTACAGTGTTGAATGACAAAGTTTTAAGTGAGGCTACTGTGTACCTTTTGCTAAGCGACATAACTCAAGTGAAAGATGTTTTTGACAAAAGATTTGAGTTGTAATGATTAACTTAAATAAGGTATATCCCAATTTTCATCAAGATCAGAGGTAACTCCTTAATTGTAAATAACTATACAGATTTTTTTGCATACATTGCTTTTAGAAGTAAAATCAAATTTTTAAAACCTTACCTTATTTTTGTCTGTAGAAGCTTAGATAGAAAAAATTAAAAGAGTATGCTTTTTTGTAGATATATGTGTAATATTTTTTAATTTAGTGACCAGATTTCTTATATTTCAAGTTTGATACATGCTCTGAAGTTACATTGATGATTTTTAAACAACTTTCAATTTTTTAGTACGGCAAGGCATTTTAGACATATGTCTAGGTATTTCATTGTTATTAAAGCACATGCTTGTTCATTGAAATAGTTCTAATTACGCGACTGCCCAAAAAGAACTGTATTTAAGGTATATGTATGTTTGTTTGTTTATTTCTTCCACCATAGCAGCAGCAGTATGGATTTTCAAAATTCAAATCGATTCACAGTGGCTGAAACTTTTTAGAAGTATAACCCTCATGTTAGAACCCTACATTACCGGGTGCACCATAGGATGCATACATATATATGAGGTCTATAAATAAAGTAATGAAACTGGTTCAGAAAAACCTTTTATTTACAATCTAGTTATACATGGACTCTACACCTTCAAGATAGTTCCCTTGGGAAGCCACACAACTCTTCAAACAGTTTTCCCACCCTTCATAGCAGTGTTGGAACGCAGAAACTAGAATATCCTTCAGATGGTTGTTCACATTTTTTTTGTTTTGTTTTCTACTGTTCCATGATGGTGTCCATTGAGGTGTTTTTTAGGTCGGGAACAGGAAAAAGTTGCAGGGACTCAAGTCAGGTGAATAAAATTGTTGTGGAACTATAGGGATGTTATTTTTTAATAAAAACTCGTTAATTCAGACTGCAGTTTGATAAGGTCCATTGTCATGATGCAGCATCCAGTTGTCTTTGAAGACTGGTCTCACATGGGCAACTCTTTTCTTATCTTTAACTCCTGGCATGACCCGGGAGTATTCACCACTTTGGAAAATGCTTTGTTAAGCTTAATTTAATAAATTAAATAGGGTGTATAGCTTTTAAGTAAGGTCAGTCCATTTTAAATCATTCAGCTAAAAATTAAAATGAAACCCGTCGTCTCAGAATGTCAAGAGAATTTTTTATTTGTTCTATTTGCCACCCTTATTACCATGTAAAGTTTTATTTTGATAACTTAAATACTTTTTAAGTTACTAATTATTTAAATTTCTCAAAAAATACATTATTGTTGTTTCTGGGGGATTTAGTGATTATGATGTTGATTTAGTAAAAAACTCATAACTTTTTCTGTAAATATGCAGAATAAGGTAAAAATTCATTTAGCAACTTATCTCTTAATTGCTGCAGTAAATAAACTTAAACCTGGATTTCATAATTTTTTTGTAGAAAAAACATAAAATTTTAAAATGCAATTTAAAATAAAAGGCACTATTCGTTCAAAAGGCAGCAGTATTCATTACCTACTGTATTTATTTAATTTTGCACATAAAATCATGCATAAGTTTTCGTACAAAGTACCATTTTTTAAAATAAAAACTTTAAACTGTATAATTTAGTTTTGTCTAAACTTTAAAAGTTAACATTCAATGAATTGAATAGAAGCAGTGAACGAAAAAATTTAAAGTCTTTTAAGAATCTTGATGTAGGCTCATTTGCTATTTACACCTACTATGTTAGTGGAATTACACAAATGTTTCTTACAATAAAAGTGTTTTGAACTAAACACAAACAACTTGTTATTTACGGACTTGTGTTTGTTTTAACATCTTGTTGTACTGAAGATTGATTGAACTAATTTTCTTGGCTGCAGTTAAATGCATCTTCATCCCCTGTCCATAAGAGTTTTAGTGGTTGATCCGTCAGCAACAACTAATTGTATCAGACTAGCTTAAACCTCCACATTAATGGTTTTCCTAATAGTCCTTTCATTAATTTAATAGATTTTTTTTTAATTTATTACAGCTGGAACTCACCTCCTAATTTGATGAGATTTGAAATTTAGGTTATTTAGGACCTAAGTTATTTATTACAGTTAGAAATTTTCACCAGAAACTCCTTTCACCCAAGTTACATTCCACATAAGTTGCATTCATCAGCAAAAATTCTGTAATTCAACAATGCACAAGTGTAAACTACATAATTTTTGGATTAAATAATTTGAAAAAGTTTCTTAATTAAGTTAAAAAGAAAATTAGATTCCCTTAGGACTAGATTAAGTTTAGTTGAAGCTTAAGTGCAAATTAGGTTACGTTGAGTACAATATACATTATTTAAAAAGTAAAGTAGTTGCTTTAAGTGAAATTCAGTTAAGGTTATAGTCAGGGTTAAAACAAAAAATTGCTTATGGTATATAATTCTGTATTCAGGCTAACAATCAGCCACTTTAATATATAAGGTTAATTAGTTGAATTTAGTGAGCGAAGCAAGAACAGGAAACACTTGCTTAAAATGTATGGATGTCTTATGTTGAAATTGAGTACATGAAATCATTGAACCTAACCTTAACTTAAGCATAACTAAATTCAACTGAATTTCACGTAAACCAAGTTATTTACTTGAAATAATGTATTTTACTATTGTACAGTGTTGAATTACAAAGTTTTAAGTGAGGCTACTGTGTACCTTTTGCTGAGCGACATAACTCAAGTGAAAGATGTTTTTGACTAAAGATTTGAGTTGTAATGATTAACTTAAATAAGGTATATCCCAATTTTCATCAAGATCAGAGGTAACTCCTTAATTGTAAATAACTATACAGATTTTTTGCATACATTGCTTTTAGAAGTAAAATCAAATTTTTAAAACCTTACCTTATTTTTGTCTGTAGAAGCTTAGATAGAAAAAATTAAAAGAGTATGCTTTTTTGTAGATATATGTGTAATATTTTTTAATTTAGTGACCAGATTTCTTATATTTCAAGTTTGATACATGCTCTGAAGTTACATTGATGATTTTTAAACAACTTTCAATTTTTTAGTACGGCAAGGCATTTCAGACATATGTCTAGGTATTTCATTGTTATTAAAGCAGATGCTTTTTCATTGAAATAGTTCTAATTACGCGACTGCCCAAAAAGAACTGTATTTAAGGTATATGTATGTTTGTTTGTTTATTTCTTCCACCATAGCAGCAGCAGTATGGATTTTCAAAATTCAAATCGATTCACAGTGGCTGAAACTTTTTAGAAGTATAACCCTCATGTTAGAACCCTACATTACCGGGTGCACCATAGGATGCATACATATATATGAGGTCTATAAATAAAGTAATGAAACTGGTTCAGAAAAACCTTTTATTTACAATCTAGTTATACATGGACTCTACACCTTCAAGATAGTTCCCTTGGGAAGCCACACAACTCTTCAAACAGTTTTCCCACTCACCATAGCAGTGTTGGAACTCAGAAACTAGAATATCCTTCATATGGTTGTTAACATCTTTTTTGTTATGTTTTCTACTGTTCCAAAATGGTGTCCATTGAGGTGTTTTTTTAAGTCGGGAACAGGAAAAAGTTGCAGGGACTCAAGTCAGGTGAATAAAATTGTTGTGGAACTATAGGGATGTTATTTTTTTACAAAAAACTCGTTAATTCAGACTGCAGTTTGACAAGGTCCATTGTCATGATGCAGCATCCAGTTGTCTTTGAAGACTGGTCTCACATGGGCAACTCTTTTCTTATCTTTAGCTCCTGGCATGACCCGGGAGTATTCACCACTTTGGAAAATGCTTTGTTAAGCTTAATTAAATAAATTAAATAGGGTGTATAGCTTTTAAGTAAGGTCAGTCCATTTCAAATCATTCAGCTAAAAATTAAAATGAAACCCGTCGCTGAATGTCAAGAGAATTTTTTATTTGTTCTATTTGCCACCCTTATTACCATGTAAAGTTTTATTTTGATAACTTAAATACTTTTTATTTAAATTTCTCAAAAAATACATTATTGTTGTTTCTGGGGGATTTAGTGATTATGATGTTGATTTAGTAAAAAACTCATAACTTTTTCTGTAAATATGCAGAATAAGGTAAAAATTCATTTAGCAACTTATCTCTTAATTGCTGCAGTAAATAAACTCAAACCTGGATTTCATAATTTTTTTGTAGAAAAAACATAAAATTTTAAAATGCAATTTAAAATAAAAGGCACTATTCGTTCAAAAGGCAGCAGTATTCATTACCTACTGTATTTATTTAATTTTGCACATAAAATCATGCATAAGTTTTCGTACAAAGTACCATTTTTTAAAATAAAAACTTTAAACTGTATAATTTAATTTTGTCTAAACTTTAAAAGTTAACATTCAATGAATTGAATAGAATCAGTGAACGAAAGAATTTAAAGTCTTTTAAGAGTCTTGATGTAGGCTCATTTGCTATTTACACCTATTATGTTAGTGAAATTACACAAATGTTTCTTACAATAAAGGTGTTTTAAACTAAACACCAACAACTTGTTATTTATGGACTTGTGTTTGTTTTAACATCTTGTTATTCTGAAGATTGATTGAACTAATTTTCTTGTCTGCAGTTAAATGCATCTTCATCCCCTGTCCATAAGAGTTTTAGTGGTTGATCCGTCAGCAACAACTAATTGTATCAGACTAGCTTTAACCTCCACATTAATGGTTTTCCTAATAGTCCTTTCATTTATTTAATAGATTTTTTTATAAATTTATTACAATTGGAACTCACCTCCTAATTTGATGAGATTTGAAATTTAGGTTATTTAGGACCTAAGTTATTTATTACAGTGAGAAATTTTCATCAGAAACTCCTTTCACCCAAGTTACATTCCACATAAGTTGCATTCATCAGCAAAAATTCTGAAATTCAACAATGCACAAGTGTAAACTACATTATTTTTGGATGAAATAATTTAAAAAGTTTCTTAATTAAGTTAAAAAGAAAATTAGATTCCCTTAGGACTAGATTAAGTTTAGTTGAAGCTTAAGTGCAAATTAGGTTACGTTGAGTACAATATACATTATTTAAAAAGAAAAAAAAGCTTTAAGTGAAATTCAGTTAAGGTTATAGTCAGGGTTAAAACAAAAAATTGCTTATGGTATATAATTCTGTATTCAGGCTAACAATCAGCCACTTTAATATATAAGGTTAATTAGTTGAATTTAGTGAGCGAAGCAAGAACAGGAAACACTTGCTTAAAATGTATGGATGTCTTATATTGAAATTGAGAGTACATGGAATCATTGAACCTAACCTTAACTTAAGCATAACTAAATTCAACTGAATTTCACGTAAACCAAGTTATTTACTTGAAATAATGTATTTTACTATTGTACAGTGTTGAATGACAAAGTTTTAAGTGAGGCTACTGTGTACCTTTTGCTAAGCGACATAACTCAAGTGAAAGATGTTTTTGACAAAAGATTTGAGTTGCAATGATTAACTTAAATAAGGTATATCCCAATTTTCATCAAGATCAGAGGTAACTCCTTAATTGTAAATAACTATACAGATTTTTTTGCATACATTGCTTTTAGAAGTAAAATCAAATTTTTAAAACCTTACCTTATTTTTGTCTGTAGAAGCTTAGATAGAAAAAATTAAAAGAGTATGCTTTTTTGTAGATATATGTGTAATATTTTTTAATTTAGTGACCAGATTTCTTATATTTCAAGTTTGATACATGCTCTGAAGTTACATTGATGATTTTTAAACAACTTTCAATTTTTTAGTACGGCAAGGCATTTTAGACATATGTCTAGGTATTTCATTGTTATTAAAGCACATGCTTGTTCATTGAAATAGTTCTAATTACGCGACTGCCCAAAAAGAACTGTATTTAAGGTATATGTATGTTTGTTTGTTTATTTCTTCCACCATAGCAGCAGCAGTATGGATTTTCAAAATTCAAATCGATTCACAGTGGCTGAAACTTTTTAGAAGTATAACCCTCATGTTAGAACCCTACATTACCGGGTGCACCATAGGATGCATACATATATATGAGGTCTATAAATAAAGTAATGAAACTGGTTCAGAAAAACCTTTTATTTACAATCTAGTTATACATGGACTCTACACCTTCAAGATAGTTCCCTTGGGAAGCCACACAACTCTTCAAACAGTTTTCCCACCCTTCATAGCAGTGTTGGAACGCAGAAACTAGAATATCCTTCAGATGGTTGTTCACATTTTTTTTGTTTTGTTTTCTACTGTTCCATGATGGTGTCCATTGAGGTGTTTTTTAGGTCGGGAACAGGAAAAAGTTGCAGGGACTCAAGTCAGGTGAATAAAATTGTTGTGGAACTATAGGGATGTTATTTTTTAATAAAAACTCGTTAATTCAGACTGCAGTTTGATAAGGTCCATTGTCATGATGCAGCATCCAGTTGTCTTTGAAGACTGGTCTCACATGGGCAACTCTTTTCTTATCTTTAACTCCTGGCATGACCCGGGAGTATTCACCACTTTGGAAAATGCTTTGTTAAGCTTAATTTAATAAATTAAATAGGGTGTATAGCTTTTAAGTAAGGTCAGTCCATTTTAAATCATTCAGCTAAAAATTAAAATGAAACCCGTCGTCTCAGAATGTCGAGAGAATTTTTTATTTGTTCTATTTGCCACCCTTATTACCATGTAAAGTTTTATTTTGATAACTTAAATACTTTTTAAGTTACTAATTATTTAAATTTCTCAAAAAATACATTATTGTTGTTTCTGGGGGATTTAGTGATTATGATGTTGATTTAGTAAAAAACTCATAACTTTTTCTGTAAATATGCAGAATAAGGTAAAAATTCATTTAGCAACTTATCTCTTAATTGCTGCAGTAAATAAACTTAAACCTGGATTTCATAATTTTTTTGTAGAAAAAACATAAAATTTTAAAATGCAATTTAAAATAAAAGGCACTATTCGTTCAAAAGGCAGCAGTATTCATTACCTACTGTATTTATTTAATTTTGCACATAAAATCATGCATAAGTTTTCGTACAAAGTACCATTTTTTAAAATAAAAACTTTAAACTGTATAATTTAGTTTTGTCTAAACTTTAAAAGTTAACATTCAATGAATTGAATAGAAGCAGTGAACGAAAAAATTTAAAGTCTTTTAAGAATCTTGATGTAGGCTCATTTGCTATTTACACCTACTATGTTAGTGGAATTACACAAATGTTTCTTACAATAAAAGTGTTTTGAACTAAACACAAACAACTTGTTATTTACGGACTTGTGTTTGTTTTAACATCTTGTTGTACTGAAGATTGATTGAACTAATTTTCTTGGCTGCAGTTAAATGCATCTTCATCCCCTGTCCATAAGAGTTTTAGTAGTTGATCCGTCAGCAACAACTAATTGTATCAGACTAGCTTAAACCTCCACATTAATGGTTTTCCTAATAGTCCTTTCATTTATTTAATAGATTTTTTTTTAATTTATTACAGCTGGAACTCACCTCCTAATTTGATGAGATTTGAAATTTAGGTTATTTAGGACCTAAGTTATTTATTACAGTTAGAAATTTTCACCAGAAACTCCTTTCACCCAAGTTACATTCCACATAAGTTGCATTCATCAGCAAAAATTCTGTAATTCAACAATGCACAAGTGTAAACTACATAATTTTTGGATTAAATAATTTGAAAAAGTTTCTTAATTAAGTTAAAAAGAAAATTAGATTCCCTTAGGACTAGATTAAGTTTAGTTGAAGCTTAAGTGCAAATTAGGTTACGTTGAGTACAATATACATTATTTAAAAAGTAAAGTAGTTGCTTTAAGTGAAATTCAGTTAAGGTTATAGTCAGGGTTAAAACAAAAAATTGCTTATGGTATATAATTCTGTATTCAGGCTAACAATCAGCCACTTTAATATATAAGGTTAATTAGTTGAATTTAGTGAGCGAAGCAAGAACAGGAAACACTTGCTTAAAATGTATGGATGTCTTATGTTGAAATTGAGTACATGAAATCATTGAACCTAACCTTAACTTAAGCATAACTAAATTCAACTGAATTTCACGTAAACCAAGTTATTTACTTGAAATAATGTATTTTACTATTGTACAGTGTTGAATTACAAAGTTTTAAGTGAGGCTACTGTGTACCTTTTGCTGAGCGACATAACTCAAGTGAAAGATGTTTTTGACTAAAGATTTGAGTTGTAATGATTAACTTAAATAAGGTATATCCCAATTTTCATCAAGATCAGAGGTAACTCCTTAATTGTAAATAACTATACAGATTTTTTGCATACATTGCTTTTAGAAGTAAAATCAAATTTTTAAAACCTTACCTTATTTTTGTCTGTAGAAGCTTAGATAGAAAAAATTAAAAGAGTATGCTTTTTTGTAGATATATGTGTAATATTTTTTAATTTAGTGACCAGATTTCTTATATTTCAAGTTTGATACATGCTCTGAAGTTACATTGATGATTTTTAAACAACTTTCAATTTTTTAGTACGGCAAGGCATTTCAGACATATGTCTAGGTATTTCATTGTTATTAAAGCAGATGCTTTTTCATTGAAATAGTTCTAATTACGCGACTGCCCAAAAAGAACTGTATTTAAGGTATATGTATGTTTGTTTGTTTATTTCTTCCACCATAGCAGCAGCAGTATGGATTTTCAAAATTCAAATCGATTCACAGTGGCTGAAACTTTTTAGAAGTATAACCCTCATGTTAGAACCCTACATTACCGGGTGCACCATAGGATGCATACATATATATGAGGTCTATAAATAAAGTAATGAAACTGGTTCAGAAAAACCTTTTATTTACAATCTAGTTATACATGGACTCTACACCTTCAAGATAGTTCCCTTGGGAAGCCACACAACTCTTCAAACAGTTTTCCCACTCACCATAGCAGTGTTGGAACTCAGAAACTAGAATATCCTTCATATGGTTGTTAACATCTTTTTTGTTATGTTTTCTACTGTTCCAAAATGGTGTCCATTGAGGTGTTTTTTTAAGTCGGGAACAGGAAAAAGTTGCAGGGACTCAAGTCAGGTGAATAAAATTGTTGTGGAACTATAGGGATGTTATTTTTTTACAAAAAACTCGTTAATTCAGACTGCAGTTTGACAAGGTCCATTGTCATGATGCAGCATCCAGTTGTCTTTGAAGACTGGTCTCACATGGGCAACTCTTTTCTTATCTTTAGCTCCTGGCATGACCCGGGAGTATTCACCACTTTGGAAAATGCTTTGTTAAGCTTAATTAAATAAATTAAATAGGGTGTATAGCTTTTAAGTAAGGTCAGTCCATTTCAAATCATTCAGCTAAAAATTAAAATGAAACCCGTCGCTGAATGTCAAGAGAATTTTTTATTTGTTCTATTTGCCACCCTTATTACCATGTAAAGTTTTATTTTGATAACTTAAATACTTTTTAAGTTACTAATTATTTAAATTTCTCAAAAAATACATTATTGTTGTTTCTGGGGGATTTAGTGATTATGATGTTGATTTAGTAAAAAACTCATAACTTTTTCTGTAAATATGCAGAATAAGGTAAAAATTCATTTAGCAACTTATCTCTTAATTGCTGCAGTAAATAAACTTAAACCTGGATTTCATAATTTTTTTGTAGAAAAAACATAAAATTTTAAAATGCAATTTAAAATAAAAGGCACTATTCGTTCAAAAGGCAGCAGTATTCATTACCTACTGTATTTATTTAATTTTGCACATAAAATCATGCATAAGTTTTCGTACAAAGTACCATTTTTTAAAATAAAAACTTTAAACTGTATAATTTAGTTTTGTCTAAACTTTAAAAGTTAACATTCAATGAATTGAATAGAATCAGTGAACGAAAAAATTTAAAGTCTTTTAAGAATCTTGATGTAGGCTCATTTGCTATTTACACCTACTATGTTAGTGGAATTACACAAATGTTTCTTACAATAAAAGTGTTTTGAACTAAACACAAACAACTTGTTATTTACGGACTTGTGTTTGTTTTAACATCTTGTTGTACTGAAGATTGATTGAACTAATTTTCTTGGCTGCAGTTAAATGCATCTTCATCCCCTGTCCATAAGAGTTTTAGTGGTTGATCCGTCAGCAACAACTAATTGTATCAGACTAGCTTAAACCTCCACATTAATGGTTTTCCTAATAGTCCTTTCATTAATTTAATAGATTTTTTTTTAATTTATTACAGCTGGAACTCACCTCCTAATTTGATGAGATTTGAAATTTAGGTTATTTAGGACCTAAGTTATTTATTACAGTTAGAAATTTTCACCAGAAACTCCTTTCACCCAAGTTACATTCCACATAAGTTGCATTCATCAGCAAAAATTCTGTAATTCAACAATGCACAAGTGTAAACTACATTATTTTTGGATTAAATAATTTGAAAAAGTTTCTTAATTAAGTTAAAAAGAAAATTAGATTCCCTTAGGACTAGATTAAGTTTAGTTGAAGCTTAAGTGCAAATTAGGTTACGTTGAGTACAATATACATTATTTAAAAAGAAAAAAAAAGCTTTAAGTGAAATTCAGTTAAGGTTATAGTCAGGGTTAAAACAAAAAATTGCTTATGGTATATAATTCTGTATTCAGGCTAACAATCAGCCACTTTAATATATAAGGTTAATTAGTTGAATTTAGTGAGCGAAGCAAGAACAGGAAACACTTGCTTAAAATGTATGGATGTCTTATATTGAAATTGAGAGTACATGGAATCATTGAACCTAACCTTAACTTAAGCATAACTAAATTCAACTGAATTTCACGTAAACCAAGTTATTTACTTGAAATAATGTATTTTACTATTGTACAGTGTTGAATTACAAAGTTTTAAGTGAGGCTACTGTGTACCTTTTGCTGAGCGACATAACTCAAGTGAAAGATGTTTTTGACAAAAGATTTGAGTTGTAATGATTAACTTAAATAAGGTAAATCCCAATTTTCATCAAGATCAGAGGTAACTCCTTAATTGTAAATAACTATACAGATTTTTTTGCATACATTGCTTTTAGAAGTAAAATCAAATTTTTAAAACCTTACCTTATTTTTGTCTGTAGAAGCTTAGATAGAAAAAATTAAAAGAGTATGCTTTTTTGTAGATATATGTGTAATATTTTTTAATTTAGTGACCAGATTTCTTATATTTCAAGTTTGATACATGCTCTGAAGTTACATTGATGATTTTTAAACAACTTTCAATTTTTTAGTACGGCAAGGCATTTTAGACATATGTCTAGGTATTTCATTGTTATTAAAGCACATGCTTGTTCATTGAAATAGTTCTAATTACGCGACTGCCCAAAAAGAACTGTATTTAAGGTATATGTATGTTTGTTTGTTTATTTCTTCCACCATAGCAGCAGCAGTATGGATTTTCAAAATTCAAATCGATTCACAGTGGCTGAAACTTTTTAGAAGTATAACCCTCATGTTAGAACCCTACATTACCGGGTGCACCATAGGATGCATACATATATATGAGGTCTATAAATAAAGTAATGAAACTGGTTCAGAAAAACCTTTTATTTACAATCTAGTTATACATGGACTCTACACCTTCAAGATAGTTCCCTTCGGAAGCCACACAATTCTTCAAACAGTTTTCCCACTCTCCATAGCAGTGTTGGAACTCAGAAACTAGAATATCCTTCATATGGTTGTTAACATCTTTTTTGTTATGTTTTCTACTGTTCCAAAATGGTGTCCATTGAGGTGTTTTTTTAAGTCGGGAACAGGAAAAAGTTGCAGGGACTCAAGTCAGGTGAATAAAATTGTTGTGGAACTATAGGGATGTTATTTTTTTACTAAAAACTCGTTAATTCAGACTGCAGTTTGACAAGGTCCATTGTCATGATGCAGCATCCAGTTGTCTTTGAAGACTGGTCTCACATGGGCAACTCTTTTCTTTACTTTAGCTCCTGGCATGACTCGAGAGTATTCACCACTTTGGAAAATGCTTTGTTAAGCTTAATTAAATAAATTAAATAGGGTGTATAGCTTTTAAGTAAGGTCAGTCCATTTCAAATCATTCAGCTAAAAATTAAAATGAAACCCGTCGTCTCAGAATGTCAAGAGAATTTTTTATTTGTTCTATTTGCCACCCTTATTACCATGTAAAGTTTTATTTTGATAACTTAAATACTTTTTATTTAAATTTCTCAAAAAATACATTATTGTTGTTTCTGGGGGATTTAGTGATTATGATGTTGATTTAGTAAAAAACTCATAACTTTTTCTGTAAATATGCATAATAAGGTAAAAATTCATTTAGCAACTTATCACTTAATTGCTGCAGTAAATAAACTCAAACCTGGACTTCATAATTTTTTGTAGAAAAAACATAAAATTTTAACATGCAATTTAAAATAAAAGCCACTATTCGTTCAAAAGGCAGCAGTATTCATTACCTACTGTATTTATTTAATTTTGCACATAAATTCATGCATAAGTTTTCGTACAAAGTACCATTTTTTTAAATTAAAACTTTAAACTGTATAATTTAGTTTTGTCTAAACTTTAAAAGTTAACATTCAATGAATTGAATAGAATCAGTGAACGAAAAAATTTAAAGTCTTTTAAGAATCTTGATGTAGGCTCATTTGCTCTTTACACCTACTATGTTAGTGGAATTACACAAATGTTTCTTACAATAAATGTGTTTTGAACTAAACACAAACAACTTGTTATTTATGGACTTGTGTTTGTTTTAACATCTTGTTGTACTGAAGATTGATTGAACTAATTTTCTTGTCTGCAGTTAAATGCATCTTCATCCCCTGTCCATAAGAGTTTTAGTGGTTGATCCGTCAGCAACAACTAATTGTATCAGACTAGCTTTAACCTCCACATTAATGGTTTTCCTAATAGTCCTTTCATTTATTTAATAGATTTTTTTATAAATTTATTACAATTGGAACTCACCTCCTAATTTGATGAGATTTGAAATTTAGGTTATTTAGGACCTAAGTTATTTATTACAGTGAGAAATTTTCATCAGAAACTCCTTTCACCCAAGTTACATTCCACATAAGTTGCATTCATCAGCAAAAATTCTGAAATTCAACAATGCACAAGTGTAAACTACATTATTTTTGGATTAAATAATTTGAAAAAGTTTCTTAATTAAGTTAAAAAGAAAATTAGATTCCCTTAGGACTAGATTAAGTTTAGTTGAAGCTTAAGTGCAAATTAGGTTACGTTGAGTACAATATACATTATTTAAAAAGAAAAAAAAAGCTTTAAGTGAAATTCAGTTAAGGTTATAGTCAGGGTTAAAACAAAAAATTGCTTATGGTATATAATTCTGTATTCAGGCTAACAATCAGCCACTTTAATATATAAGGTTAATTAGTTGAATTTAGTGAGCGAAGCAAGAACAGGAAACACTTGCTTAAAATGTATGGATGTCTTATATTGAAATTGAGAGTACATGGAATCATTGAACCTAACCTTAACTTAAGCATAACTAAATTCAACTGAATTTCACGTAAACCAAGTTATTTACTTGAAATAATGTATTTTACTATTGTACAGTGTTTAATTACAAAGTTTTAAGTGAGGCTACTGTGTACCTTTTGCTGAGCGACATAACTCAAGTGAAAGATGTTTTTGACAAAAGATTTGAGTTGTAATGATTAACTTAAATAAGGTATATCCCAATTTTCATCAAGACTAGAGGTAACTCCTTAATTGTAAATAACTATACAGATTTTTTGTATACATTGCTTTTAGAAGTAAAATCAAATTTTTAAAACCTTACCTTATTTTTGTCTGTAGAAGCTTAGATAGAAAAAATTAAAAGAGTATGCTTTTTTGTAGATATATGTGTAATATTTTTTAATTTAGTGACCAGATTTCTTATATTTCAAGTTTGATACATGCTCTGAAGTTACATTGATGATTTTTAAACAACTTTCAATTTTTTAGTACGGCAAGGCATTTTAGACATATGTCTAGGTATTTCATTGTTATTAAAGCACATGCTTGTTCATTGAAATAGTTCTAATTACGCGACTGCCCAAAAAGAACTGTATTTAAGGTATATGTATGTTTGTTTGTTTATTTCTTCCACCATAGCAGCAGCAGTATGGATTTTCAAAATTCAAATCGATTCACAGTGGCTGAAACTTTTTAGAAGTATAACCCTCATGTTAGAACCCTACATTACCGGGTGCACCATAGGATGCATACATATATATGAGGTCTATAAATAAAGTAATGAAACTGGTTCAGAAAAACCTTTTATTTACAATCTAGTTATACATGGACTCTACACCTTCAAGATAGTTCCCTTGGGAAGCCACACAACTCTTCAAACAGTTTTCCCACTCACCATAGCAGTGTTGGAACTCAGAAACTAGAATATCCTTCATATGGTTGTTAACATCTTTTTTGTTATGTTTTCTACTGTTCCAAAATGGTGTCCATTGAGGTGTTTTTTTAAGTCGGGAACAGGAAAAAGTTGCAGGGACTCAAGTCAGGTGAATAAAATTGTTGTGGAACTATAGGGATGTTATTTTTTTACTAAAAACTCGTTAATTCAGACTGCAGTTTGACAAGGTCCATTGTCATGATGCAGCATCCAGTTGTCTTTGAAGACTGGTCTCACATGGGCAACTCTTTTCTTTACTTTAGCTCCTGGCATGACTCGAGAGTATTCACCACTTTGGAAAATGCTTTGTTAAGCTTAATTAAATAAATAAAATAGGGTGTATAGCTTTTAAGTAAGGTCAGTCCATTTCAAATCATTCAGCTAAAAATTAAAATGAAACCCGTCGTCTCAGAATGTCAAGAGAATTTTTTATTTGTTCTATTTGCCACCCTTATTACCATGTAAAGTTTTATTTTGATAACTTAAATACTTTTTATTTAAATTTCTCAAAAAACACATTATTGTTGTTTCTGGGGGATTTAGTGATTATGATGTTGATTTAGTAAAAAACTCATAACTTTTTCTGTAAATATGCATAATAAGGTAAAAATTCATTTAGCAACTTATCACTTAATTGCTGCAGTAAATAAACTCAAACCTGGACTTCATAATTTTTTGTAGAAAAAACATAAAATTTTAACATGCAATTTAAAATAAAAGCCACTATTCGTTCAAAAGGCAGCAGTATTCATTACCTACTGTATTTATTTAATTTTGCACATAAATTCATGCATAAGTTTTCGTACAAAGTACCATTTTTTTAAATTAAAACTTTAAACTGTATAATTTAGTTTTGTCTAAACTTTAAAAGTTAACATTCAATGAATTGAATAGAATCAGTGAACGAAAAAATTTAAAGTCTTTTAAGAATCTTGATGTAGGCTCATTTGCTCTTTACACCTACTATGTTAGTGGAATTACACAAATGTTTCTTACAATAAATGTGTTTTGAACTAAACACAAACAACTTGTTATTTATGGACTTGTGTTTATTTTAACATCTTGTTGTACTGAAGATTGATTGAACTAATTTTCTTGTCTGCAGTTAAATGCATCTTCATCCCCTGTCCATAAGAGTTTTAGTGGTTGATCCGTCAGCAACAACTAATTGTATCAGACTAGCTTTAACCTCCACATTAATGGTTTTCCTAATAGTCCTTTCATTTATTTAATAGATTTTTTTATAAATTTATTACAATTGGAACTCACCTCCTAATTTGATGAGATTTGAAATTTAGGTTATTTAGGACCTAAGTTATTTATTACAGTGAGAAATTTTCATCAGAAACTCCTTTCACCCAAGTTACATTCCACATAAGTTGCATTCATCAGCAAAAATTCTGAAATTCAACAATGCACAAGTGTAAACTACATTATTTTTGGATTAAATAATTTGAAAAAGTTTCTTAATTAAGTTAAAAAGAAAATTAGATTCCCTTAGGACTAGATTAAGTTTAGTTGAAGCTTAAGTGCAAATTAGGTTACGTTGAGTACAATATACATTATTTAAAAAGAAAAAAAAAGCTTTAAGTGAAATTCAGTTAAGGTTATAGTCAGGGTTAAAACAAAAAATTGCTTATGGTATATAATTCTGTATTCAGGCTAACAATCAGCCACTTTAATATATAAGGTTAATTAGTTGAATTTAGTGAGCGAAGCAAGAACAGGAAACACTTGCTTAAAATGTATGGATGTCTTATATTGAAATTGAGAGTACATGGAATCATTGAACCTAACCTTAACTTAAGCATAACTAAATTCAACTGAATTTCACGTAAACCAAGTTATTTACTTGAAATAATGTATTTTACTATTGTACAGTGTTTAATTACAAAGTTTTAAGTGAGGCTACTGTGTACCTTTTGCTGAGCGACATAACTCAAGTGAAAGATGTTTTTGACAAAAGATTTGAGTTGTAATGATTAACTTAAATAAGGTATATCCCAATTTTCATCAAGACTAGAGGTAACTCCTTAATTGTAAATAACTATACAGATTTTTTGTATACATTGCTTTTAGAAGTAAAATCAAATTTTTAAAACCTTACCTTATTTTTGTCTGTAGAAGCTTAGATAGAAAAAATTAAAAGAGTATGCTTTTTTGTAGATATATGTGTAATATTTTTTAATTTAGTGACCAGATTTCTTATATTTCAAGTTTGATACATGCTCTGAAGTTACATTGATGATTTTTAAACAACTTTCAATTTTTTAGTACGGCAAGGCATTTTAGACATATGTCTAGGTATTTCATTGTTATTAAAGCACATGCTTGTTCATTGAAATAGTTCTAATTACGCGACTGCCCAAAAAGAACTGTATTTAAGGTATATGTATGTTTGTTTGTTTATTTCTTCCACCATAGCAGCAGCAGTATGGATTTTCAAAATTCAAATCGATTCACAGTGGCTGAAACTTTTTAGAAGTATAACCCTCATGTTAGAACCCTACATTACCGGGTGCACCATAGGATGCATACATATATATGAGGTCTATAAATAAAGTAATGAAACTGGTTCAGAAAAACCTTTTATTTACAATCTAGTTATACATGGACTCTACACCTTCAAGATAGTTCCCTTGGGAAGCCACACAACTCTTCAAACAGTTTTCCCACTCACCATAGCAGTGTTGGAACTCAGAAACTAGAATATCCTTCATATGGTTGTTAACATCTTTTTTGTTATGTTTTCTACTGTTCCAAAATGGTGTCCATTGAGGTGTTTTTTTAAGTCGGGAACAGGAAAAAGTTGCAGGGACTCAAGTCAGGTGAATAAAATTGTTGTGGAACTATAGGGATGTTATTTTTTTACAAAAAACTCGTTAATTCAGACTGCAGTTTGACAAGGTCCATTGTCATGATGCAGCATCCAGTTGTCTTTGAAGACTGGTCTCACATGGGCAACTCTTTTCTTATCTTTAGTTTCTGGCATGACCCGGGAGTATTCACCACTTTGGAAAATGCTTTGTTAAGCTTAATTTAATAAATTAAATAGGGTGTATAGCTTTTAAGTAAGGTCAGTCCATTTCAAATCATTCAGCTAAAAATTAAAATGAAACCCGTCGCAGAATGTCAAGAGAATTTTTTATTTGTTCTATTTGCCACCCTTATTACCATGTAAAGTTTTATTTTGAAAACTTAAATACTTTTTATTTAAATTTCTCAAAAAATACATTATTGTTGTTTCTGGGGGATTTAGTGATTATGATGTTGATTTAGTAAAAAACTCATAACTTTTTCTGTAAATATGCAGAATAAGGTAAAAATTCATTTAGCAACTTATCTCTTAATTGCTGCAGTAAATAAACTTAAACCTGGATTTCATAATTTTTTTGTAGAAAAAACATAAAATTTTAAAATGCAATTTAAAATAAAAGGCACTATTCGTTCAAAAGGCAGCAGTATTCATTACCTACTGTATTTATTTAATTTTGCACATAAAATCATGCATAAGTTTTCGTACAAAGTACCATTTTTTAAAATAAAAACTTTAAACTGTATAATTTAGTTTTTTCTAAACTTTAAAAGTTAACATTCAATGAATTGAATAGAAGCAGTGAACGAAAAAATTTAAAGTCTTTTAAGAATCTTGATGTAAGCTCATTTGCTATTTACACCTACTATGTTAGTGGAATTACACAAATGTTTCTTACAATAAATGTGTTTTGAACTAAACACAAACAACTTGTTATTTATGGACTTGTGTTTGTTTTAACATCTTGTTGTACTGAAGATTGATTGAACTAATTTTCTTGTCTGCAGTTAAATGCATCTTCATCCCCTGTCCATAAGAGTTTTAGTGGTTGATCCGTCAGCAACAACTAATTGTATCAGACTAGCTTTAACCTCCACATTAATGGTTTTCCTAATAGTCCTTTCATTTATTTAATAGATTTTTTTATAAATTTATTACAATTGGAACTCACCTCCTAATTTGATGAGATTTGAAATTTAGGTTATTTAGGACCTAAGTTATTTATTACAGTGAGAAATTTTCATCAGAAACTCCTTTCACCCAAGTTACATTCCACATAAGTTGCATTCATCAGCAAAAATTCTGAAATTCAACAATGCACAAGTGTAAACTACATTATTTTTGGATTAAATAATTTGAAAAAGTTTCTTAATTAAGTTAAAAAGAAAATTAGATTCCCTTAGGACTAGATTAAGTTTAGTTGAAGCTTAAGTGCAAATTAGGTTACGTTGAGTACAATATACATTATTTAAAAAGAAAAAAAAAGCTTTAAGTGAAATTCAGTTAAGGTTATAGTCAGGGTTAAAACAAAAAATTGCTTATGGTATATAATTCTGTATTCAGGCTAACAATCAGCCACTTTAATATATAAGGTTAATTAGTTGAATTTAGTGAGCGAAGCAAGAACAGGAAACACTTGCTTAAAATGTATGGATGTCTTATATTGAAATTGAGAGTACATGGAATCATTGAACCTAACCTTAACTTAAGCATAACTAAATTCAACTGAATTTCACGTAAACCAAGTTATTTACTTGAAATAATGTATTTTACTATTGTACAGTGTTTAATTACAAAGTTTTAAGTGAGGCTACTGTGTACCTTTTGCTGAGCGACATAACTCAAGTGAAAGATGTTTTTGACAAAAGATTTGAGTTGTAATGATTAACTTAAATAAGGTATATCCCAATTTTCATCAAGACTAGAGGTAACTCCTTAATTGTAAATAACTATACAGATTTTTTGTATACATTGCTTTTAGAAGTAAAATCAAATTTTTAAAACCTTACCTTATTTTTGTCTGTAGAAGCTTAGATAGAAAAAATTAAAAGAGTATGCTTTTTTGTAGATATATGTGTAATATTTTTTAATTTAGTGACCAGATTTCTTATATTTCAAGTTTGATACATGCTCTGAAGTTACATTGATGATTTTTAAACAACTTTCAATTTTTTAGTACGGCAAGGCATTTTAGACATATGTCTAGGTATTTCATTGTTATTAAAGCACATGCTTGTTCATTGAAATAGTTCTAATTACGCGACTGCCCAAAAAGAACTGTATTTAAGGTATATGTATGTTTGTTTGTTTATTTCTTCCACCATAGCAGCAGCAGTATGGATTTTCAAAATTCAAATCGATTCACAGTGGCTGAAACTTTTTAGAAGTATAACCCTCATGTTAGAACCCTACATTACCGGGTGCACCATAGGATGCATACATATATATGAGGTCTATAAATAAAGTAATGAAACTGGTTCAGAAAAACCTTTTATTTACAATCTAGTTATACATGGACTCTACACCTTCAAGATAGTTCCCTTGGGAAGCCACACAACTCTTCAAACAGTTTTCCCACTCACCATAGCAGTGTTGGAACTCAGAAACTAGAATATCCTTCATATGGTTGTTAACATCTTTTTTGTTATGTTTTCTACTGTTCCAAAATGGTGTCCATTGAGGTGTTTTTTTAAGTCGGGAACAGGAAAAAGTTGCAGGGACTCAAGTCAGGTGAATAAAATTGTTGTGGAACTATAGGGATGTTATTTTTTTACTAAAAACTCGTTAATTCAGACTGCAGTTTGACAAGGTCCATTGTCATGATGCAGCATCCAGTTGTCTTTGAAGACTGGTCTCACATGGGCAACTCTTTTCTTTACTTTAGCTCCTGGCATGACTCGAGAGTATTCACCACTTTGGAAAATGCTTTGTTAAGCTTAATTAAATAAATTAAATAGGGTGTATAGCTTTTAAGTAAGGTCAGTCCATTTCAAATCATTCAGCTAAAAATTAAAATGAAACCCGTCGTCTCAGAATGTCAAGAGAATTTTTTATTTGTTCTATTTGCCACCCTTATTACCATGTAAAGTTTTATTTTGATAACTTAAATACTTTTTATTTAAATTTCTCAAAAAACACATTATTGTTGTTTCTGGGGGATTTAGTGATTATGATGTTGATTTAGTAAAAAACTCATAACTTTTTCTGTAAATATGCATAATAAGGTAAAAATTCATTTAGCAACTTATCACTTAATTGCTGCAGTAAATAAACTCAAACCTGGACTTCATAATTTTTTGTAGAAAAAACATAAAATTTTAACATGCAATTTAAAATAAAAGCCACTATTCGTTCAAAAGGCAGCAGTATTCATTACCTACTGTATTTATTTAATTTTGCACATAAATTCATGCATAAGTTTTCGTACAAAGTACCATTTTTTTAAATTAAAACTTTAAACTGTATAATTTAGTTTTGTCTAAACTTTAAAAGTTAACATTCAATGAATTGAATAGAATCAGTGAACGAAAAAATTTAAAGTCTTTTAAGAATCTTGATGTAGGCTCATTTGCTCTTTACACCTACTATGTTAGTGGAATTACACAAATGTTTCTTACAATAAATGTGTTTTGAACTAAACACAAACAACTTGTTATTTATGGACTTGTGTTTATTTTAACATCTTGTTGTACTGAAGATTGATTGAACTAATTTTCTTGTCTGCAGTTAAATGCATCTTCATCCCCTGTCCATAAGAGTTTTAGTGGTTGATCCGTCAGCAACAACTAATTGTATCAGACTAGCTTTAACCTCCACATTAATGGTTTTCCTAATAGTCCTTTCATTTATTTAATAGATTTTTTTATAAATTTATTACAATTGGAACTCACCTCCTAATTTGATGAGATTTGAAATTTAGGTTATTTAGGACCTAAGTTATTTATTACAGTGAGAAATTTTCATCAGAAACTCCTTTCACCCAAGTTACATTCCACATAAGTTGCATTCATCAGCAAAAATTCTGAAATTCAACAATGCACAAGTGTAAACTACATTATTTTTGGATTAAATAATTTGAAAAAGTTTCTTAATTAAGTTAAAAAGAAAATTAGATTCCCTTAGGACTAGATTAAGTTTAGTTGAAGCTTAAGTGCAAATTAGGTTACGTTGAGTACAATATACATTATTTAAAAAGAAAAAAAAAGCTTTAAGTGAAATTCAGTTAAGGTTATAGTCAGGGTTAAAACAAAAAATTGCTTATGGTATATAATTCTGTATTCAGGCTAACAATCAGCCACTTTAATATATAAGGTTAATTAGTTGAATTTAGTGAGCGAAGCAAGAACAGGAAACACTTGCTTAAAATGTATGGATGTCTTATATTGAAATTGAGAGTACATGGAATCATTGAACCTAACCTTAACTTAAGCATAACTAAATTCAACTGAATTTCACGTAAACCAAGTTATTTACTTGAAATAATGTATTTTACTATTGTACAGTGTTTAATTACAAAGTTTTAAGTGAGGCTACTGTGTACCTTTTGCTGAGCGACATAACTCAAGTGAAAGATGTTTTTGACAAAAGATTTGAGTTGTAATGATTAACTTAAATAAGGTATATCCCAATTTTCATCAAGACTAGAGGTAACTCCTTAATTGTAAATAACTATACAGATTTTTTGTATACATTGCTTTTAGAAGTAAAATCAAATTTTTAAAACCTTACCTTATTTTTGTCTGTAGAAGCTTAGATAGAAAAAATTAAAAGAGTATGCTTTTTTGTAGATATATGTGTAATATTTTTTAATTTAGTGACCAGATTTCTTATATTTCAAGTTTGATACATGCTCTGAAGTTACATTGATGATTTTTAAACAACTTTCAATTTTTTAGTACGGCAAGGCATTTTAGACATATGTCTAGGTATTTCATTGTTATTAAAGCACATGCTTGTTCATTGAAATAGTTCTAATTACGCGACTGCCCAAAAAGAACTGTATTTAAGGTATATGTATGTTTGTTTGTTTATTTCTTCCACCATAGCAGCAGCAGTATGGATTTTCAAAATTCAAATCGATTCACAGTGGCTGAAACTTTTTAGAAGTATAACCCTCATGTTAGAACCCTACATTACCGGGTGCACCATAGGATGCATACATATATATGAGGTCTATAAATAAAGTAATGAAACTGGTTCAGAAAAACCTTTTATTGACAATCTAGTTATACATGGACTCTACACCTTCAAGATAGTTCCCTTCGGAAGCCACACAATTCTTCAAACAGTTTTCCCACTCTCCATAGCAGTGTTGGAACTCAGAAACTAGAATATCCTTCATATGGTTGTTAACATCTTTTTTGTTATGTTTTCTACTGTTCCAAAATGGTGTCCATTGAGGTGTTTTTTTAAGTCGGGAACAGGAAAAAGTTGCAGGGACTCAAGTCAGGTGAATAAAATTGTTGTGGAACTATAGGGATGTTATTTTTTTACTAAAAACTCGTTAATTCAGACTGCAGTTTGACAAGGTCCATTGTCATGATGCAGCATCCAGTTGTCTTTGAAGACTGGTCTCACATGGGCAACTCTTTTCTTATCTTTAGCTTCTGGCATGACCCGGGAGTATTCACCACTTTGGAAAATGCTTTGTTAAGCTTAATTTAATAAATTAAATAGGGTGTATAGCTTTTAAGTAAGGTCAGTCCATTTCAAATCATTCAGCTAAAAATTAAAATGAAACCCGTCGCAGAATGTCAAGAGAATTTTTTATTTGTTCTATTTGCCACCCTTATTACCATGTAAAGTTTTATTTTGAAAACTTAAATACTTTTTATTTAAATTTCTCAAAAAATACATTATTGTTGTTTCTGGGGGATTTAGTGATTATGATGTTGATTTAGTAAAAAACTCATAACTTTTTCTGTAAATATGCAGAATAAGGTAAAAATTCATTTAGCAACTTATCTCTTAATTGCTGCAGTAAATAAACTTAAACCTGGATTTCATAATTTTTTTGTAGAAAAAACATAAAATTTTAAAATGCAATTTAAAATAAAAGGCACTATTCGTTCAAAAGGCAGCAGTATTCATTACCTACTGTATTTATTTAATTTTGCACATAAAATCATGCATAAGTTTTCGTACAAAGTACCATTTTTTAAAATAAAAACTTTAAACTGTATAATTTAGTTTTTTCTAAACTTTAAAAGTTAACATTCAATGAATTGAATAGAAGCAGTGAACGAAAAAATTTAAAGTCTTTTAAGAATCTTGATGTAAGCTCATTTGCTATTTACACCTACTATGTTAGTGGAATTACACAAATGTTTCTTACAATAAAAGTGTTTTGAACTAAACACAAACAACTTGTTATTTACGGACTTGTGTTTGTTTTAACATCTTGTTGTACTGAAGATTGATTGAACTAATTTTCTTGTCTGCAGTTAAATGCATCTTCATCCCCTGTCCATAAGAGTTTTAGTGGTTGATCCGTCAGCAACAACTAATTGTATCAGACTAGCTTTAACCTCCACATTAATGGTTTTCCTAATAGTCCTTTCATTTATTTAATAGATTTTTTTATAAATTTATTACAATTGGAACTCACCTCCTAATTTGATGAGATTTGAAATTTAGGTTATTTAGGACCTAAGTTATTTATTACAGTGAGAAATTTTCATCAGAAACTCCTTTCACCCAAGTTACATTCCACATAAGTTGCATTCATCAGCAAAAATTCTGAAATTCAACAATGCACAAGTGTAAACTACATTATTTTTGGATTAAATAATTTGAAAAAGTTTCTTAATTAAGTTAAAAAGAAAATTAGATTCCCTTAGGACTAGATTAAGTTTAGTTGAAGCTTAAGTGCAAATTAGGTTACGTTGAGTACAATATACATTATTTAAAAAGAAAAAAAAAGCTTTAAGTGAAATTCAGTTAAGGTTATAGTCAGGGTTAAAACAAAAAATTGCTTATGGTATATAATTCTGTATTCAGGCTAACAATCAGCCACTTTAATATATAAGGTTAATTAGTTGAATTTAGTGAGCGAAGCAAGAACAGGAAACACTTGCTTAAAATGTATGGATGTCTTATATTGAAATTGAGAGTACATGGAATCATTGAACCTAACCTTAACTTAAGCATAACTAAATTCAACTGAATTTCACGTAAACCAAGTTATTTACTTGAAATAATGTATTTTACTATTGTACAGTGTTGAATTACAAAGTTTTAAGTGAGGCTACTGTGTACCTTTTGCTGAGCGACATAACTCAAGTGAAAGATGTTTTTGACAAAAGATTTGAGTTGTAATGATTAACTTAAATAAGGTATATCCCAATTTTCATCAAGACTAGAGGTAACTCCTTAATTGTAAATAACTATACAGATTTTTTGTATACATTGCTTTTAGAAGTAAAATCAAATTTTTAAAACCTTACCTTATTTTTGTCTGTAGAAGCTTAGATAGAAAAAATTAAAAGAGTATGCTTTTTTGTAGATATATGTGTAATATTTTTTAATTTAGTGACCAGATTTCTTATATTTCAAGTTTGATACATGCTCTGAAGTTACATTGATGATTTTTAAACAACTTTCAATTTTTTAGTACGGCAAGGCATTTTAGACATATGTCTAGGTATTTCATTGTTATTAAAGCACATGCTTGTTCATTGAAATAGTTCTAATTACGCGACTCCCCAAAAAGAACTGTATTTAAGGTATATGTATGTTTGTTTGTTTATTTCTTCCACCATAGCAGCAGCAGTATGGATTTTCAAAATTCAAATCGATTCACAGTGGCTGAAACTTTTTAGAAGTATAACCCTCATGTTAGAACCCTACATTACCGGGTGCACCATAGGATGCATACATATATATGAGGTCTATAAATAAAGTAATGAAACTGGTTCAGAAAAACCTTTTATTTACAATCTAGTTATACATGGACTCTACACCTCCAAGATAGTTCCCTTCGGAAGCCACACAATTCTTCAAACAGTTTTCCTACTCTCCATAGCAGTGTTGGAACTCAGAAACTAGAATATCCTTCATATGGTTGTTAACATCTTTTTTGTTATGTTTTCTACTGTTCCAAAATGGTGTCCATTGAGGTGTTTTTTTAAGTCGGGAACAGGAAAATGTTGCAGGGACTCAAGTCAGGTGAATAAAATTGTTGTGGAACTATAGGGATTTTATTTTTTTACTAAAAACTCGTTAATTCAGAATGCAGTTTGACAAGGTCCATTGTCATGATGCAGCATCCAGTTGTCTTTGAAGACTGGTCTCACATGGGCAACTCTTTTCTTATCTTTAGCTCCTGGCATGACCCGGGAGTATTCACCACTTTGGAAAATGCTTTGTTAAGCTTAATTTAATAAATTAAATAGGGTGTATAGCTTTTAAGTAAGGTCAGTCCATTTCAAATCATTCAGCTAAAAATTAAAATGAAACCCGTCGCAGAATGTCAAGAGAATTTTTTATTTGTTCTATTTGCCACCCTTATTACCATGTAAAGTTTTATTTTGATAACTTAAATACTTTTTATTTAAATTTCTCAAAAAATACATTATTGTTGTTTCTGGGGGATTTAGTGATTATGATGTTGATTTAGTAAAAAACTCATAACTTTTTCTGTAAATATGCAGAATAAGGTAAAAATTCATTTAGCAACTTATCTCTTAATTGCTGCAGTAAATAAACTCAAACCTGGATTTCATAATTTTTTTTGTAGAAAAAACATAAAATTTTAAAATGCAATTTAAAATAAAAGGCACTATTCGTTCAAAAGGCAGCAGTATTCATTACCTACTGTATTTATTTAATTTTGCACATAAAATCATGCATAAGTTTTCGTACAAAGTACCATTTTTTAAAATAAAAACTTTAAACTGTATAATCTAATTTTGTCTAAACTTTAAAAGTTAACATTCAATGAATTGAATAGAATCAGTGAACGAAAGAATTTAAAGTCTTTTAAGAGTCTTGATGTAGGCTCATTTGCTATTTACACCTATTATGTTAGTGAAATTACACAAATGTTTCTTACAATAAAGGTGTTTTAAACTAAACACCAACAACTTGTTATTTATGGACTTGTGTTTGTTTTCACATCTTGTTGTACTGAAGATTGATTGAACTAATTTTCTTGGCTGCATTTAAATGCATCTTCATCCCCTGTCCATAAGAGTTTTAGTGGTTGATCCGTCAGCAACAACTAATTGTATTAGACTAGCTTTAACCTCCACATTAATGGTTTTCCTAATAGTCCTTTTTTCATTAATTTAATAGACTTTTTTTTTAATTTATTACAATTGGAACTCACCTCCTAATTTGATGAGATTTGGAATTTAGGTTATTTAGGACCTAAGTTATTTATTACAGTGAGAAATTTTCATCAGAAACTCCTTTCACCCAAGTTACATTCCACATAAGTTGCATTCATCAGCAAAAATTCTGTAATTCAACAATGCACAAGTGTAAACTACATAATTTTTGGATTAAATAATTTGAAAAAGTTTCTTAATTAAGTTAAAAAGAAAATTAGATTCCCTTAGGACTAGATTAAGTTTAGTTGAAGCTTAAGTGCAAATTAGGTTACGTTGAGTACAATATACATTATTTAAAAAGTAAAGTAGTTGCTTTAAGTGAAATTCAGTTAAGGTTATAGTCAGGGTTAAAACAAAAAATTGCTTATGGTATATAATTCTGTATTCAGGCTAACAATCAGCCACTTTAATATATAAGGTTAATTAGTTGAATTTAGTGAGCGAAGCAAGAACAGGAAACACTTGCTTAAAATGTATGGATGTCTTATGTTGAAATTGAGTACATGAAATCATTGAACCTAACCTTAACTTAAGCATAACTAAATTCAACTGAATTTCACGTAAACCAAGTTATTTACTTGAAATAATGTATTTTACTATTGTACAGTGTTGAATTACAAAGTTTTAAGTGAGGCTACTGTGTACCTTTTGCTGAGCGACATAACTCAAGTGAAAGATGTTTTTGACAAAAGATTTGAGTTGTAATGATTAACTTAAATAAGGTATATCCCAATTTTCATCAAGACTAGAGGTAACTCCTTAATTGTAAATAACTATACAGATTTTTTGTATACATTGCTTTTAGAAGTAAAATCAAATTTTTAAAACCTTACCTTATTTTTGTCTGTAGAAGCTTAGATAGAAAAAATTAAAAGAGTATGCTTTTTTGTAGATATATGTGTAATATTTTTTAATTTAGTGACCAGATTTCTTATATTTCAAGTTTGATACATGCTCTGAAGTTACATTGATGATTTTTAAACAACTTTCAATTTTTTAGTACGGCAAGGCATTTTAGACATATGTCTAGGTATTTCATTGTTATTAAAGCACATGCTTGTTCATTGAAATAGTTCTAATTACGCGACTCCCCAAAAAGAACTGTATTTAAGGTATATGTATGTTTGTTTGTTTATTTCTTCCACCATAGCAGCAGCAGTATGGATTTTCAAAATTCAAATCGATTCACAGTGGCTGAAACTTTTTAGAAGTATAACCCTCATGTTAGAACCCTACATTACCGGGTGCACCATAGGATGCATACATATATATGAGGTCTATAAATAAAGTAATGAAACTGGTTCAGAAAAACCTTTTATTTACAATCTAGTTATACATGGACTCTACACCTCCAAGATAGTTCCCTTCGGAAGCCACACAATTCTTCAAACAGTTTTCCCACTCTCCATAGCAGTGTTGGAACTCAGAAACTAGAATATCCTTCATATGGTTGTTAACATCTTTTTTGTTATGTTTTCTACTGTTCCAAAATGGTGTCCATTGAGGTGTTTTTTTAAGTCGGGAACAGGAAAATGTTGCAGGGACTCAAGTCAGGTGAATAAAATTGTTGTGGAACTATAGGGATTTTATTTTTTTACTAAAAACTCGTTAATTCAGAATGCAGTTTGACAAGGTCCATTGTCATGATGCAGCATCCAGTTGTCTTTGAAGACTGGTCTCACATGGGCAACTCTTTTCTTATCTTTAGCTCCTGGCATGACCCGGGAGTATTCACCACTTTGGAAAATGCTTTGTTAAGCTTAATTTAATAAATTAAATAGGGTGTATAGCTTTTAAGTAAGGTCAGTCCATTTCAAATCATTCAGCTAAAAATTAAAATGAAACCCGTCGCAGAATGTCAAGAGAATTTTTTATTTGTTCTATTTGCCACCCTTATTACCATGTAAAGTTTTATTTTGATAACTTAAATACTTTTTATTTAAATTTCTCAAAAAATACATTATTGTTGTTTCTGGGGGATTTAGTGATTATGATGTTGATTTAGTAAAAAACTCATAACTTTTTCTGTAAATATGCAGAATAAGGTAAAAATTCATTTAGCAACTTATCTCTTAATTGCTGCAGTAAATAAACTCAAACCTGGATTTCATAATTTTTTTTGTAGAAAAAACATAAAATTTTAAAATGCAATTTAAAATAAAAGGCACTATTCGTTCAAAAGGCAGCAGTATTCATTACCTACTGTATTTATTTAATTTTGCACATAAAATCATGCATAAGTTTTCGTACAAAGTACCATTTTTTAAAATAAAAACTTTAAACTGTATAATCTAATTTTGTCTAAACTTTAAAAGTTAACATTCAATGAATTGAATAGAATCAGTGAACGAAAGAATTTAAAGTCTTTTAAGAGTCTTGATGTAGGCTCATTTGCTATTTACACCTATTATGTTAGTGAAATTACACAAATGTTTCTTACAATAAAGGTGTTTTAAACTAAACACCAACAACTTGTTATTTATGGACTTGTGTTTGTTTTAACATCTTGTTATTCTGAAGATTGATTGAACTAATTTTCTTGTCTGCAGTTAAATGCATCTTCATCCCCTGTCCATAAGAGTTTTAGTGGTTGATCCGTCAGCAACAACTAATTGTATCAGACTAGCTTTAACCTCCACATTAATGGTTTTCCTAATAGTCCTTTCATTTATTTAATAGATTTTTTTATAAATTTATTACAATTGGAACTCACCTCCTAATTTGATGAGATTTGAAATTTAGGTTATTTAGGACCTAAGTTATTTATTACAGTGAGAAATTTTCATCAGAAACTCCTTTCACCCAAGTTACATTCCACATAAGTTGCATTCATCAGCAAAAATTCTGAAATTCAACAATGCACAAGTGTAAACTACATTATTTTTGGATTAAATAATTTGAAAAAGTTTCTTAATTAAGTTAAAAAGAAAATTAGATTCCCTTAGGACTAGATTAAGTTTAGTTGAAGCTTAAGTGCAAATTAGGTTACGTTGAGTACAATATACATTATTTAAAAAGAAAAAAAAAGCTTTAAGTGAAATTCAGTTAAGGTTATAGTCAGGGTTAAAACAAAAAATTGCTTATGGTATATAATTCTGTATTCAGGCTAACAATCAGCCACTTTAATATATAAGGTTAATTAGTTGAATTTAGTGAGCGAAGCAAGAACAGGAAACACTTGCTTAAAATGTATGGATGTCTTATATTGAAATTGAGAGTACATGGAATCATTGAACCTAACCTTAACTTAAGCATAACTAAATTCAACTGAATTTCACGTAAACATAGTTATTTACTTGAAATAATGTATTTTACTATTGTACAGTGTTGAATTACAAAGTTTTAAGTGAGGCTACTGTGTACCTTTTGCTGAGCGACATAACTCAAGTGAAAGATGTTTTTGACAAAAGATTTGAGTTGTAATGATTAACTTAAATAAGGTATATCCCAATTTTCATCAAGACTAGAGGTAACTCCTTAATTGTAAATAACTATACAGATTTTTTGTATACATTGCTTTTAGAAGTAAAATCAAATTTTTAAAACCTTACCTTATTTTTGTCTGTAGAAGCTTAGATAGAAAAAATTAAAAGAGTATGCTTTTTTGTAGATATATGTGTAATATTTTTTAATTTAGTGACCAGATTTCTTATATTTCAAGTTTGATACATGCTCTGAAGTTACATTGATGATTTTTAAACAACTTTCAATTTTTTAGTACGGCAAGGCATTTTAGACATATGTCTAGGTATTTCATTGTTATTAAAGCACATGCTTGTTCATTGAAATAGTTCTAATTACGCGACTCCCCAAAAAGAACTGTATTTAAGGTATATGTATGTTTGTTTGTTTATTTCTTCCACCATAGCAGCAGCAGTATGGATTTTCAAAATTCAAATCGATTCACAGTGGCTGAAACTTTTTAGAAGTATAACCCTCATGTTAGAACCCTACATTACCGGGTGCACCATAGGATGCATACATATATATGAGGTCTATAAATAAAGTAATGAAACTGGTTCAGAAAAACCTTTTATTTACAATCTAGTTATACATGGACTCTACACCTCCAAGATAGTTCCCTTCGGAAGCCACACAATTCTTCAAACAGTTTTCCCACTCTCCATAGCAGTGTTGGAACTCAGAAACTAGAATATCCTTCATATGGTTGTTAACATCTTTTTTGTTATGTTTTCTACTGTTCCAAAATGGTGTCCATTGAGGTGTTTTTTTAAGTCGGGAACAGGAAAATGTTGCAGGGACTCAAGTCAGGTGAATAAAATTGTTGTGGAACTATAGGGATTTTATTTTTTTACTAAAAACTCGTTAATTCAGAATGCAGTTTGACAAGGTCCATTGTCATGATGCAGCATCCAGTTGTCTTTGAAGACTGGTCTCACATGGGCAACTCTTTTCTTATCTTTAGCTCCTGGCATGACCCGGGAGTATTCACCACTTTGGAAAATGCTTTGTTAAGCTTAATTTAATAAATTAAATAGGGTGTATAGCTTTTAAGTAAGGTCAGTCCATTTCAAATCATTCAGCTAAAAATTAAAATGAAACCCGTCGCAGAATGTCAAGAGAATTTTTTATTTGTTCTATTTGCCACCCTTATTACCATGTAAAGTTTTATTTTGATAACTTAAATACTTTTTATTTAAATTTCTCAAAAAATACATTATTGTTGTTTCTGGGGGATTTAGTGATTATGATGTTGATTTAGTAAAAAACTCATAACTTTTTCTGTAAATATGCAGAATAAGGTAAAAATTCATTTAGCAACTTATCTCTTAATTGCTGCAGTAAATAAACTCAAACCTGGATTTCATAATTTTTTTTGTAGAAAAAACATAAAATTTTAAAATGCAATTTAAAATAAAAGGCACTATTCGTTCAAAAGGCAGCAGTATTCATTACCTACTGTATTTATTTAATTTTGCACATAAAATCATGCATAAGTTTTCGTACAAAGTACCATTTTTTAAAATAAAAACTTTAAACTGTATAATCTAATTTTGTCTAAACTTTAAAAGTTAACATTCAATGAATTGAATAGAATCAGTGAACGAAAGAATTTAAAGTCTTTTAAGAGTCTTGATGTAGGCTCATTTGCTATTTACACCTATTATGTTAGTGAAATTACACAAATGTTTCTTACAATAAAGGTGTTTTAAACTAAACACCAACAACTTGTTATTTATGGACTTGTGTTTGTTTTAACATCTTGTTGTACTGAAGATTGATTGAACTAATTTTCTTGGCTGCATTTAAATGCATCTTCATCCCCTGTCCATAAGAGTTTTAGTGGTTGATCCGTCAGCAACAACTAATTGTATTAGACTAGCTTTAACCTCCACATTAATGGTTTTCCTAATAGTCCTTTTTTCATTAATTTAATAGACTTTTTTTTTAATTTATTACAATTGGAACTCACCTCCTAATTTGATGAGATTTGGAATTTAGGTTATTTAGGACCTAAGTTATTTATTACAGTGAGAAATTTTCATCAGAAACTCCTTTCACCCAAGTTACATTCCACATAAGTTGCATTCATCAGCAAAAATTCTGTAATTCAACAATGCACAAGTGTAAACTACATAATTTTTGGATTAAATAATTTGAAAAAGTTTCTTAATTAAGTTAAAAAGAAAATTAGATTCCCTTAGGACTAGATTAAGTTTAGTTGAAGCTTAAGTGCAAATTAGGTTACGTTGAGTACAATATACATTATTTAAAAAGTAAAGTAGTTGCTTTAAGTGAAATTCAGTTAAGGTTATAGTCAGGGTTAAAACAAAAAATTGCTTATGGTATATAATTCTGTATTCAGGCTAACAATCAGCCACTTTAATATATAAGGTTAATTAGTTGAATTTAGTGAGCGAAGCAAGAACAGGAAACACTTGCTTAAAATGTATGGATGTCTTATGTTGAAATTGAGTACATTAAATCATTGAACCTAACCTTAACTTAAGCATAACTAAATTCAACTGAATTTCACGTAAACCAAGTTATTTACTTGAAATAATGTATTTTACTATTGTACAGTGTTGAATTACAAAGTTTTAAGTGAGGCTACTGTGTACCTTTTGCTGAGCGACATAACTCAAGTGAAAGATGTTTTTGACAAAAGATTTGAGTTGTAATGATTAACTTAAATAAGGTATATCCCAATTTTCATCAAGATCAGAGGTAACTCCTTAATTGTAAATAACTATACAGATTTTTTGCATACATTGCTTTTAGAAGTAAAATCAAATTTTTAAAACCTTACCTTATTTTTGTCTGTAGAAGCTTAGATAGAAAAAATTAAAAGAGTATGCTTTTTTGTAGATATATGTGTAATATTTTTTAATTTAGTGACCAGATTTCTTATATTTCAAGTTTGATACATGCTCTGAAGTTACATTGATGATTTTTAAACAACTTTCAATTTTTTAGTACGGCAAGGCATTTCAGACATATGTCTAGGTATTTCATTGTTATTAAAGCAGATGCTTTTTCATTGAAATAGTTCTAATTACGCGACTGCCCAAAAAGAACTGTATTTAAGGTATATGTATGTTTGTTTGTTTATTTCTTCCACCATAGCAGCAGCAGTATGGATTTTCAAAATTCAAATCGATTCACAGTGGCTGAAACTTTTTAGAAGTATAACCCTCATGTTAGAACCCTACATTACCGGGTGCACCATAGGATGCATACATATATATGAGGTCTATAAATAAAGTAATGAAACTGGTTCAGAAAAACCTTTTATTTACAATCTAGTTATACATGGACTCTACACCTTCAAGATAGTTCCCTTGGGAAGCCACACAACTCTTCAAACAGTTTTCCCACTCACCATAGCAGTGTTGGAACTCAGAAACTAGAATATCCTTCATATGGTTGTTAACATCTTTTTTGTTATGTTTTCTACTGTTCCAAAATGGTGTCCATTGAGGTGTTTTTTTAAGTCGGGAACAGGAAAAAGTTGCAGGGACTCAAGTCAGGTGAATAAAATTGTTGTGGAACTATAGGGATGTTATTTTTTTACAAAAAACTCGTTAATTCAGACTGCAGTTTGACAAGGTCCATTGTCATGATGCAGCATCCAGTTGTCTTTGAAGACTGGTCTCACATGGGCAACTCTTTTCTTATCTTTAGCTCCTGGCATGACCCGGGAGTATTCACCACTTTGGAAAATGCTTTGTTAAGCTTAATTAAATAAATTAAATAGGGTGTATAGCTTTTAAGTAAGGTCAGTCCATTTCAAATCATTCAGCTAAAAATTAAAATGAAACCCGTCGCTGAATGTCAAGAGAATTTTTTATTTGTTCTATTTGCCACCCTTATTACCATGTAAAGTTTTATTTTGATAACTTAAATACTTTTTATTTAAATTTCTCAAAAAATACATTATTGTTGTTTCTGGGGGATTTAGTGATTATGATGTTGATTTAGTAAAAAACTCATAACTTTTTCTGTAAATATGCAGAATAAGGTAAAAATTCATTTAGCAACTTATCTCTTAATTGCTGCAGTAAATAAACTCAAACCTGGATTTCATAATTTTTTTGTAGAAAAAACATAAAATTTTAAAATGCAATTTAAAATAAAAGGCACTATTCGTTCAAAAGGCAGCAGTATTCATTACCTACTGTATTTATTTAATTTTGCACATAAAATCATGCATAAGTTTTCGTACAAAGTACCATTTTTTAAAATAAAAACTTTAAACTGTATAATTTAATTTTGTCTAAACTTTAAAAGTTAACATTCAATGAATTGAATAGAATCAGTGAACGAAAGAATTTAAAGTCTTTTAAGAGTCTTGATGTAGGCTCATTTGCTATTTACACCTATTATGTTAGTGAAATTACACAAATGTTTCTTACAATAAAGGTGTTTTAAACTAAACACCAACAACTTGTTATTTATGGACTTGTGTTTGTTTTAACATCTTGTTATTCTGAAGATTGATTGAACTAATTTTCTTGTCTGCAGTTAAATGCATCTTCATCCCCTGTCCATAAGAGTTTTAGTGGTTGATCCGTCAGCAACAACTAATTGTATCAGACTAGCTTTAACCTCCACATTAATGGTTTTCCTAATAGTCCTTTCATTTATTTAATAGATTTTTTTATAAATTTATTACAATTGGAACTCACCTCCTAATTTGATGAGATTTGAAATTTAGGTTGTTTAGGACCTAAGTTATTTATTACAGTGAGAAATTTTCATCAGAAACTCCTTTCACCCAAGTTACATTCCACATAAGTTGCATTCATCAGCAAAAATTCTGAAATTCAACAATGCACAAGTGTAAACTACATTATTTTTGGATGAAATAATTTAAAAAGTTTCTTAATTAAGTTAAAAAGAAAATTAGATTCCCTTAGGACTAGATTAAGTTTAGTTGAAGCTTAAGTGCAAATTAGGTTACGTTGAGTACAATATACATTATTTAAAAAGAAAAAAAAGCTTTAAGTGAAATTCAGTTAAGGTTATAGTCAGGGTTAAAACAAAAAATTGCTTATGGTATATAATTCTGTATTCAGGCTAACAATCAGCCACTTTAATATATAAGGTTAATTAGTTGAATTTAGTGAGCGAAGCAAGAACAGGAAACACTTGCTTAAAATGTATGGATGTCTTATATTGAAATTGAGAGTACATGGAATCATTGAACCTAACCTTAACTTAAGCATAACTAAATTCAACTGAATTTCACGTAAACCAAGTTATTTACTTGAAATAATGTATTTTACTATTGTACAGTGTTGAATGACAAAGTTTTAAGTGAGGCTACTGTGTACCTTTTGCTAAGCGACATAACTCAAGTGAAAGATGTTTTTGACAAAAGATTTGAGTTGTAATGATTAACTTAAATAAGGTATATCCCAATTTTCATCAAGATCAGAGGTAACTCCTTAATTGTAAATAACTATACAGATTTTTTTGCATACATTGCTTTTAGAAGTAAAATCAAATTTTTAAAACCTTACCTTATTTTTGTCTGTAGAAGCTTAGATAGAAAAAATTAAAAGAGTATGCTTTTTTGTAGATATATGTGTAATATTTTTTAATTTAGTGACCAGATTTCTTATATTTCAAGTTTGATACATACTCTGAAGTTACATTGATGATTTTTAAACAACTTTCAATTTTTTAGTACGGCAAGGCATTTTAGACATATGTCTAGGTATTTCATTGTTATTAAAGCAGATGCTTTTTCATTGAAATAGTTCTAATTACGCGACTGCCCAAAAAGAACTGTATTTAAGGTATATGTATGTTTGTTTGTTTATTTCTTCCACCATAGCAGCAGCAGTATGGATTTTCAAAATTCAAATCGATTCACAGTGGCTGAAACTTTTTAGAAGTATAACCCTCATGTTAGAACCCTACATTACCGGGTGCACCATAGGATGCATACATATATATGAGGTCTATAAATAAAGTAATGAAACTGGTTCAGAAAAACCTTTTATTTACAATCTAGTTATACATGGACTCTACACCTCCAAGATAGTTCCCTTCGGAAGCCACACAATTCTTCAAACAGTTTTCCCACTCTCCATAGCAGTGTTGGAACTCAGAAACTAGAATATCCTTCATATGGTTGTTAACATCTTTTTTGTTATGTTTTCTACTGTTCCAAAATGGTGTCCATTGAGGTGTTTTTTTAAGTCGGGAACAGGAAAAAGTTGCAGGGACTCAAGTCAGGTGAATAAAATTGTTGTGGAACTATAGGGATTTTATTTTTTTACTAAAAACTCGTTAATTCAGAATGCAGTTTGACAAGGTCCATTGTCATGATGCAGCATCCAGTTGTCTTTGAAGACTGGTCTCACATGGGCAACTCTTTTCTTATCTTTAGCTCCTGGCATGACCCGGGAGTATTCACCACTTTGGAAAATGCTTTGTTAAGCTTAATTTAATAAATTAAATAGGGTGTATAGCTTTTAAGTAAGGTCAGTCCATTTCAAATCATTCAGCTAAAAATTAAAATGAAACCCGTCGCAGAATGTCAAGAGAATTTTTTATTTGTTCTATTTGCCACCCTTATTACCATGTAAAGTTTTATTTTGATAACTTAAATACTTTTTATTTAAATTTCTCAAAAAATACATTATTGTTGTTTCTGGGGGATTTAGTGATTATGATGTTGATTTAGTAAAAAACTCATAACTTTTTCTGTAAATATGCAGAATAAGGTAAAAATTCATTTAGCAACTTATCTCTTAATTGCTGCAGTAAATAAACTCAAACCTGGATTTCATAATTTTTTTTGTAGAAAAAACATAAAATTTTAAAATGCAATTTAAAATAAAAGGCACTATTCGTTCAAAAGGCAGCAGTATTCATTACCTACTGTATTTATTTAATTTTGCACATAAAATCATGCATAAGTTTTCGTACAAAGTACCATTTTTTAAAATAAAAACTTTAAACTGTATAATTTAATTTTGTCTAAACTTTAAAAGTTAACATTCAATGAATTGAATAGAATCAGTGAACGAAAGAATTTAAAGTCTTTTAAGAGTCTTGATGTAGGCTCATTTGCTATTTACACCTATTATGTTAGTGAAATTACACAAATGTTTCTTACAATAAAGGTGTTTTAAACTAAACACCAACAACTTGTTATTTATGGACTTGTGTTTGTTTTAACATCTTGTTGTACTGAAGATTGATTGAACTAATTTTCTTGGCTGCATTTAAATGCATCTTCATCCCCTGTCCATAAGAGTTTTAGTGGTTGATCCGTCAGCAACAACTAATTGTATTAGACTAGCTTTAACCTCCACATTAATGGTTTTCCTAATAGTCCTTTCATTTATTTAATAGATTTTTTTATAAATTTATTACAATTGGAACTCACCTCCTAATTTGATGAGATTTGAAATTTAGGTTATTTAGGACCTAAGTTATTTATTACAGTGAGAAATTTTCATCAGAAACTCCTTTCACCCAAGTTACATTCCACATAAGTTGCATTCATCAGCAAAAATTCTGAAATTCAACAATGCACAAGTGTAAACTACATTATTTTTGGATGAAATAATTTAAAAAGTTTCTTAATTAAGTTAAAAAGAAAATTAGATTCCCTTAGGACTAGATTAAGTTTAGTTGAAGCTTAAGTGCAAATTAGGTTACGTTGAGTACAATATACATTATTTAAAAAGAAAAAAAAGCTTTAAGTGAAATTCAGTTAAGGTTATAGTCAGGGTTAAAACAAAAAATTGCTTATGGTATATAATTCTGTATTCAGGCTAACAATCAGCCACTTTAATATATAAGGTTAATTAGTTGAATTTAGTGAGCGAAGCAAGAACAGGAAACACTTGCTTAAAATGTATGGATGTCTTATATTGAAATTGAGAGTACATGGAATCATTGAACCTAACCTTAACTTAAGCATAACTAAATTCAACTGAATTTCACGTAAACCAAGTTATTTACTTGAAATAATGTATTTTACTATTGTACAGTGTTGAATGACAAAGTTTTAAGTGAGGCTACTGTGTACCTTTTGCTAAGCGACATAACTCAAGTGAAAGATGTTTTTGACAAAAGATTTGAGTTGTAATGATTAACTTAAATAAGGTATATCCCAATTTTCATCAAGATCAGAGGTAACTCCTTAATTGTAAATAACTATACAGATTTTTTTGCATACATTGCTTTTAGAAGTAAAATCAAATTTTTAAAACCTTACCTTATTTTTGTCTGTAGAAGCTTAGATAGAAAAAATTAAAAGAGTATGCTTTTTTGTAGATATATGTGTAATATTTTTTAATTTAGTGACCAGATTTCTTATATTTCAAGTTTGATACATGCTCTGAAGTTACATTGATGATTTTTAAACAACTTTCAATTTTTTAGTACGGCAAGGCATTTTAGACATATGTCTAGGTATTTCATTATTATTAAAGCAGATGCTTTTTCATTGAAATAGTTCTAATTACGCGACTGCCCAAAAAGAACTGTATTTAAGGTATATGTATGTTTGTTTGTTTATTTCTTCCACCATAGCAGCAGCAGTATGGATTTTCAAAATTCAAATCGATTCACAGTGGCTGAAACTTTTTAGAAGTATAACCCTCATGTTAGAACCCTACATTACCGGGTGCACCATAGGATGCATACATATATATGAGGTCTATAAATAAAGTAATGAAACTGGTTCAGAAAAACCTTTTATTTACAATCTAGTTATACATGGACTCTACACCTTCAAGATAGTTCCCTTCGGAAGCCACACAATTCTTCAAACAGTTTTCCCACTCTCCATAGCAGTGTTGGAACTCAGAAACTAGAATATCCTTCATATGGTTGTTAACATCTTTTTTGTTATGTTTTCTACTGTTCCAAAATGGTGTCCATTGAGGTGTTTTTTTAAGTCGGGAACAGGAAAAAGTTGCAGGGACTCAAGTCAGGTGAATAAAATTGTTGTGGAACTATAGGGATGTTATTTTTTTACTAAAAACTCGTTAATTCAGACTGCAGTTTGACAAGGTCCATTGTCATGATGCAGCATCCAGTTGTCTTTGAAGACTGGTCTCACATGGGCAACTCTTTTCTTATCTTTAGCTTCTGGCATGACCCGGGAGTATTCACCACTTTGGAAAATGCTTTGTTAAGCTTAATTTAATAAATTAAATAGGGTGTATAGCTTTTAAGTAAGGTCAGTCCATTTCAAATCATTCAGCTAAAAATTAAAATGAAACCCGTCGCAGAATGTCAAGAGAATTTTTTATTTGTTCTATTTGCCACCCTTATTACCATGTAAAGTTTTATTTTGATAACTTAAATACTTTTTATTTAAATTTCTCAAAAAATACATTATTGTTGTTTCTGGGGGATTTAGTGATTATGATGTTGATTTAGTAAAAAACTCATAACTTTTTCTGTAAATATGCATAATAAGGTAAAAATTCATTTAGCAACTTATCTCTTAATTGCTGCAGTAAATAAACTTAAACCTGGATTTCATAATTTTTTTGTAGAAAAAACATAAAATTTTAAAATGCAATTTAAAATAAAAGGCACTATTCGTTCAAAAGGCAGCAGTATTCATTACCTACTGTATTTATTTAATTTTGCACATAAAATCATGCATAAGTTTTCGTACAAAGTACCATTTTTTAAAATAAAAACTTTAAACTGTATAATTTAGTTTTGTCTAAACTTTAAAAGTTAACATTCAATGAATTGAATAGAAGCAGTGAACGAAAAAATTTAAAGTCTTTTAAGAATCTTGATGTAGGCTCATTTGCTATTTACACCTACTATGTTAGTGGAATTACACAAATGTTTCTTACAATAAAAGTGTTTTGAACTAAACACAAACAACTTGTTATTTACGGACTTGTGTTTGTTTTAACATCTTGTTGTACTGAAGATTGATTGAACTAATTTTCTTGTCTGCAGTTAAATGCATCTTCATCCCCTGTCCATAAGAGTTTTAGTGGTTGATCCGTCAGCAACAACTAATTGTATCAGACTAGCTTTAACCTCCACATTAATGGTTTTCCTAATAGTCCTTTCATTTATTTAATAGATTTTTTTATAAATTTATTACAATTGGAACTCACCTCCTAATTTGATGAGATTTGAAATTTAGGTTATTTAGGACCTAAGTTATTTATTACAGTGAGAAATTTTCATCAGGAACTCCTTTCACCCAAGTTACATTCCACATAAGTTGCATTCATCAGCAAAAATTCTGAAATTCAACAATGCACAAGTGTAAACTACATTATTTTTGGATTAAATAATTTGAAAAAGTTTCTTAATTAAGTTAAAAAGAAAATTAGATTCCCTTAGGACTAGATTAAGTTTAGTTGAAGCTTAAGTGCAAATTAGGTTACGTTGAGTACAATATACATTATTTAAAAAGAAAAAAAAAGCTTTAAGTGAAATTCAGTTAAGGTTATAGTCAGGGTTAAAACAAAAAATTGCTTATGGTATATAATTCTGTATTCAGGCTAACAATCAGCCACTTTAATATATAAGGTTAATTAGTTGAATTTAGTGAGCGAAGCAAGAACAGGAAACACTTGCTTAAAATGTATGGATGTCTTATGTTGAAATTGAGTACATTAAATCATTGAACCTAACCTTAACTTAAGCATAACTAAATTCAACTGAATTTCACGTAAACCAAGTTATTTACTTGAAATAATGTATTTTACTATTGTACAGTGTTGAATTACAAAGTTTTAAGTGAGGCTACTGTGTACCTTTTGCTGAGCGACATAACTCAAGTGAAAGATGTTTTTGACAAAAGATTTGAGTTGTAATGATTAACTTAAATAAGGTATATCCCAATTTTCATCAAGATCAGAGGTAACTCCTTAATTGTAAATAACTATACAGATTTTTTGCATACATTGCTTTTAGAAGTAAAATCAAATTTTTAAAACCTTACCTTATTTTTGTCTGTAGAAGCTTAGATAGAAAAAATTAAAAGAGTATGCTTTTTTGTAGATATATGTGTAATATTTTTTAATTTAGTGACCAGATTTCTTATATTTCAAGTTTGATACATGCTCTGAAGTTACATTGATGATTTTTAAACAACTTTCAATTTTTTAGTACGGCAAGGCATTTCAGACATATGTCTAGGTATTTCATTGTTATTAAAGCAGATGCTTTTTCATTGAAATAGTTCTAATTACGCGACTGCCCAAAAAGAACTGTATTTAAGGTATATGTATGTTTGTTTGTTTATTTCTTCCACCATAGCAGCAGCAGTATGGATTTTCAAAATTCAAATCGATTCACAGTGGCTGAAACTTTTTAGAAGTATAACCCTCATGTTAGAACCCTACATTACCGGGTGCACCATAGGATGCATACATATATATGAGGTCTATAAATAAAGTAATGAAACTGGTTCAGAAAAACCTTTTATTTACAATCTAGTTATACATGGACTCTACACCTCCAAGATAGTTCCCTTCGGAAGCCACACAATTCTTCAAACAGTTTTCCCACTCTCCATAGCAGTGTTGGAACTCAGAAACTAGAATATCCTTCATATGGTTGTTAACATCTTTTTTGTTATGTTTTCTACTGTTCCAAAATGGTGTCCATTGAGGTGTTTTTTTAAGTCGGGAACAGGAAAAAGTTGCAGGGACTCAAGTCAGGTGAATAAAATTGTTGTGGAACTATAGGGATTTTATTTTTTTACTAAAAACTCGTTAATTCAGAATGCAGTTTGACAAGGTCCATTGTCATGATGCAGCATCCAGTTGTCTTTGAAGACTGGTCTCACATGGGCAACTCTTTTCTTATCTTTAGCTCCTGGCATGACCCGGGAGTATTCACCACTTTGGAAAATGCTTTGTTAAGCTTAATTTAATAAATTAAATAGGGTGTATAGCTTTTAAGTAAGGTCAGTCCATTTCAAATCATTCAGCTAAAAATTAAAATGAAACCCGTCGCAGAATGTCAAGAGAATTTTTTATTTGTTCTATTTGCCACCCTTATTACCATGTAAAGTTTTATTTTGATAACTTAAATACTTTTTATTTAAATTTCTCAAAAAATACATTATTGTTGTTTCTGGGGGATTTAGTGATTATGATGTTGATTTAGTAAAAAACTCATAACTTTTTCTGTAAATATGCAGAATAAGGTAAAAATTCATTTAGCAACTTATCTCTTAATTGCTGCAGTAAATAAACTCAAACCTGGATTTCATAATTTTTTTTGTAGAAAAAACATAAAATTTTAAAATGCAATTTAAAATAAAAGGCACTATTCGTTCAAAAGGCAGCAGTATTCATTACCTACTGTATTTATTTAATTTTGCACATAAAATCATGCATAAGTTTTCGTACAAAGTACCATTTTTTAAAATAAAAACTTTAAACTGTATAATTTAATTTTGTCTAAACTTTAAAAGTTAACATTCAATGAATTGAATAGAATCAGTGAACGAAAGAATTTAAAGTCTTTTAAGAGTCTTGATGTAGGCTCATTTGCTATTTACACCTATTATGTTAGTGAAATTACACAAATGTTTCTTACAATAAAGGTGTTTTAAACTAAACACCAACAACTTGTTATTTATGGACTTGTGTTTGTTTTAACATCTTGTTGTACTGAAGATTGATTGAACTAATTTTCTTGGCTGCATTTAAATGCATCTTCATCCCCTGTCCATAAGAGTTTTAGTGGTTGATCCGTCAGCAACAACTAATTGTATTAGACTAGCTTTAACCTCCACATTAATGGTTTTCCTAATAGTCCTTTCATTTATTTAATAGATTTTTTTATAAATTTATTACAATTGGAACTCACCTCCTAATTTGATGAGATTTGAAATTTAGGTTATTTAGGACCTAAGTTATTTATTACAGTGAGAAATTTTCATCAGAAACTCCTTTCACCCAAGTTACATTCCACATAAGTTGCATTCATCAGCAAAAATTCTGAAATTCAACAATGCACAAGTGTAAACTACATTATTTTTGGATGAAATAATTTAAAAAGTTTCTTAATTAAGTTAAAAAGAAAATTAGATTCCCTTAGGACTAGATTAAGTTTAGTTGAAGCTTAAGTGCAAATTAGGTTACGTTGAGTACAATATACATTATTTAAAAAGAAAAAAAAGCTTTAAGTGAAATTCAGTTAAGGTTATAGTCAGGGTTAAAACAAAAAATTGCTTATGGTATATAATTCTGTATTCAGGCTAACAATCAGCCACTTTAATATATAAGGTTAATTAGTTGAATTTAGTGAGCGAAGCAAGAACAGGAAACACTTGCTTAAAATGTATGGATGTCTTATATTGAAATTGAGAGTACATGGAATCATTGAACCTAACCTTAACTTAAGCATAACTAAATTCAACTGAATTTCACGTAAACCAAGTTATTTACTTGAAATAATGTATTTTACTATTGTACAGTGTTGAATGACAAAGTTTTAAGTGAGGCTACTGTGTACCTTTTGCTAAGCGACATAACTCAAGTGAAAGATGTTTTTGACAAAAGATTTGAGTTGTAATGATTAACTTAAATAAGGTATATCCCAATTTTCATCAAGATCAGAGGTAACTCCTTAATTGTAAATAACTATACAGATTTTTTTGCATACATTGCTTTTAGAAGTAAAATCAAATTTTTAAAACCTTACCTTATTTTTGTCTGTAGAAGCTTAGATAGAAAAAATTAAAAGAGTATGCTTTTTTGTAGATATATGTGTAATATTTTTTAATTTAGTGACCAGATTTCTTATATTTCAAGTTTGATACATGCTCTGAAGTTACATTGATGATTTTTAAACAACTTTCAATTTTTTAGTACGGCAAGGCATTTTAGACATATGTCTAGGTATTTCATTATTATTAAAGCAGATGCTTTTTCATTGAAATAGTTCTAATTACGCGACTGCCCAAAAAGAACTGTATTTAAGGTATATGTATGTTTGTTTGTTTATTTCTTCCACCATAGCAGCAGCAGTATGGATTTTCAAAATTCAAATCGATTCACAGTGGCTGAAACTTTTTAGAAGTATAACCCTCATGTTAGAACCCTACATTACCGGGTGCACCATAGGATGCATACATATATATGAGGTCTATAAATAAAGTAATGAAACTGGTTCAGAAAAACCTTTTATTTACAATCTAGTTATACATGGACTCTACACCTTCAAGATAGTTCCCTTCGGAAGCCACACAATTCTTCAAACAGTTTTCCCACTCTCCATAGCAGTGTTGGAACTCAGAAACTAGAATATCCTTCATATGGTTGTTAACATCTTTTTTGTTATGTTTTCTACTGTTCCAAAATGGTGTCCATTGAGGTGTTTTTTTAAGTCGGGAACAGGAAAAAGTTGCAGGGACTCAAGTCAGGTGAATAAAATTGTTGTGGAACTATAGGGATGTTATTTTTTTACTAAAAACTCGTTAATTCAGACTGCAGTTTGACAAGGTCCATTGTCATGATGCAGCATCCAGTTGTCTTTGAAGACTGGTCTCACATGGGCAACTCTTTTCTTATCTTTAGCTTCTGGCATGACCCGGGAGTATTCACCACTTTGGAAAATGCTTTGTTAAGCTTAATTTAATAAATTAAATAGGGTGTATAGCTTTTAAGTAAGGTCAGTCCATTTCAAATCATTCAGCTAAAAATTAAAATGAAACCCGTCGCAGAATGTCAAGAGAATTTTTTATTTGTTCTATTTGCCACCCTTATTACCATGTAAAGTTTTATTTTGATAACTTAAATACTTTTTATTTAAATTTCTCAAAAAATACATTATTGTTGTTTCTGGGGGATTTAGTGATTATGATGTTGATTTAGTAAAAAACTCATAACTTTTTCTGTAAATATGCATAATAAGGTAAAAATTCATTTAGCAACTTATCTCTTAATTGCTGCAGTAAATAAACTTAAACCTGGATTTCATAATTTTTTTGTAGAAAAAACATAAAATTTTAAAATGCAATTTAAAATAAAAGGCACTATTCGTTCAAAAGGCAGCAGTATTCATTACCTACTGTATTTATTTAATTTTGCACATAAAATCATGCATAAGTTTTCGTACAAAGTACCATTTTTTAAAATAAAAACTTTAAACTGTATAATTTAGTTTTGTCTAAACTTTAAAAGTTAACATTCAATGAATTGAATAGAAGCAGTGAACGAAAAAATTTAAAGTCTTTTAAGAATCTTGATGTAGGCTCATTTGCTATTTACACCTACTATGTTAGTGGAATTACACAAATGTTTCTTACAATAAAAGTGTTTTGAACTAAACACAAACAACTTGTTATTTACGGACTTGTGTTTGTTTTAACATCTTGTTGTACTGAAGATTGATTGAACTAATTTTCTTGTCTGCAGTTAAATGCATCTTCATCCCCTGTCCATAAGAGTTTTAGTGGTTGATCCGTCAGCAACAACTAATTGTATCAGACTAGCTTTAACCTCCACATTAATGGTTTTCCTAATAGTCCTTTCATTTATTTAATAGATTTTTTTATAAATTTATTACAATTGGAACTCACCTCCTAATTTGATGAGATTTGAAATTTAGGTTATTTAGGACCTAAGTTATTTATTACAGTGAGAAATTTTCATCAGGAACTCCTTTCACCCAAGTTACATTCCACATAAGTTGCATTCATCAGCAAAAATTCTGAAATTCAACAATGCACAAGTGTAAACTACATTATTTTTGGATTAAATAATTTGAAAAAGTTTCTTAATTAAGTTAAAAAGAAAATTAGATTCCCTTAGGACTAGATTAAGTTTAGTTGAAGCTTAAGTGCAAATTAGGTTACGTTGAGTACAATATACATTATTTAAAAAGAAAAAAAAAGCTTTAAGTGAAATTCAGTTAAGGTTATAGTCAGGGTTAAAACAAAAAATTGCTTATGGTATATAATTCTGTATTCAGGCTAACAATCAGCCACTTTAATATATAAGGTTAATTAGTTGAATTTAGTGAGCGAAGCAAGAACAGGAAACACTTGCTTAAAATGTATGGATGTCTTATATTGAAATTGAGAGTACATGGAATCATTGAACCTAACCTTAACTTAAGCATAACTAAATTCAACTGAATTTCACGTAAACCAAGTTATTTACTTGAAATAATGTATTTTACTATTGTACAGTGTTGAATTACAAAGTTTTAAGTGAGGCTACTGTGTACCTTTTGCTGAGCGACATAACTCAAGTGAAAGATGTTTTTGACAAAAGATTTGAGTTGTAATGATTAACTTAAATAAGGTATATCCCAATTTTCATCAAGACTAGAGGTAACTCCTTAATTGTAAATAACTATACAGATTTTTTGTATACATTGCTTTTAGAAGTAAAATCAAATTTTTAAAACCTTACCTTATTTTTGTCTGTAGAAGCTTAGATAGAAAAAATTAAAAGAGTATGCTTTTTTGTAGATATATGTGTAATATTTTTTAATTTAGTGACCAGATTTCTTATATTTCAAGTTTGATACATGCTCTGAAGTTACATTGATGATTTTTAAACAACTTTCAATTTTTTAGTACGGCAAGGCATTTTAGACATATGTCTAGGTATTTCATTGTTATTAAAGCACATGCTTGTTCATTGAAATAGTTCTAATTACGCGACTGCCCAAAAAGAACTGTATTTAAGGTATATGTATGTTTGTTTGTTTATTTCTTCCACCATAGCAGCAGCAGTATGGATTTTCAAAATTCAAATCGATTCACAGTGGCTGAAACTTTTTAGAAGTATAACCCTCATGTTAGAACCCTACATTACCGGGTGCACCATAGGATGCATACATATATATGAGGTCTATAAATAAAGTAATGAAACTGGTTCAGAAAAACCTTTTATTTACAATCTAGTTATACATGGACTCTACACCTTCAAGATAGTTCCCTTCGGAAGCCACACAATTCTTCAAACAGTTTTCCCACTCTCCATAGCAGTGTTGGAACTCAGAAACTAGAATATCCTTCATATGGTTGTTAACATCTTTTTTGTTATGTTTTCTACTGTTCCAAAATGGTGTCCATTGAGGTGTTTTTTTAAGTCGGGAACAGGAAAAAGTTGCAGGGACTCAAGTCAGGTGAATAAAATTGTTGTGGAACTATAGGGATGTTATTTTTTTACTAAAAACTCGTTAATTCAGACTGCAGTTTGACAAGGTCCATTGTCATGATGCAGCATCCAGTTGTCTTTGAAGACTGGTCTCACATGGGCAACTCTTTTCTTATCTTTAGCTTCTGGCATGACCCGGGAGTATTCACCACTTTGGAAAATGCTTTGTTAAGCTTAATTTAATAAATTAAATAGGGTGTATAGCTTTTAAGTAAGGTCAGTCCATTTCAAATCATTCAGCTAAAAATTAAAATGAAACCCGTCGCAGAATGTCAAGAGAATTTTTTATTTGTTCTATTTGCCACCCTTATTACCATGTAAAGTTTTATTTTGAAAACTTAAATACTTTTTATTTAAATTTCTCAAAAAATACATTATTGTTGTTTCTGGGGGATTTAGTGATTATGATGTTGATTTAGTAAAAAACTCATAACTTTTTCTGTAAATATGCAGAATAAGGTAAAAATTCATTTAGCAACTTATCTCTTAATTGCTGCAGTAAATAAACTTAAACCTGGATTTCATAATTTTTTTGTAGAAAAAACATAAAATTTTAAAATGCAATTTAAAATAAAAGGCACTATTCGTTCAAAAGGCAGCAGTATTCATTACCTACTGTATTTATTTAATTTTGCACATAAAATCATGCATAAGTTTTCGTACAAAGTACCATTTTTTAAAATAAAAACTTTAAACTGTATAATTTAGTTTTTTCTAAACTTTAAAAGTTAACATTCAATGAATTGAATAGAAGCAGTGAACGAAAAAATTTAAAGTCTTTTAAGAATCTTGATGTAAGCTCATTTGCTATTTACACCTACTATGTTAGTGGAATTACACAAATGTTTCTTACAATAAAAGTGTTTTGAACTAAACACAAACAACTTGTTATTTACGGACTTGTGTTTGTTTTAACATCTTGTTGTACTGAAGATTGATTGAACTAATTTTCTTGTCTGCAGTTAAATGCATCTTCATCCCCTGTCCATAAGAGTTTTAGTGGTTGATCCGTCAGCAACAACTAATTGTATCAGACTAGCTTTAACCTCCACATTAATGGTTTTCCTAATAGTCCTTTCATTTATTTAATAGATTTTTTTATAAATTTATTACAATTGGAACTCACCTCCTAATTTGATGAGATTTGAAATTTAGGTTATTTAGGACCTAAGTTATTTATTACAGTGAGAAATTTTCATCAGAAACTCCTTTCACCCAAGTTACATTCCACATAAGTTGCATTCATCAGCAAAAATTCTGAAATTCAACAATGCACAAGTGTAAACTACATTATTTTTGGATTAAATAATTTGAAAAAGTTTCTTAATTAAGTTAAAAAGAAAATTAGATTCCCTTAGGACTAGATTAAGTTTAGTTGAAGCTTAAGTGCAAATTAGGTTACGTTGAGTACAATATACATTATTTAAAAAGAAAAAAAAAGCTTTAAGTGAAATTCAGTTAAGGTTATAGTCAGGGTTAAAACAAAAAATTGCTTATGGTATATAATTCTGTATTCAGGCTAACAATCAGCCACTTTAATATATAAGGTTAATTAGTTGAATTTAGTGAGCGAAGCAAGAACAGGAAACACTTGCTTAAAATGTATGGATGTCTTATATTGAAATTGAGAGTACATGGAATCATTGAACCTAACCTTAACTTAAGCATAACTAAATTCAACTGAATTTCACGTAAACCAAGTTATTTACTTGAAATAATGTATTTTACTATTGTACAGTGTTGAATTACAAAGTTTTAAGTGAGGCTACTGTGTACCTTTTGCTGAGCGACATAACTCAAGTGAAAGATGTTTTTGACAAAAGATTTGAGTTGTAATGATTAACTTAAATAAGGTATATCCCAATTTTCATCAAGACTAGAGGTAACTCCTTAATTGTAAATAACTATACAGATTTTTTGTATACATTGCTTTTAGAAGTAAAATCAAATTTTTAAAACCTTACCTTATTTTTGTCTGTAGAAGCTTAGATAGAAAAAATTAAAAGAGTATGCTTTTTTGTAGATATATGTGTAATATTTTTTAATTTAGTGACCAGATTTCTTATATTTCAAGTTTGATACATGCTCTGAAGTTACATTGATGATTTTTAAACAACTTTCAATTTTTTAGTACGGCAAGGCATTTTAGACATATGTCTAGGTATTTCATTGTTATTAAAGCACATGCTTGTTCATTGAAATAGTTCTAATTACGCGACTCCCCAAAAAGAACTGTATTTAAGGTATATGTATGTTTGTTTGTTTATTTCTTCCACCATAGCAGCAGCAGTATGGATTTTCAAAATTCAAATCGATTCACAGTGGCTGAAACTTTTTAGAAGTATAACCCTCATGTTAGAACCCTACATTACCGGGTGCACCATAGGATGCATACATATATATGAGGTCTATAAATAAAGTAATGAAACTGGTTCAGAAAAACCTTTTATTTACAATCTAGTTATACATGGACTCTACACCTCCAAGATAGTTCCCTTCGGAAGCCACACAATTCTTCAAACAGTTTTCCCACTCTCCATAGCAGTGTTGGAACTCAGAAACTAGAATATCCTTCATATGGTTGTTAACATCTTTTTTGTTATGTTTTCTACTGTTCCAAAATGGTGTCCATTGAGGTGTTTTTTTAAGTCGGGAACAGGAAAATGTTGCAGGGACTCAAGTCAGGTGAATAAAATTGTTGTGGAACTATAGGGATTTTATTTTTTTACTAAAAACTCGTTAATTCAGAATGCAGTTTGACAAGGTCCATTGTCATGATGCAGCATCCAGTTGTCTTTGAAGACTGGTCTCACATGGGCAACTCTTTTCTTATCTTTAGCTCCTGGCATGACCCGGGAGTATTCACCACTTTGGAAAATGCTTTGTTAAGCTTAATTTAATAAATTAAATAGGGTGTATAGCTTTTAAGTAAGGTCAGTCCATTTCAAATCATTCAGCTAAAAATTAAAATGAAACCCGTCGCAGAATGTCAAGAGAATTTTTTATTTGTTCTATTTGCCACCCTTATTACCATGTAAAGTTTTATTTTGATAACTTAAATACTTTTTATTTAAATTTCTCAAAAAATACATTATTGTTGTTTCTGGGGGATTTAGTGATTATGATGTTGATTTAGTAAAAAACTCATAACTTTTTCTGTAAATATGCAGAATAAGGTAAAAATTCATTTAGCAACTTATCTCTTAATTGCTGCAGTAAATAAACTCAAACCTGGATTTCATAATTTTTTTTGTAGAAAAAACATAAAATTTTAAAATGCAATTTAAAATAAAAGGCACTATTCGTTCAAAAGGCAGCAGTATTCATTACCTACTGTATTTATTTAATTTTGCACATAAAATCATGCATAAGTTTTCGTACAAAGTACCATTTTTTAAAATAAAAACTTTAAACTGTATAATCTAATTTTGTCTAAACTTTAAAAGTTAACATTCAATGAATTGAATAGAATCAGTGAACGAAAGAATTTAAAGTCTTTTAAGAGTCTTGATGTAGGCTCATTTGCTATTTACACCTATTATGTTAGTGAAATTACACAAATGTTTCTTACAATAAAGGTGTTTTAAACTAAACACCAACAACTTGTTATTTATGGACTTGTGTTTGTTTTCACATCTTGTTGTACTGAAGATTGATTGAACTAATTTTCTTGGCTGCATTTAAATGCATCTTCATCCCCTGTCCATAAGAGTTTTAGTGGTTGATCCGTCAGCAACAACTAATTGTATTAGACTAGCTTTAACCTCCACATTAATGGTTTTCCTAATAGTCCTTTTTTCATTAATTTAATAGACTTTTTTTTTAATTTATTACAATTGGAACTCACCTCCTAATTTGATGAGATTTGGAATTTAGGTTATTTAGGACCTAAGTTATTTATTACAGTGAGAAATTTTCATCAGAAACTCCTTTCACCCAAGTTACATTCCACATAAGTTGCATTCATCAGCAAAAATTCTGTAATTCAACAATGCACAAGTGTAAACTACATAATTTTTGGATTAAATAATTTGAAAAAGTTTCTTAATTAAGTTAAAAAGAAAATTAGATTCCCTTAGGACTAGATTAAGTTTAGTTGAAGCTTAAGTGCAAATTAGGTTACGTTGAGTACAATATACATTATTTAAAAAGTAAAGTAGTTGCTTTAAGTGAAATTCAGTTAAGGTTATAGTCAGGGTTAAAACAAAAAATTGCTTATGGTATATAATTCTGTATTCAGGCTAACAATCAGCCACTTTAATATATAAGGTTAATTAGTTGAATTTAGTGAGCGAAGCAAGAACAGGAAACACTTGCTTAAAATGTATGGATGTCTTATGTTGAAATTGAGTACATGAAATCATTGAACCTAACCTTAACTTAAGCATAACTAAATTCAACTGAATTTCACGTAAACCAAGTTATTTACTTGAAATAATGTATTTTACTATTGTACAGTGTTGAATTACAAAGTTTTAAGTGAGGCTACTGTGTACCTTTTGCTGAGCGACATAACTCAAGTGAAAGATGTTTTTGACAAAAGATTTGAGTTGTAATGATTAACTTAAATAAGGTATATCCCAATTTTCATCAAGACTAGAGGTAACTCCTTAATTGTAAATAACTATACAGATTTTTTGTATACATTGCTTTTAGAAGTAAAATCAAATTTTTAAAACCTTACCTTATTTTTGTCTGTAGAAGCTTAGATAGAAAAAATTAAAAGAGTATGCTTTTTTGTAGATATATGTGTAATATTTTTTAATTTAGTGACCAGATTTCTTATATTTCAAGTTTGATACATGCTCTGAAGTTACATTGATGATTTTTAAACAACTTTCAATTTTTTAGTACGGCAAGGCATTTTAGACATATGTCTAGGTATTTCATTGTTATTAAAGCACATGCTTGTTCATTGAAATAGTTCTAATTACGCGACTCCCCAAAAAGAACTGTATTTAAGGTATATGTATGTTTGTTTGTTTATTTCTTCCACCATAGCAGCAGCAGTATGGATTTTCAAAATTCAAATCGATTCACAGTGGCTGAAACTTTTTAGAAGTATAACCCTCATGTTAGAACCCTACATTACCGGGTGCACCATAGGATGCATACATATATATGAGGTCTATAAATAAAGTAATGAAACTGGTTCAGAAAAACCTTTTATTTACAATCTAGTTATACATGGACTCTACACCTCCAAGATAGTTCCCTTCGGAAGCCACACAATTCTTCAAACAGTTTTCCCACTCTCCATAGCAGTGTTGGAACTCAGAAACTAGAATATCCTTCATATGGTTGTTAACATCTTTTTTGTTATGTTTTCTACTGTTCCAAAATGGTGTCCATTGAGGTGTTTTTTTAAGTCGGGAACAGGAAAATGTTGCAGGGACTCAAGTCAGGTGAATAAAATTGTTGTGGAACTATAGGGATTTTATTTTTTTACTAAAAACTCGTTAATTCAGAATGCAGTTTGACAAGGTCCATTGTCATGATGCAGCATCCAGTTGTCTTTGAAGACTGGTCTCACATGGGCAACTCTTTTCTTATCTTTAGCTCCTGGCATGACCCGGGAGTATTCACCACTTTGGAAAATGCTTTGTTAAGCTTAATTTAATAAATTAAATAGGGTGTATAGCTTTTAAGTAAGGTCAGTCCATTTCAAATCATTCAGCTAAAAATTAAAATGAAACCCGTCGCAGAATGTCAAGAGAATTTTTTATTTGTTCTATTTGCCACCCTTATTACCATGTAAAGTTTTATTTTGATAACTTAAATACTTTTTATTTAAATTTCTCAAAAAATACATTATTGTTGTTTCTGGGGGATTTAGTGATTATGATGTTGATTTAGTAAAAAACTCATAACTTTTTCTGTAAATATGCAGAATAAGGTAAAAATTCATTTAGCAACTTATCTCTTAATTGCTGCAGTAAATAAACTCAAACCTGGATTTCATAATTTTTTTTGTAGAAAAAACATAAAATTTTAAAATGCAATTTAAAATAAAAGGCACTATTCGTTCAAAAGGCAGCAGTATTCATTACCTACTGTATTTATTTAATTTTGCACATAAAATCATGCATAAGTTTTCGTACAAAGTACCATTTTTTAAAATAAAAACTTTAAACTGTATAATCTAATTTTGTCTAAACTTTAAAAGTTAACATTCAATGAATTGAATAGAATCAGTGAACGAAAGAATTTAAAGTCTTTTAAGAGTCTTGATGTAGGCTCATTTGCTATTTACACCTATTATGTTAGTGAAATTACACAAATGTTTCTTACAATAAAGGTGTTTTAAACTAAACACCAACAACTTGTTATTTATGGACTTGTGTTTGTTTTAACATCTTGTTGTACTGAAGATTGATTGAACTAATTTTCTTGGCTGCATTTAAATGCATCTTCATCCCCTGTCCATAAGAGTTTTAGTGGTTGATCCGTCAGCAACAACTAATTGTATTAGACTAGCTTTAACCTCCACATTAATGGTTTTCCTAATAGTCCTTTTTTCATTAATTTAATAGACTTTTTTTTTAATTTATTACAATTGGAACTCACCTCCTAATTTGATGAGATTTGGAATTTAGGTTATTTAGGACCTAAGTTATTTATTACAGTGAGAAATTTTCATCAGAAACTCCTTTCACCCAAGTTACATTCCACATAAGTTGCATTCATCAGCAAAAATTCTGTAATTCAACAATGCACAAGTGTAAACTACATAATTTTTGGATTAAATAATTTGAAAAAGTTTCTTAATTAAGTTAAAAAGAAAATTAGATTCCCTTAGGACTAGATTAAGTTTAGTTGAAGCTTAAGTGCAAATTAGGTTACGTTGAGTACAATATACATTATTTAAAAAGTAAAGTAGTTGCTTTAAGTGAAATTCAGTTAAGGTTATAGTCAGGGTTAAAACAAAAAATTGCTTATGGTATATAATTCTGTATTCAGGCTAACAATCAGCCACTTTAATATATAAGGTTAATTAGTTGAATTTAGTGAGCGAAGCAAGAACAGGAAACACTTGCTTAAAATGTATGGATGTCTTATGTTGAAATTGAGTACATGAAATCATTGAACCTAACCTTAACTTAAGCATAACTAAATTCAACTGAATTTCACGTAAACCAAGTTATTTACTTGAAATAATGTATTTTACTATTGTACAGTGTTGAATTACAAAGTTTTAAGTGAGGCTACTGTGTACCTTTTGCTGAGCGACATAACTCAAGTGAAAGATGTTTTTGACTAAAGATTTGAGTTGTAATGATTAACTTAAATAAGGTATATCCCAATTTTCATCAAGATCAGAGGTAACTCCTTAATTGTAAATAACTATACAGATTTTTTGCATACATTGCTTTTAGAAGTAAAATCAAATTTTTAAAACCTTACCTTATTTTTGTCTGTAGAAGCTTAGATAGAAAAAATTAAAAGAGTATGCTTTTTTGTAGATATATGTGTAATATTTTTTAATTTAGTGACCAGATTTCTTATATTTCAAGTTTGATACATGCTCTGAAGTTACATTGATGATTTTTAAACAACTTTCAATTTTTTAGTACGGCAAGGCATTTCAGACATATGTCTAGGTATTTCATTGTTATTAAAGCAGATGCTTTTTCATTGAAATAGTTCTAATTACGCGACTGCCCAAAAAGAACTGTATTTAAGGTATATGTATGTTTGTTTGTTTATTTCTTCCACCATAGCAGCAGCAGTATGGATTTTCAAAATTCAAATCGATTCACAGTGGCTGAAACTTTTTAGAAGTATAACCCTCATGTTAGAACCCTACATTACCGGGTGCACCATAGGATGCATACATATATATGAGGTCTATAAATAAAGTAATGAAACTGGTTCAGAAAAACCTTTTATTTACAATCTAGTTATACATGGACTCTACACCTTCAAGATAGTTCCCTTGGGAAGCCACACAACTCTTCAAACAGTTTTCCCACTCACCATAGCAGTGTTGGAACTCAGAAACTAGAATATCCTTCATATGGTTGTTAACATCTTTTTTGTTATGTTTTCTACTGTTCCAAAATGGTGTCCATTGAGGTGTTTTTTTAAGTCGGGAACAGGAAAAAGTTGCAGGGACTCAAGTCAGGTGAATAAAATTGTTGTGGAACTATAGGGATGTTATTTTTTTACAAAAAACTCGTTAATTCAGACTGCAGTTTGACAAGGTCCATTGTCATGATGCAGCATCCAGTTGTCTTTGAAGACTGGTCTCACATGGGCAACTCTTTTCTTATCTTTAGCTCCTGGCATGACCCGGGAGTATTCACCACTTTGGAAAATGCTTTGTTAAGCTTAATTAAATAAATTAAATAGGGTGTATAGCTTTTAAGTAAGGTCAGTCCATTTCAAATCATTCAGCTAAAAATTAAAATGAAACCCGTCGCTGAATGTCAAGAGAATTTTTTATTTGTTCTATTTGCCACCCTTATTACCATGTAAAGTTTTATTTTGATAACTTAAATACTTTTTATTTAAATTTCTCAAAAAATACATTATTGTTGTTTCTGGGGGATTTAGTGATTATGATGTTGATTTAGTAAAAAACTCATAACTTTTTCTGTAAATATGCAGAATAAGGTAAAAATTCATTTAGCAACTTATCTCTTAATTGCTGCAGTAAATAAACTCAAACCTGGATTTCATAATTTTTTTGTAGAAAAAACATAAAATTTTAAAATGCAATTTAAAATAAAAGGCACTATTCGTTCAAAAGGCAGCAGTATTCATTACCTACTGTATTTATTTAATTTTGCACATAAAATCATGCATAAGTTTTCGTACAAAGTACCATTTTTTAAAATAAAAACTTTAAACTGTATAATTTAATTTTGTCTAAACTTTAAAAGTTAACATTCAATGAATTGAATAGAATCAGTGAACGAAAGAATTTAAAGTCTTTTAAGAGTCTTGATGTAGGCTCATTTGCTATTTACACCTATTATGTTAGTGAAATTACACAAATGTTTCTTACAATAAAGGTGTTTTAAACTAAACACCAACAACTTGTTATTTATGGACTTGTGTTTGTTTTAACATCTTGTTATTCTGAAGATTGATTGAACTAATTTTCTTGTCTGCAGTTAAATGCATCTTCATCCCCTGTCCATAAGAGTTTTAGTGGTTGATCCGTCAGCAACAACTAATTGTATCAGACTAGCTTTAACCTCCACATTAATGGTTTTCCTAATAGTCCTTTCATTTATTTAATAGATTTTTTTATAAATTTATTACAATTGGAACTCACCTCCTAATTTGATGAGATTTGAAATTTAGGTTATTTAGGACCTAAGTTATTTATTACAGTGAGAAATTTTCATCAGAAACTCCTTTCACCCAAGTTACATTCCACATAAGTTGCATTCATCAGCAAAAATTCTGAAATTCAACAATGCACAAGTGTAAACTACATTATTTTTGGATTAAATAATTTGAAAAAGTTTCTTAATTAAGTTAAAAAGAAAATTAGATTCCCTTAGGACTAGATTAAGTTTAGTTGAAGCTTAAGTGCAAATTAGGTTACGTTGAGTACAATATACATTATTTAAAAAGAAAAAAAAAGCTTTAAGTGAAATTCAGTTAAGGTTATAGTCAGGGTTAAAACAAAAAATTGCTTATGGTATATAATTCTGTATTCAGGCTAACAATCAGCCACTTTAATATATAAGGTTAATTAGTTGAATTTAGTGAGCGAAGCAAGAACAGGAAACACTTGCTTAAAATGTATGGATGTCTTATATTGAAATTGAGAGTACATGGAATCATTGAACCTAACCTTAACTTAAGCATAACTAAATTCAACTGAATTTCACGTAAACCAAGTTATTTACTTGAAATAATGTATTTTACTATTGTACAGTGTTGAATTACAAAGTTTTAAGTGAGGCTACTGTGTACCTTTTGCTGAGCGACATAACTCAAGTGAAAGATGTTTTTGACAAAAGATTTGAGTTGTAATGATTAACTTAAATAAGGTATATCCCAATTTTCATCAAGACTAGAGGTAACTCCTTAATTGTAAATAACTATACAGATTTTTTGTATACATTGCTTTTAGAAGTAAAATCAAATTTTTAAAACCTTACCTTATTTTTGTCTGTAGAAGCTTAGATAGAAAAAATTAAAAGAGTATGCTTTTTTGTAGATATATGTGTAATATTTTTTAATTTAGTGACCAGATTTCTTATATTTCAAGTTTGATACATGCTCTGAAGTTACATTGATGATTTTTAAACAACTTTCAATTTTTTAGTACGGCAAGGCATTTTAGACATATGTCTAGGTATTTCATTGTTATTAAAGCACATGCTTGTTCATTGAAATAGTTCTAATTACGCGACTCCCCAAAAAGAACTGTATTTAAGGTATATGTATGTTTGTTTGTTTATTTCTTCCACCATAGCAGCAGCAGTATGGATTTTCAAAATTCAAATCGATTCACAGTGGCTGAAACTTTTTAGAAGTATAACCCTCATGTTAGAACCCTACATTACCGGGTGCACCATAGGATGCATACATATATATGAGGTCTATAAATAAAGTAATGAAACTGGTTCAGAAAAACCTTTTATTTACAATCTAGTTATACATGGACTCTACACCTCCAAGATAGTTCCCTTCGGAAGCCACACAATTCTTCAAACAGTTTTCCCACTCTCCATAGCAGTGTTGGAACTCAGAAACTAGAATATCCTTCATATGGTTGTTAACATCTTTTTTGTTATGTTTTCTACTGTTCCAAAATGGTGTCCATTGAGGTGTTTTTTTAAGTCGGGAACAGGAAAATGTTGCAGGGACTCAAGTCAGGTGAATAAAATTGTTGTGGAACTATAGGGATTTTATTTTTTTACTAAAAACTCGTTAATTCAGAATGCAGTTTGACAAGGTCCATTGTCATGATGCAGCATCCAGTTGTCTTTGAAGACTGGTCTCACATGGGCAACTCTTTTCTTATCTTTAGCTCCTGGCATGACCCGGGAGTATTCACCACTTTGGAAAATGCTTTGTTAAGCTTAATTTAATAAATTAAATAGGGTGTATAGCTTTTAAGTAAGGTCAGTCCATTTCAAATCATTCAGCTAAAAATTAAAATGAAACCCGTCGCAGAATGTCAAGAGAATTTTTTATTTGTTCTATTTGCCACCCTTATTACCATGTAAAGTTTTATTTTGATAACTTAAATACTTTTTATTTAAATTTCTCAAAAAATACATTATTGTTGTTTCTGGGGGATTTAGTGATTATGATGTTGATTTAGTAAAAAACTCATAACTTTTTCTGTAAATATGCAGAATAAGGTAAAAATTCATTTAGCAACTTATCTCTTAATTGCTGCAGTAAATAAACTCAAACCTGGATTTCATAATTTTTTTTGTAGAAAAAACATAAAATTTTAAAATGCAATTTAAAATAAAAGGCACTATTCGTTCAAAAGGCAGCAGTATTCATTACCTACTGTATTTATTTAATTTTGCACATAAAATCATGCATAAGTTTTCGTACAAAGTACCATTTTTTAAAATAAAAACTTTAAACTGTATAATCTAATTTTGTCTAAACTTTAAAAGTTAACATTCAATGAATTGAATAGAATCAGTGAACGAAAGAATTTAAAGTCTTTTAAGAGTCTTGATGTAGGCTCATTTGCTATTTACACCTATTATGTTAGTGAAATTACACAAATGTTTCTTACAATAAAGGTGTTTTAAACTAAACACCAACAACTTGTTATTTATGGACTTGTGTTTGTTTTAACATCTTGTTGTACTGAAGATTGATTGAACTAATTTTCTTGGCTGCATTTAAATGCATCTTCATCCCCTGTCCATAAGAGTTTTAGTGGTTGATCCGTCAGCAACAACTAATTGTATTAGACTAGCTTTAACCTCCACATTAATGGTTTTCCTAATAGTCCTTTTTTCATTAATTTAATAGACTTTTTTTTTAATTTATTACAATTGGAACTCACCTCCTAATTTGATGAGATTTGGAATTTAGGTTATTTAGGACCTAAGTTATTTATTACAGTGAGAAATTTTCATCAGAAACTCCTTTCACCCAAGTTACATTCCACATAAGTTGCATTCATCAGCAAAAATTCTGTAATTCAACAATGCACAAGTGTAAACTACATAATTTTTGGATTAAATAATTTGAAAAAGTTTCTTAATTAAGTTAAAAAGAAAATTAGATTCCCTTAGTACTAGATTAAGTTTAGTTGAAGCTTAAGTGCAAATTAGGTTACGTTGAGTACAATATACATTATTTAAAAAGTAAAGTAGTTGCTTTAAGTGAAATTCAGTTAAGGTTATAGTCAGGGTTAAAACAAAAAAATTGCTTATGGTATATAATTCTGTATTCAGGCTAACAATCAGCCACTTTAATATATAAGGTTAATTAGTTGAATTTAGTGAGCGAAGCAAGAACAGGAAACACTTGCTTAAAATGTATGGATGTCTTATGTTGAAATTGAGTACATGAAATCATTGAACCTAACCTTAACTTAAGCATAACTAAATTCAACTGAATTTCACGTAAACCAAGTTATTTACTTGAAATAATGTATTTTACTATTGTACAGTGTTGAATTACAAAGTTTTAAGTGAGGCTACTGTGTACCTTTTGCTGAGCGACATAACTCAAGTGAAAGATGTTTTTGACAAAAGATTTGAGTTGTAATGATTAACTTAAATAAGGTATATCCCAATTTTCATCAAGATCAGAGGTAACTCCTTAATTGTAAATAACTATACAGATTTTTTGCATACATTGCTTTTAGAAGTAAAATCAAATTTTTAAAACCTTACCTTATTTTTGTCTGTAGAAGCTTAGATAGAAAAAATTAAAAGAGTATGCTTTTTTGTAGATATATGTGTAATATTTTTTAATTTAGTGACCAGATTTCTTATATTTCAAGTTTGATACATGCTCTGAAGTTACATTGATGATTTTTAAACAACTTTCAATTTTTTAGTACGGCAAGGCATTTCAGACATATGTCTAGGTATTTCATTGTTATTAAAGCAGATGCTTTTTCATTGAAATAGTTCTAATTACGCGACTGCCCAAAAAGAACTGTATTTAAGGTATATGTATGTTTGTTTGTTTATTTCTTCCACCATAGCAGCAGCAGTATGGATTTTCAAAATTCAAATCGATTCACAGTGGCTGAAACTTTTTAGAAGTATAACCCTCATGTTAGAACCCTACATTACCGGGTGCACCATAGGATGCATACATATATATGAGGTCTATAAATAAAGTAATGAAACTGGTTCAGAAAAACCTTTTATTTACAATCTAGTTATACATGGACTCTACACCTTCAAGATAGTTCCCTTGGGAAGCCACACAACTCTTCAAACAGTTTTCCCACTCACCATAGCAGTGTTGGAACTCAGAAACTAGAATATCCTTCATATGGTTGTTAACATCTTTTTTGTTATGTTTTCTACTGTTCCAAAATGGTGTCCATTGAGGTGTTTTTTTAAGTCGGGAACAGGAAAAAGTTGCAGGGACTCAAGTCAGGTGAATAAAATTGTTGTGGAACTATAGGGATGTTATTTTTTTACAAAAAACTCGTTAATTCAGACTGCAGTTTGACAAGGTCCATTGTCATGATGCAGCATCCAGTTGTCTTTGAAGACTGGTCTCACATGGGCAACTCTTTTCTTATCTTTAGCTCCTGGCATGACCCGGGAGTATTCACCACTTTGGAAAATGCTTTGTTAAGCTTAATTAAATAAATTAAATAGGGTGTATAGCTTTTAAGTAAGGTCAGTCCATTTCAAATCATTCAGCTAAAAATTAAAATGAAACCCGTCGCTGAATGTCAAGAGAATTTTTTATTTGTTCTATTTGCCACCCTTATTACCATGTAAAGTTTTATTTTGATAACTTAAATACTTTTTATTTAAATTTCTCAAAAAATACATTATTGTTGTTTCTGGGGGATTTAGTGATTATGATGTTGATTTAGTAAAAAACTCATAACTTTTTCTGTAAATATGCAGAATAAGGTAAAAATTCATTTAGCAACTTATCTCTTAATTGCTGCAGTAAATAAACTCAAACCTGGATTTCATAATTTTTTTGTAGAAAAAACATAAAATTTTAAAATGCAATTTAAAATAAAAGGCACTATTCGTTCAAAAGGCAGCAGTATTCATTACCTACTGTATTTATTTAATTTTGCACATAAAATCATGCATAAGTTTTCGTACAAAGTACCATTTTTTAAAATAAAAACTTTAAACTGTATAATTTAATTTTGTCTAAACTTTAAAAGTTAACATTCAATGAATTGAATAGAATCAGTGAACGAAAGAATTTAAAGTCTTTTAAGAGTCTTGATGTAGGCTCATTTGCTATTTACACCTATTATGTTAGTGAAATTACACAAATGTTTCTTACAATAAAGGTGTTTTAAACTAAACACCAACAACTTGTTATTTATGGACTTGTGTTTGTTTTAACATCTTGTTGTACTGAAGATTGATTGAACTAATTTTCTTGGCTGCATTTAAATGCATCTTCATCCCCTGTCCATAAGAGTTTTAGTGGTTGATCCGTCAGCAACAACTAATTGTATTAGACTAGCTTTAACCTCCACATTAATGGTTTTCCTAATAGTCCTTTTTTCATTAATTTAATAGACTTTTTTTTTAATTTATTACAATTGGAACTCACCTCCTAATTTGATGAGATTTGGAATTTAGGTTATTTAGGACCTAAGTTATTTATTACAGTGAGAAATTTTCATCAGAAACTCCTTTCACCCAAGTTACATTCCACATAAGTTGCATTCATCAGCAAAAATTCTGTAATTCAACAATGCACAAGTGTAAACTACATAATTTTTGGATTAAATAATTTGAAAAAGTTTCTTAATTAAGTTAAAAAGAAAATTAGATTCCCTTAGGACTAGATTAAGTTTAGTTGAAGCTTAAGTGCAAATTAGGTTACGTTGAGTACAATATACATTATTTAAAAAGTAAAGTAGTTGCTTTAAGTGAAATTCAGTTAAGGTTATAGTCAGGGTTAAAACAAAAAAATTGCTTATGGTATATAATTCTGTATTCAGGCTAACAATCAGCCACTTTAATATATAAGGTTAATTAGTTGAATTTAGTGAGCGAAGCAAGAACAGGAAACACTTGCTTAAAATGTATGGATGTCTTATGTTGAAATTGAGTACATGAAATCATTGAACCTAACCTTAACTTAAGCATAACTAAATTCAACTGAATTTCACGTAAACCAAGTTATTTACTTGAAATAATGTATTTTACTATTGTACAGTGTTGAATTACAAAGTTTTAAGTGAGGCTACTGTGTACCTTTTGCTGAGCGACATAACTCAAGTGAAAGATGTTTTTGACAAAAGATTTGAGTTGTAATGATTAACTTAAATAAGGTATATCCCAATTTTCATCAAGATCAGAGGTAACTCCTTAATTGTAAATAACTATACAGATTTTTTGCATACATTGCTTTTAGAAGTAAAATCAAATTTTTAAAACCTTACCTTATTTTTGTCTGTAGAAGCTTAGATAGAAAAAATTAAAAGAGTATGCTTTTTTGTAGATATATGTGTAATATTTTTTAATTTAGTGACCAGATTTCTTATATTTCAAGTTTGATACATGCTCTGAAGTTACATTGATGATTTTTAAACAACTTTCAATTTTTTAGTACGGCAAGGCATTTCAGACATATGTCTAGGTATTTCATTGTTATTAAAGCAGATGCTTTTTCATTGAAATAGTTCTAATTACGCGACTGCCCAAAAAGAACTGTATTTAAGGTATATGTATGTTTGTTTGTTTATTTCTTCCACCATAGCAGCAGCAGTATGGATTTTCAAAATTCAAATCGATTCACAGTGGCTGAAACTTTTTAGAAGTATAACCCTCATGTTAGAACCCTACATTACCGGGTGCACCATAGGATGCATACATATATATGAGGTCTATAAATAAAGTAATGAAACTGGTTCAGAAAAACCTTTTATTTACAATCTAGTTATACATGGACTCTACACCTTCAAGATAGTTCCCTTGGGAAGCCACACAACTCTTCAAACAGTTTTCCCACTCACCATAGCAGTGTTGGAACTCAGAAACTAGAATATCCTTCATATGGTTGTTAACATCTTTTTTGTTATGTTTTCTACTGTTCCAAAATGGTGTCCATTGAGGTGTTTTTTTAAGTCGGGAACAGGAAAAAGTTGCAGGGACTCAAGTCAGGTGAATAAAATTGTTGTGGAACTATAGGGATGTTATTTTTTTACAAAAAACTCGTTAATTCAGACTGCAGTTTGACAAGGTCCATTGTCATGATGCAGCATCCAGTTGTCTTTGAAGACTGGTCTCACATGGGCAACTCTTTTCTTATCTTTAGCTCCTGGCATGACCCGGGAGTATTCACCACTTTGGAAAATGCTTTGTTAAGCTTAATTAAATAAATTAAATAGGGTGTATAGCTTTTAAGTAAGGTCAGTCCATTTCAAATCATTCAGCTAAAAATTAAAATGAAACCCGTCGCTGAATGTCAAGAGAATTTTTTATTTGTTCTATTTGCCACCCTTATTACCATGTAAAGTTTTATTTTGATAACTTAAATACTTTTTATTTAAATTTCTCAAAAAATACATTATTGTTGTTTCTGGGGGATTTAGTGATTATGATGTTGATTTAGTAAAAAACTCATAACTTTTTCTGTAAATATGCAGAATAAGGTAAAAATTCATTTAGCAACTTATCTCTTAATTGCTGCAGTAAATAAACTCAAACCTGGATTTCATAATTTTTTTGTAGAAAAAACATAAAATTTTAAAATGCAATTTAAAATAAAAGGCACTATTCGTTCAAAAGGCAGCAGTATTCATTACCTACTGTATTTATTTAATTTTGCACATAAAATCATGCATAAGTTTTCGTACAAAGTACCATTTTTTAAAATAAAAACTTTAAACTGTATAATTTAATTTTGTCTAAACTTTAAAAGTTAACATTCAATGAATTGAATAGAATCAGTGAACGAAAGAATTTAAAGTCTTTTAAGAGTCTTGATGTAGGCTCATTTGCTATTTACACCTATTATGTTAGTGAAATTACACAAATGTTTCTTACAATAAAGGTGTTTTAAACTAAACACCAACAACTTGTTATTTATGGACTTGTGTTTGTTTTAACATCTTGTTATTCTGAAGATTGATTGAACTAATTTTCTTGTCTGCAGTTAAATGCATCTTCATCCCCTGTCCATAAGAGTTTTAGTGGTTGATCCGTCAGCAACAACTAATTGTATCAGACTAGCTTTAACCTCCACATTAATGGTTTTCCTAATAGTCCTTTCATTTATTTAATAGATTTTTTTATAAATTTATTACAATTGGAACTCACCTCCTAATTTGATGAGATTTGAAATTTAGGTTGTTTAGGACCTAAGTTATTTATTACAGTGAGAAATTTTCATCAGAAACTCCTTTCACCCAAGTTACATTCCACATAAGTTGCATTCATCAGCAAAAATTCTGAAATTCAACAATGCACAAGTGTAAACTACATTATTTTTGGATGAAATAATTTAAAAAGTTTCTTAATTAAGTTAAAAAGAAAATTAGATTCCCTTAGGACTAGATTAAGTTTAGTTGAAGCTTAAGTGCAAATTAGGTTACGTTGAGTACAATATACATTATTTAAAAAGAAAAAAAAGCTTTAAGTGAAATTCAGTTAAGGTTATAGTCAGGGTTAAAACAAAAAATTGCTTATGGTATATAATTCTGTATTCAGGCTAACAATCAGCCACTTTAATATATAAGGTTAATTAGTTGAATTTAGTGAGCGAAGCAAGAACAGGAAACACTTGCTTAAAATGTATGGATGTCTTATATTGAAATTGAGAGTACATGGAATCATTGAACCTAACCTTAACTTAAGCATAACTAAATTCAACTGAATTTCACGTAAACCAAGTTATTTACTTGAAATAATGTATTTTACTATTGTACAGTGTTGAATGACAAAGTTTTAAGTGAGGCTACTGTGTACCTTTTGCTAAGCGACATAACTCAAGTGAAAGATGTTTTTGACAAAAGATTTGAGTTGTAATGATTAACTTAAATAAGGTATATCCCAATTTTCATCAAGATCAGAGGTAACTCCTTAATTGTAAATAACTATACAGATTTTTTTGCATACATTGCTTTTAGAAGTAAAATCAAATTTTTAAAACCTTACCTTATTTTTGTCTGTAGAAGCTTAGATAGAAAAAATTAAAAGAGTATGCTTTTTTGTAGATATATGTGTAATATTTTTTAATTTAGTGACCAGATTTCTTATATTTCAAGTTTGATACATACTCTGAAGTTACATTGATGATTTTTAAACAACTTTCAATTTTTTAGTACGGCAAGGCATTTTAGACATATGTCTAGGTATTTCATTGTTATTAAAGCAGATGCTTTTTCATTGAAATAGTTCTAATTACGCGACTGCCCAAAAAGAACTGTATTTAAGGTATATGTATGTTTGTTTGTTTATTTCTTCCACCATAGCAGCAGCAGTATGGATTTTCAAAATTCAAATCGATTCACAGTGGCTGAAACTTTTTAGAAGTATAACCCTCATGTTAGAACCCTACATTACCGGGTGCACCATAGGATGCATACATATATATGAGGTCTATAAATAAAGTAATGAAACTGGTTCAGAAAAACCTTTTATTTACAATCTAGTTATACATGGACTCTACACCTCCAAGATAGTTCCCTTCGGAAGCCACACAATTCTTCAAACAGTTTTCCCACTCTCCATAGCAGTGTTGGAACTCAGAAACTAGAATATCCTTCATATGGTTGTTAACATCTTTTTTGTTATGTTTTCTACTGTTCCAAAATGGTGTCCATTGAGGTGTTTTTTTAAGTCGGGAACAGGAAAAAGTTGCAGGGACTCAAGTCAGGTGAATAAAATTGTTGTGGAACTATAGGGATTTTATTTTTTTACTAAAAACTCGTTAATTCAGAATGCAGTTTGACAAGGTCCATTGTCATGATGCAGCATCCAGTTGTCTTTGAAGACTGGTCTCACATGGGCAACTCTTTTCTTATCTTTAGCTCCTGGCATGACCCGGGAGTATTCACCACTTTGGAAAATGCTTTGTTAAGCTTAATTTAATAAATTAAATAGGGTGTATAGCTTTTAAGTAAGGTCAGTCCATTTCAAATCATTCAGCTAAAAATTAAAATGAAACCCGTCGCAGAATGTCAAGAGAATTTTTTATTTGTTCTATTTGCCACCCTTATTACCATGTAAAGTTTTATTTTGATAACTTAAATACTTTTTATTTAAATTTCTCAAAAAATACATTATTGTTGTTTCTGGGGGATTTAGTGATTATGATGTTGATTTAGTAAAAAACTCATAACTTTTTCTGTAAATATGCAGAATAAGGTAAAAATTCATTTAGCAACTTATCTCTTAATTGCTGCAGTAAATAAACTCAAACCTGGATTTCATAATTTTTTTTGTAGAAAAAACATAAAATTTTAAAATGCAATTTAAAATAAAAGGCACTATTCGTTCAAAAGGCAGCAGTATTCATTACCTACTGTATTTATTTAATTTTGCACATAAAATCATGCATAAGTTTTCGTACAAAGTACCATTTTTTAAAATAAAAACTTTAAACTGTATAATTTAATTTTGTCTAAACTTTAAAAGTTAACATTCAATGAATTGAATAGAATCAGTGAACGAAAGAATTTAAAGTCTTTTAAGAGTCTTGATGTAGGCTCATTTGCTATTTACACCTATTATGTTAGTGAAATTACACAAATGTTTCTTACAATAAAGGTGTTTTAAACTAAACACCAACAACTTGTTATTTATGGACTTGTGTTTGTTTTAACATCTTGTTGTACTGAAGATTGATTGAACTAATTTTCTTGGCTGCATTTAAATGCATCTTCATCCCCTGTCCATAAGAGTTTTAGTGGTTGATCCGTCAGCAACAACTAATTGTATTAGACTAGCTTTAACCTCCACATTAATGGTTTTCCTAATAGTCCTTTCATTTATTTAATAGATTTTTTTATAAATTTATTACAATTGGAACTCACCTCCTAATTTGATGAGATTTGAAATTTAGGTTATTTAGGACCTAAGTTATTTATTACAGTGAGAAATTTTCATCAGAAACTCCTTTCACCCAAGTTACATTCCACATAAGTTGCATTCATCAGCAAAAATTCTGAAATTCAACAATGCACAAGTGTAAACTACATTATTTTTGGATGAAATAATTTAAAAAGTTTCTTAATTAAGTTAAAAAGAAAATTAGATTCCCTTAGGACTAGATTAAGTTTAGTTGAAGCTTAAGTGCAAATTAGGTTACGTTGAGTACAATATACATTATTTAAAAAGAAAAAAAAGCTTTAAGTGAAATTCAGTTAAGGTTATAGTCAGGGTTAAAACAAAAAATTGCTTATGGTATATAATTCTGTATTCAGGCTAACAATCAGCCACTTTAATATATAAGGTTAATTAGTTGAATTTAGTGAGCGAAGCAAGAACAGGAAACACTTGCTTAAAATGTATGGATGTCTTATATTGAAATTGAGAGTACATGGAATCATTGAACCTAACCTTAACTTAAGCATAACTAAATTCAACTGAATTTCACGTAAACCAAGTTATTTACTTGAAATAATGTATTTTACTATTGTACAGTGTTGAATGACAAAGTTTTAAGTGAGGCTACTGTGTACCTTTTGCTGAGCGACATAACTCAAGTGAAAGATGTTTTTGACAAAAGATTTGAGTTGTAATGATTAACTTAAATAAGGTATATCCCAATTTTCATCAAGACTAGAGGTAACTCCTTAATTGTAAATAACTATACAGATTTTTTTGCATACATTGCTTTTAGAAGTAAAATCAAATTTTTAAAACCTTACCTTATTTTTGTCTGTAGAAGCTTAGATAGAAAAAATTAAAAGAGTATGCTTTTTTGTAGATATATGTGTAATATTTTTTAATTTAGTGACCAGATTTCTTATATTTCAAGTTTGATACATGCTCTGAAGTTACATTGATGATTTTTAAACAACTTTCAATTTTTTAGTACGGCAAGGCATTTTAGACATATGTCTAGGTATTTCATTGTTATTAAAGCACATGCTTGTTCATTGAAATAGTTCTAATTACGCGACTGCCCAAAAAGAACTGTATTTAAGGTATATGTATGTTTGTTTGTTTATTTCTTCCACCATAGCAGCAGCAGTATGGATTTTCAAAATTCAAATCGATTCACAGTGGCTGAAACTTTTTAGAAGTATAACCCTCATGTTAGAACCCTACATTACCGGGTGCACCATAGGATGCATACATATATATGAGGTCTATAAATAAAGTAATGAAACTGGTTCAGAAAAAACTTTTATTTACAATCTAGTTATACATGGACTCTACACCTTCAAGATAGTTCCCTTCGGAAGCCACACAATTCTTCAAACAGTTTTCCCACTCTCCATAGCAGTGTTGGAACTCAGAAACTAGAATATCCTTCATATGGTTGTTAACATCTTTTTTGTTATGTTTTCTACTGTTCCAAAATGGTGTCCATTGAGGTGTTTTTTTAAGTCGGGAACAGGAAAAAGTTGCAGGGACTCAAGTCAGGTGAATAAAATTGTTGTGGAACTATAGGGATGTTATTTTTTTACTAAAAACTCGTTAATTCAGACTGCAGTTTGACAAGGTCCATTGTCATGATGCAGCATCCAGTTGTCTTTGAAGACTGGTCTCACATGGGCAACTCTTTTCTTATCTTTAGCTTCTGGCATGACCCGGGAGTATTCACCACTTTGGAAAATGCTTTGTTAAGCTTAATTTAATAAATTAAATAGGGTGTATAGCTTTTAAGTAAGGTCAGTCCATTTCAAATCATTCAGCTAAAAATTAAAATGAAACCCGTCGCAGAATGTCAAGAGAATTTTTTATTTGTTCTATTTGCCACCCTTATTACCATGTAAAGTTTTATTTTGATAACTTAAATACTTTTTATTTAAATTTCTCAAAAAATACATTATTGTTGTTTCTGGGGGATTTAGTGATTATGATGTTGATTTAGTAAAAAACTCATAACTTTTTCTGTAAATATGCAGAATAAGGTAAAAATTCATTTAGCAACTTATCTCTTAATTGCTGCAGTAAATAAACTTAAACCTGGATTTCATAATTTTTTTGTAGAAAAAACATAAAATTTTAAAATGCAATTTAAAATAAAAGGCACTATTCGTTCAAAAGGCAGCAGTATTCATTACCTACTGTATTTATTTAATTTTGCACATAAAATCATGCATAAGTTTTCGTACAAAGTACCATTTTTTAAAATAAAAACTTTAAACTGTATAATTTAGTTTTGTCTAAACTTTAAAAGTTAACATTCAATGAATTGAATAGAAGCAGTGAACGAAAAAATTTAAAGTCTTTTAAGAATCTTGATGTAGGCTCATTTGCTATTTACACCTACTATGTTAGTGGAATTACACAAATGTTTCTTACAATAAAAGTGTTTTGAACTAAACACAAACAACTTGTTATTTACGGACTTGTGTTTGTTTTAACATCTTGTTGTACTGAAGATTGATTGAACTAATTTTCTTGTCTGCAGTTAAATGCATCTTCATCCCCTGTCCATAAGAGTTTTAGTGGTTGATCCGTCAGCAACAACTAATTGTATCAGACTAGCTTTAACCTCCACATTAATGGTTTTCCTAATAGTCCTTTCATTTATTTAATAGATTTTTTTATAAATTTATTACAATTGGAACTCACCTCCTAATTTGATGAGATTTGAAATTTAGGTTATTTAGGACCTAAGTTATTTATTACAGTGAGAAATTTTCATCAGGAACTCCTTTCACCCAAGTTACATTCCACATAAGTTGCATTCATCAGCAAAAATTCTGAAATTCAACAATGCACAAGTGTAAACTACATTATTTTTGGATTAAATAATTTGAAAAAGTTTCTTAATTAAGTTAAAAAGAAAATTAGATTCCCTTAGGACTAGATTAAGTTTAGTTGAAGCTTAAGTGCAAATTAGGTTACGTTGAGTACAATATACATTATTTAAAAAGAAAAAAAAAGCTTTAAGTGAAATTCAGTTAAGGTTATAGTCAGGGTTAAAACAAAAAATTGCTTATGGTATATAATTCTGTATTCAGGCTAACAATCAGCCACTTTAATATATAAGGTTAATTAGTTGAATTTAGTGAGCGAAGCAAGAACAGGAAACACTTGCTTAAAATGTATGGATGTCTTATATTGAAATTGAGAGTACATGGAATCATTGAACCTAACCTTAACTTAAGCATAACTAAATTCAACTGAATTTCACGTAAACCAAGTTATTTACTTGAAATAATGTATTTTACTATTGTACAGTGTTTAATTACAAAGTTTTAAGTGAGGCTACTGTGTACCTTTTGCTGAGCGACATAACTCAAGTGAAAGATGTTTTTGACAAAAGATTTGAGTTGTAATGATTAACTTAAATAAGGTATATCCCAATTTTCATCAAGACTAGAGGTAACTCCTTAATTGTAAATAACTATACAGATTTTTTGTATACATTGCTTTTAGAAGTAAAATCAAATTTTTAAAACCTTACCTTATTTTTGTCTGTAGAAGCTTAGATAGAAAAAATTAAAAGAGTATGCTTTTTTGTAGATATATGTGTAATATTTTTTAATTTAGTGACCAGATTTCTTATATTTCAAGTTTGATACATGCTCTGAAGTTACATTGATGATTTTTAAACAACTTTCAATTTTTTAGTACGGCAAGGCATTTTAGACATATGTCTAGGTATTTCATTGTTATTAAAGCACATGCTTGTTCATTGAAATAGTTCTAATTACGCGACTGCCCAAAAAGAACTGTATTTAAGGTATATGTATGTTTGTTTGTTTATTTCTTCCACCATAGCAGCAGCAGTATGGATTTTCAAAATTCAAATCGATTCACAGTGGCTGAAACTTTTTAGAAGTATAACCCTCATGTTAGAACCCTACATTACCGGGTGCACCATAGGATGCATACATATATATGAGGTCTATAAATAAAGTAATGAAACTGGTTCAGAAAAACCTTTTATTTACAATCTAGTTATACATGGACTCTACACCTTCAAGATAGTTCCCTTCGGAAGCCACACAATTCTTCAAACAGTTTTCCCACTCTCCATAGCAGTGTTGGAACTCAGAAACTAGAATATCCTTCATATGGTTGTTAACATCTTTTTTGTTATGTTTTCTACTGTTCCAAAATGGTGTCCATTGAGGTGTTTTTTTAAGTCGGGAACAGGAAAAAGTTGCAGGGACTCAAGTCAGGTGAATAAAATTGTTGTGGAACTATAGGGATGTTATTTTTTTACTAAAAACTCGTTAATTCAGACTGCAGTTTGACAAGGTCCATTGTCATGATGCAGCATCCAGTTGTCTTTGAAGACTGGTCTCACATGGGCAACTCTTTTCTTATCTTTAGCTTCTGGCATGACCCGGGAGTATTCACCACTTTGGAAAATGCTTTGTTAAGCTTAATTTAATAAATTAAATAGGGTGTATAGCTTTTAAGTAAGGTCAGTCCATTTCAAATCATTCAGCTAAAAATTAAAATGAAACCCGTCGCAGAATGTCAAGAGAATTTTTTATTTGTTCTATTTGCCACCCTTATTACCATGTAAAGTTTTATTTTGATAACTTAAATACTTTTTATTTAAATTTCTCAAAAAATACATTATTGTTGTTTCTGGGGGATTTAGTGATTATGATGTTGATTTAGTAAAAAACTCATAACTTTTTCTGTAAATATGCAGAATAAGGTAAAAATTCATTTAGCAACTTATCTCTTAATTGCTGCAGTAAATAAACTTAAACCTGGATTTCATAATTTTTTTGTAGAAAAAACATAAAATTTTAAAATGCAATTTAAAATAAAAGGCACTATTCGTTCAAAAGGCAGCAGTATTCATTACCTACTGTATTTATTTAATTTTGCACGTAAAATCATGCATAAGTTTTCGTACAAAGTACCATTTTTTAAAATAAAAACTTTAAACTGTATAATTTAGTTTTGTCTAAACTTTAAAAGTTAACATTCAATGAATTGAATAGAAGCAGTGAACGAAAAAATTTAAAGTCTTTTAAGAATCTTGATGTAGGCTCATTTGCTATTTACACCTACTATGTTAGTGGAATTACACAAATGTTTCTTACAATAAAAGTGTTTTGAACTAAACACAAACAACTTGTTATTTACGGACTTGTGTTTGTTTTAACATCTTGTTGTACTGAAGATTGATTGAACTAATTTTCTTGTCTGCAGTTAAATGCATCTTCATCCCCTGTCCATAAGAGTTTTAGTGGTTGATCCGTCAGCAACAACTAATTGTATCAGACTAGCTTAAACCTCCACATTAATGGTTTTCCTAATAGTCCTTTCATTAATTTAGTAGATTTTTTTTTAATTTATTACATTTGGAACTCACCTCCTAATTTGATGAGATTTGAAATTTAGGTTATTTAGGACCTAAGTTATTTATTACAGTTAGAAATTTTCACCAGAAACTCCTTTCACCCAAGTTACATTCCACATAAGTTGCATTCATCAGCAAAAATTCTGTAATTCAACAATGCACAAGTGTAAACTACATTATTTTTGGATTAAATAATTTGAAAAAGTTTCTTAATTAAGTTAAAAAGAAAATTAGATTCCCTTAGGACTAGATTAAGTTTAGTTGAAGCTTAAGTGCAAATTAGGTTACGTTGAGTACAATATACATTATTTAAAAAGAAAAAAAAAGCTTTAAGTGAAATTCAGTTAAGGTTATAGTCAGGGTTAAAACAAAAAATTGCTTATGGTATATAATTCTGTATTCAGGCTAACAATCAGCCACTTTAATATATAAGGTTAATTAGTTGAATTTAGTGAGCGAAGCAAGAACAGGAAACACTTGCTTAAAATGTATGGATGTCTTATATTGAAATTGAGAGTACATGGAATCATTGAACCTAACCTTAACTTAAGCATAACTAAATTCAACTGAATTTCACGTAAACCAAGTTATTTACTTGAAATAATGTATTTTACTATTGTACAGTGTTGAATGACAAAGTTTTAAGTGAGGCTACTGTGTACCTTTTGCTGAGCGACATAACTCAAGTGAAAGATGTTTTTGACAAAAGATTTGAGTTGTAATGATTAACTTAAATAAGGTATATCCCAATTTTCATCAAGATCAGAGGTAACTCCTTAATTTTAAATAACTATACAGATTTTTTTGCATACATTGCTTTTAGAAGTAAAATCAAATTTTTAAAACCTTACCTTATTTTTGTCTGTAGAAGCTTAGATAGAAAAAATTAAAAGAGTATGCTTTTTTGTAGATATATGTGTAATATTTTTTAATTTAGTGACCAGATTTCTTATATTTCAAGTTTGATACATGCTCTGAAGTTACATTGATGATTTTTAAACAACTTTCAATTTTTTAGTACGGCAAGGCATTTTAGACATATGTCTAGGTATTTCATTATTATTAAAGCAGATGCTTTTTCATTGAAATAGTTCTAATTACGCGACTGCCCAAAAAGAACTGTATTTAAGGTATATGTATGTTTGTTTGTTTATTTCTTCCACCATAGCAGCAGCAGTATGGATTTTCAAAATTCAAATCGATTCACAGTGGCTGAAACTTTTTAGAAGTATAACCCTCATGTTAGAACCCTACATTACCGGGTGCACCATAGGATGCATACATATATATGAGGTCTATAAATAAAGTAATGAAACTGGTTCAGAAAAACCTTTTATTTACAATCTAGTTATACATGGACTCTACACCTTCAAGATAGTTCCCTTCGGAAGCCACACAATTCTTCAAACAGTTTTCCCACTCTCCATAGCAGTGTTGGAACTCAGAAACTAGAATATCCTTCATATGGTTGTTAACATCTTTTTTGTTATGTTTTCTACTGTTCCAAAATGGTGTCCATTGAGGTGTTTTTTTAAGTCGGGAACAGGAAAAAGTTGCAGGGACTCAAGTCAGGTGAATAAAATTGTTGTGGAACTATAGGGATGTTATTTTTTTACTAAAAACTCGTTAATTCAGACTGCAGTTTGACAAGGTCCATTGTCATGATGCAGCATCCAGTTGTCTTTGAAGACTGGTCTCACATGGGCAACTCTTTTCTTATCTTTAGCTTCTGGCATGACCCGGGAGTATTCACCACTTTGGAAAATGCTTTGTTAAGCTTAATTTAATAAATTAAATAGGGTGTATAGCTTTTAAGTAAGGTCAGTCCATTTCAAATCATTCAGCTAAAAATTAAAATGAAACCCGTCGCAGAATGTCAAGAGAATTTTTTATTTGTTCTATTTGCCACCCTTATTACCATGTAAAGTTTTATTTTGATAACTTAAATACTTTTTATTTAAATTTCTCAAAAAATACATTATTGTTGTTTCTGGGGGATTTAGTGATTATGATGTTGATTTAGTAAAAAACTCATAACTTTTTCTGTAAATATGCAGAATAAGGTAAAAATTCATTTAGCAACTTATCTCTTAATTGCTGCAGTAAATAAACTTAAACCTGGATTTCATAATTTTTTTGTAGAAAAAACATAAAATTTTAAAATGCAATTTAAAATAAAAGGCACTATTCGTTCAAAAGGCAGCAGTATTCATTACCTACTGTATTTATTTAATTTTGCACATAAAATCATGCATAAGTTTTCGTACAAAGTACCATTTTTTAAAATAAAAACTTTAAACTGTATAATTTAGTTTTGTCTAAACTTTAAAAGTTAACATTCAATGAATTGAATAGAAGCAGTGAACGAAAAAATTTAAAGTCTTTTAAGAATCTTGATGTAGGCTCATTTGCTATTTACACCTACTATGTTAGTGGAATTACACAAATGTTTCTTACAATAAAAGTGTTTTGAACTAAACACAAACAACTTGTTATTTACGGACTTGTGTTTGTTTTAACATCTTGTTGTACTGAAGATTGATTGAACTAATTTTCTTGTCTGCAGTTAAATGCATCTTCATCCCCTGTCCATAAGAGTTTTAGTGGTTGATCCGTCAGCAACAACTAATTGTATCAGACTAGCTTTAACCTCCACATTAATGGTTTTCCTAATAGTCCTTTCATTTATTTAATAGATTTTTTTATAAATTTATTACAATTGGAACTCACCTCCTAATTTGATGAGATTTGAAATTTAGGTTATTTAGGACCTAAGTTATTTATTACAGTGAGAAATTTTCATCAGGAACTCCTTTCACCCAAGTTACATTCCACATAAGTTGCATTCATCAGCAAAAATTCTGAAATTCAACAATGCACAAGTGTAAACTACATTATTTTTGGATTAAATAATTTGAAAAAGTTTCTTAATTAAGTTAAAAAGAAAATTAGATTCCCTTAGGACTAGATTAAGTTTAGTTGAAGCTTAAGTGCAAATTAGGTTACGTTGAGTACAATATACATTATTTAAAAAGAAAAAAAAAGCTTTAAGTGAAATTCAGTTAAGGTTATAGTCAGGGTTAAAACAAAAAATTGCTTATGGTATATAATTCTGTATTCAGGCTAACAATCAGCCACTTTAATATATAAGGTTAATTAGTTGAATTTAGTGAGCGAAGCAAGAACAGGAAACACTTGCTTAAAATGTATGGATGTCTTATATTGAAATTGAGAGTACATGGAATCATTGAACCTAACCTTAACTTAAGCATAACTAAATTCAACTGAATTTCACGTAAACCAAGTTATTTACTTGAAATAATGTATTTTACTATTGTACAGTGTTGAATGACAAAGTTTTAAGTGAGGCTACTGTGTACCTTTTGCTGAGCGACATAACTCAAGTGAAAGATGTTTTTGACAAAAGATTTGAGTTGTAATGATTAACTTAAATAAGGTATATCCCAATTTTCATCAAGATCAGAGGTAACTCCTTAATTTTAAATAACTATACAGATTTTTTTGCATACATTGCTTTTAGAAGTAAAATCAAATTTTTAAAACCTTACCTTATTTTTGTCTGTAGAAGCTTAGATAGAAAAAATTAAAAGAGTATGCTTTTTTGTAGATATATGTGTAATATTTTTTAATTTAGTGACCAGATTTCTTATATTTCAAGTTTGATACATGCTCTGAAGTTACATTGATGATTTTTAAACAACTTTCAATTTTTTAGTACGGCAAGGCATTTTAGACATATGTCTAGGTATTTCATTATTATTAAAGCAGATGCTTTTTCATTGAAATAGTTCTAATTACGCGACTGCCCAAAAAGAACTGTATTTAAGGTATATGTATGTTTGTTTGTTTATTTCTTCCACCATAGCAGCAGCAGTATGGATTTTCAAAATTCAAATCGATTCACAGTGGCTGAAACTTTTTAGAAGTATAACCCTCATGTTAGAACCCTACATTACCGGGTGCACCATAGGATGCATACATATATATGAGGTCTATAAATAAAGTAATGAAACTGGTTCAGAAAAACCTTTTATTTACAATCTAGTTATACATGGACTCTACACCTTCAAGATAGTTCCCTTCGGAAGCCACACAATTCTTCAAACAGTTTTCCCACTCTCCATAGCAGTGTTGGAACTCAGAAACTAGAATATCCTTCATATGGTTGTTAACATCTTTTTTGTTATGTTTTCTACTGTTCCAAAATGGTGTCCATTGAGGTGTTTTTTTAAGTCGGGAACAGGAAAAAGTTGCAGGGACTCAAGTCAGGTGAATAAAATTGTTGTGGAACTATAGGGATGTTATTTTTTTACTAAAAACTCGTTAATTCAGACTGCAGTTTGACAAGGTCCATTGTCATGATGCAGCATCCAGTTGTCTTTGAAGACTGGTCTCACATGGGCAACTCTTTTCTTATCTTTAGCTTCTGGCATGACCCGGGAGTATTCACCACTTTGGAAAATGCTTTGTTAAGCTTAATTTAATAAATTAAATAGGGTGTATAGCTTTTAAGTAAGGTCAGTCCATTTCAAATCATTCAGCTAAAAATTAAAATGAAACCCGTCGCAGAATGTCAAGAGAATTTTTTATTTGTTCTATTTGCCACCCTTATTACCATGTAAAGTTTTATTTTGATAACTTAAATACTTTTTATTTAAATTTCTCAAAAAATACATTATTGTTGTTTCTGGGGGATTTAGTGATTATGATGTTGATTTAGTAAAAAACTCATAACTTTTTCTGTAAATATGCAGAATAAGGTAAAAATTCATTTAGCAACTTATCTCTTAATTGCTGCAGTAAATAAACTTAAACCTGGATTTCATAATTTTTTTGTAGAAAAAACATAAAATTTTAAAATGCAATTTAAAATAAAAGGCACTATTCGTTCAAAAGGCAGCAGTATTCATTACCTACTGTATTTATTTAATTTTGCACATAAAATCATGCATAAGTTTTCGTACAAAGTACCATTTTTTAAAATAAAAACTTTAAACTGTATAATTTAGTTTTGTCTAAACTTTAAAAGTTAACATTCAATGAATTGAATAGAAGCAGTGAACGAAAAAATTTAAAGTCTTTTAAGAATCTTGATGTAGGCTCATTTGCTATTTACACCTACTATGTTAGTGGAATTACACAAATGTTTCTTACAATAAAAGTGTTTTGAACTAAACACAAACAACTTGTTATTTACGGACTTGTGTTTGTTTTAACATCTTGTTGTACTGAAGATTGATTGAACTAATTTTCTTGTCTGCAGTTAAATGCATCTTCATCCCCTGTCCATAAGAGTTTTAGTGGTTGATCCGTCAGCAACAACTAATTGTATCAGACTAGCTTTAACCTCCACATTAATGGTTTTCCTAATAGTCCTTTCATTTATTTAATAGATTTTTTTATAAATTTATTACAATTGGAACTCACCTCCTAATTTGATGAGATTTGAAATTTAGGTTATTTAGGACCTAAGTTATTTATTACAGTGAGAAATTTTCATCAGGAACTCCTTTCACCCAAGTTACATTCCACATAAGTTGCATTCATCAGCAAAAATTCTGAAATTCAACAATGCACAAGTGTAAACTACATTATTTTTGGATTAAATAATTTGAAAAAGTTTCTTAATTAAGTTAAAAAGAAAATTAGATTCCCTTAGGACTAGATTAAGTTTAGTTGAAGCTTAAGTGCAAATTAGGTTACGTTGAGTACAATATACATTATTTAAAAAGAAAAAAAAAGCTTTAAGTGAAATTCAGTTAAGGTTATAGTCAGGGTTAAAACAAAAAATTGCTTATGGTATATAATTCTGTATTCAGGCTAACAATCAGCCACTTTAATATATAAGGTTAATTAGTTGAATTTAGTGAGCGAAGCAAGAACAGGAAACACTTGCTTAAAATGTATGGATGTCTTATATTGAAATTGAGAGTACATGGAATCATTGAACCTAACCTTAACTTAAGCATAACTAAATTCAACTGAATTTCACGTAAACCAAGTTATTTACTTGAAATAATGTATTTTACTATTGTACAGTGTTGAATGACAAAGTTTTAAGTGAGGCTACTGTGTACCTTTTGCTAAGCGACATAACTCAAGTGAAAGATGTTTTTGACAAAAGATTTGAGTTGTAATGATTAACTTAAATAAGGTATATCCCAATTTTCATCAAGATCAGAGGTAACTCCTTAATTGTAAATAACTATACAGATTTTTTTGCATACATTGCTTTTAGAAGTAAAATCAAATTTTTAAAACCTTACCTTATTTTTGTCTGTAGAAGCTTAGATAGAAAAAATTAAAAGAGTATGCTTTTTTGTAGATATATGTGTAATATTTTTTAATTTAGTGACCAGATTTCTTATATTTCAAGTTTGATACATGCTCTGAAGTTACATTGATGATTTTTAAACAACTTTCAATTTTTTAGTACGGCAAGGCATTTTAGACATATGTCTAGGTATTTCATTATTATTAAAGCAGATGCTTTTTCATTGAAATAGTTCTAATTACGCGACTGCCCAAAAAGAACTGTATTTAAGGTATATGTATGTTTGTTTGTTTATTTCTTCCACCATAGCAGCAGCAGTATGGATTTTCAAAATTCAAATCGATTCACAGTGGCTGAAACTTTTTAGAAGTATAACCCTCATGTTAGAACCCTACATTACCGGGTGCACCATAGGATGCATACATATATATGAGGTCTATAAATAAAGTAATGAAACTGGTTCAGAAAAACCTTTTATTTACAATCTAGTTATACATGGACTCTACACCTTCAAGATAGTTCCCTTCGGAAGCCACACAATTCTTCAAACAGTTTTCCCACTCTCCATAGCAGTGTTGGAACTCAGAAACTAGAATATCCTTCATATGGTTGTTAACATCTTTTTTGTTATGTTTTCTACTGTTCCAAAATGGTGTCCATTGAGGTGTTTTTTTAAGTCGGGAACAGGAAAAAGTTGCAGGGACTCAAGTCAGGTGAATAAAATTGTTGTGGAACTATAGGGATGTTATTTTTTTACTAAAAACTCGTTAATTCAGACTGCAGTTTGACAAGGTCCATTGTCATGATGCAGCATCCAGTTGTCTTTGAAGACTGGTCTCACATGGGCAACTCTTTTCTTATCTTTAGCTTCTGGCATGACCCGGGAGTATTCACCACTTTGGAAAATGCTTTGTTAAGCTTAATTTAATAAATTAAATAGGGTGTATAGCTTTTAAGTAAGGTCAGTCCATTTCAAATCATTCAGCTAAAAATTAAAATGAAACCCGTCGCAGAATGTCAAGAGAATTTTTTATTTGTTCTATTTGCCACCCTTATTACCATGTAAAGTTTTATTTTGATAACTTAAATACTTTTTATTTAAATTTCTCAAAAAATACATTATTGTTGTTTCTGGGGGATTTAGTGATTATGATGTTGATTTAGTAAAAAACTCATAACTTTTTCTGTAAATATGCAGAATAAGGTAAAAATTCATTTAGCAACTTATCTCTTAATTGCTGCAGTAAATAAACTTAAACCTGGATTTCATAATTTTTTTGTAGAAAAAACATAAAATTTTAAAATGCAATTTAAAATAAAAGGCACTATTCGTTCAAAAGGCAGCAGTATTCATTACCTACTGTATTTATTTAATTTTGCACATAAAATCATGCATAAGTTTTCGTACAAAGTACCATTTTTTAAAATAAAAACTTTAAACTGTATAATTTAGTTTTGTCTAAACTTTAAAAGTTAACATTCAATGAATTGAATAGAAGCAGTGAACGAAAAAATTTAAAGTCTTTTAAGAATCTTGATGTAGGCTCATTTGCTATTTACACCTACTATGTTAGTGGAATTACACAAATGTTTCTTACAATAAAAGTGTTTTGAACTAAACACAAACAACTTGTTATTTACGGACTTGTGTTTGTTTTAACATCTTGTTGTACTGAAGATTGATTGAACTAATTTTCTTGTCTGCAGTTAAATGCATCTTCATCCCCTGTCCATAAGAGTTTTAGTGGTTGATCCGTCAGCAACAACTAATTGTATCAGACTAGCTTTAACCTCCACATTAATGGTTTTCCTAATAGTCCTTTCATTTATTTAATAGATTTTTTTATAAATTTATTACAATTGGAACTCACCTCCTAATTTGATGAGATTTGAAATTTAGGTTATTTAGGACCTAAGTTATTTATTACAGTGAGAAATTTTCATCAGGAACTCCTTTCACCCAAGTTACATTCCACATAAGTTGCATTCATCAGCAAAAATTCTGAAATTCAACAATGCACAAGTGTAAACTACATTATTTTTGGATTAAATAATTTGAAAAAGTTTCTTAATTAAGTTAAAAAGAAAATTAGATTCCCTTAGGACTAGATTAAGTTTAGTTGAAGCTTAAGTGCAAATTAGGTTACGTTGAGTACAATATACATTATTTAAAAAGAAAAAAAAAGCTTTAAGTGAAATTCAGTTAAGGTTATAGTCAGGGTTAAAACAAAAAATTGCTTATGGTATATAATTCTGTATTCAGGCTAACAATCAGCCACTTTAATATATAAGGTTAATTAGTTGAATTTAGTGAGCGAAGCAAGAACAGGAAACACTTGCTTAAAATGTATGGATGTCTTATATTGAAATTGAGAGTACATGGAATCATTGAACCTAACCTTAACTTAAGCATAACTAAATTCAACTGAATTTCACGTAAACCAAGTTATTTACTTGAAATAATGTATTTTACTATTGTACAGTGTTTAATTACAAAGTTTTAAGTGAGGCTACTGTGTACCTTTTGCTGAGCGACATAACTCAAGTGAAAGATGTTTTTGACAAAAGATTTGAGTTGTAATGATTAACTTAAATAAGGTATATCCCAATTTTCATCAAGACTAGAGGTAACTCCTTAATTGTAAATAACTATACAGATTTTTTGTATACATTGCTTTTAGAAGTAAAATCAAATTTTTAAAACCTTACCTTATTTTTGTCTGTAGAAGCTTAGATAGAAAAAATTAAAAGAGTATGCTTTTTTGTAGATATATGTGTAATATTTTTTAATTTAGTGACCAGATTTCTTATATTTCAAGTTTGATACATGCTCTGAAGTTACATTGATGATTTTTAAACAACTTTCAATTTTTTAGTACGGCAAGGCATTTTAGACATATGTCTAGGTATTTCATTGTTATTAAAGCACATGCTTGTTCATTGAAATAGTTCTAATTACGCGACTGCCCAAAAAGAACTGTATTTAAGGTATATGTATGTTTGTTTGTTTATTTCTTCCACCATAGCAGCAGCAGTATGGATTTTCAAAATTCAAATCGATTCACAGTGGCTGAAACTTTTTAGAAGTATAACCCTCATGTTAGAACCCTACATTACCGGGTGCACCATAGGATGCATACATATATATGAGGTCTATAAATAAAGTAATGAAACTGGTTCAGAAAAACCTTTTATTTACAATCTAGTTATACATGGACTCTACACCTTCAAGATAGTTCCCTTCGGAAGCCACACAATTCTTCAAACAGTTTTCCCACTCTCCATAGCAGTGTTGGAACTCAGAAACTAGAATATCCTTCATATGGTTGTTAACATCTTTTTTGTTATGTTTTCTACTGTTCCAAAATGGTGTCCATTGAGGTGTTTTTTTAAGTCGGGAACAGGAAAAAGTTGCAGGGACTCAAGTCAGGTGAATAAAATTGTTGTGGAACTATAGGGATGTTATTTTTTTACTAAAAACTCGTTAATTCAGACTGCAGTTTGACAAGGTCCATTGTCATGATGCAGCATCCAGTTGTCTTTGAAGACTGGTCTCACATGGGCAACTCTTTTCTTATCTTTAGCTTCTGGCATGACCCGGGAGTATTCACCACTTTGGAAAATGCTTTGTTAAGCTTAATTTAATAAATTAAATAGGGTGTATAGCTTTTAAGTAAGGTCAGTCCATTTCAAATCATTCAGCTAAAAATTAAAATGAAACCCGTCGCAGAATGTCAAGAGAATTTTTTATTTGTTCTATTTGCCACCCTTATTACCATGTAAAGTTTTATTTTGATAACTTAAATACTTTTTATTTAAATTTCTCAAAAAATACATTATTGTTGTTTCTGGGGGATTTAGTGATTATGATGTTGATTTAGTAAAAAACTCATAACTTTTTCTGTAAATATGCAGAATAAGGTAAAAATTCATTTAGCAACTTATCTCTTAATTGCTGCAGTAAATAAACTTAAACCTGGATTTCATAATTTTTTTGTAGAAAAAACATAAAATTTTAAAATGCAATTTAAAATAAAAGGCACTATTCGTTCAAAAGGCAGCAGTATTCATTACCTACTGTATTTATTTAATTTTGCACGTAAAATCATGCATAAGTTTTCGTACAAAGTACCATTTTTTAAAATAAAAACTTTAAACTGTATAATTTAGTTTTGTCTAAACTTTAAAAGTTAACATTCAATGAATTGAATAGAAGCAGTGAACGAACAAATTTAAAGTCTTTTAAGAATCTTGATGTAGGCTCATTTGCTATTTACACCTACTATGTTAGTGGAATTACACAAATGTTTCTTACAATAAAAGTGTTTTGAACTAAACACAAACAACTTGTTATTTACGGACTTGTGTTTGTTTTAACATCTTGTTGTACTGAAGATTGATTGAACTAATTTTCTTGTCTGCAGTTAAATGCATCTTCATCCCCTGTCCATAAGAGTTTTAGTGGTTGATCCGTCAGCAACAACTAATTGTATCAGACTAGCTTAAACCTCCACATTAATGGTTTTCCTAATAGTCCTTTCATTAATTTAGTAGATTTTTTTTTAATTTATTACATTTGGAACTCACCTCCTAATTTGATGAGATTTGAAATTTAGGTTATTTAGGACCTAAGTTATTTATTACAGTTAGAAATTTTCACCAGAAACTCCTTTCACCCAAGTTACATTCCACATAAGTTGCATTCATCAGCAAAAATTCTGTAATTCAACAATGCACAAGTGTAAACTACATTATTTTTGGATTAAATAATTTGAAAAAGTTTCTTAATTAAGTTAAAAAGAAAATTAGATTCCCTTAGGACTAGATTAAGTTTAGTTGAAGCTTAAGTGCAAATTAGGTTACGTTGAGTACAATATACATTATTTAAAAAGAAAAAAAAAGCTTTAAGTGAAATTCAGTTAAGGTTATAGTCAGGGTTAAAACAAAAAATTGCTTATGGTATATAATTCTGTATTCAGGCTAACAATCAGCCACTTTAATATATAAGGTTAATTAGTTGAATTTAGTGAGCGAAGCAAGAACAGGAAACACTTGCTTAAAATGTATGGATGTCTTATATTGAAATTGAGAGTACATGGAATCATTGAACCTAACCTTAACTTAAGCATAACTAAATTCAACTGAATTTCACGTAAACCAAGTTATTTACTTGAAATAATGTATTTTACTATTGTACAGTGTTGAATGACAAAGTTTTAAGTGAGGCTACTGTGTACCTTTTGCTGAGCGACATAACTCAAGTGAAAGATGTTTTTGACAAAAGATTTGAGTTGTAATGATTAACTTAAATAAGGTATATCCCAATTTTCATCAAGATCAGAGGTAACTCCTTAATTTTAAATAACTATACAGATTTTTTTGCATACATTGCTTTTAGAAGTAAAATCAAATTTTTAAAACCTTACCTTATTTTTGTCTGTAGAAGCTTAGATAGAAAAAATTAAAAGAGTATGCTTTTTTGTAGATATATGTGTAATATTTTTTAATTTAGTGACCAGATTTCTTATATTTCAAGTTTGATACATGCTCTGAAGTTACATTGATGATTTTTAAACAACTTTCAATTTTTTAGTACGGCAAGGCATTTTAGACATATGTCTAGGTATTTCATTGTTATTAAAGCACATGCTTATGCTTGTTCATTGAAATAGTTCTAATTACGCGACTGCCCAAAAAGAACTGTATTTAAGGTATATGTATGTTTGTTTGTTTATTTCTTCCACCATAGCAGCAGCAGTATGGATTTTCAAAATTCAAATCGATTCACAGTGGCTGAAACTTTTTAGAAGTATAACCCTCATGTTAGAACCCTACATTACCGGGTGCACCATAGGATGCATACATATATATGAGGTCTATAAATAAAGTAATGAAACTGGTTCAGAAAAACCTTTTATTTACAATCTAGTTATACATGGACTCTACACCTTCAAGATAGTTCCCTTCGGAAGCCACACAATTCTTCAAACAGTTTTCCCACTCTCCATAGCAGTGTTGGAACTCAGAAACTAGAATATCCTTCATATGGTTGTTAACATCTTTTTTGTTATGTTTTCTACTGTTCCAAAATGGTGTCCATTGAGGTGTTTTTTTAAGTCGGGAACAGGAAAAAGTTGCAGGGACTCAAGTCAGGTGAATAAAATTGTTGTGGAACTATAGGGATGTTATTTTTTTACTAAAAACTCGTTAATTCAGACTGCAGTTTGACAAGGTCCATTGTCATGATGCAGCATCCAGTTGTCTTTGAAGACTGGTCTCACATGGGCAACTCTTTTCTTATCTTTAGCTTCTGGCATGACCCGGGAGTATTCACCACTTTGGAAAATGCTTTGTTAAGCTTAATTTAATAAATTAAATAGGGTGTATAGCTTTTAAGTAAGGTCAGTCCATTTCAAATCATTCAGCTAAAAATTAAAATGAAACCCGTCGCAGAATGTCAAGAGAATTTTTTATTTGTTCTATTTGCCACCCTTATTACCATGTAAAGTTTTATTTTGATAACTTAAATACTTTTTATTTAAATTTCTCAAAAAATACATTATTGTTGTTTCTGGGGGATTTAGTGATTATGATGTTGATTTAGTAAAAAACTCATAACTTTTTCTGTAAATATGCAGAATAAGGTAAAAATTCATTTAGCAACTTATCTCTTAATTGCTGCAGTAAATAAACTTAAACCTGGATTTCATAATTTTTTTGTAGAAAAAACATAAAATTTTAAAATGCAATTTAAAATAAAAGGCACTATTCGTTCAAAAGGCAGCAGTATTCATTACCTACTGTATTTATTTAATTTTGCACGTAAAATCATGCATAAGTTTTCGTACAAAGTACCATTTTTTAAAATAAAAACTTTAAACTGTATAATTTAGTTTTGTCTAAACTTTAAAAGTTAACATTCAATGAATTGAATAGAAGCAGTGAACGAACAAATTTAAAGTCTTTTAAGAATCTTGATGTAGGCTCATTTGCTATTTACACCTACTATGTTAGTGGAATTACACAAATGTTTCTTACAATAAAAGTGTTTTGAACTAAACACAAACAACTTGTTATTTACGGACTTGTGTTTGTTTTAACATCTTGTTGTACTGAAGATTGATTGAACTAATTTTCTTGTCTGCAGTTAAATGCATCTTCATCCCCTGTCCATAAGAGTTTTAGTGGTTGATCCGTCAGCAACAACTAATTGTATCAGACTAGCTTAAACCTCCACATTAATGGTTTTCCTAATAGTCCTTTCATTAATTTAGTAGATTTTTTTTTAATTTATTACAATTGGAACTCACCTCCTAATTTGATGAGATTTGAAATTTAGGTTATTTAGGACCTAAGTTATTTATTACAGTTAGAAATTTTCACCAGAAACTCCTTTCACCCAAGTTACATTCCACATAAGTTGCATTCATCAGCAAAAATTCTGTAATTCAACAATGCACAAGTGTAAACTACATTATTTTTGGATTAAATAATTTGAAAAAGTTTCTTAATTAAGTTAAAAAGAAAATTAGATTCCCTTAGGACTAGATTAAGTTTAGTTGAAGCTTAAGTGCAAATTAGGTTACGTTGAGTACAATATACATTATTTAAAAAGAAAAAAAAAGCTTTAAGTGAAATTCAGTTAAGGTTATAGTCAGGGTTAAAACAAAAAATTGCTTATGGTATATAATTCTGTATTCAGGCTAACAATCAGCCACTTTAATATATAAGGTTAATTAGTTGAATTTAGTGAGCGAAGCAAGAACAGGAAACACTTGCTTAAAATGTATGGATGTCTTATATTGAAATTGAGAGTACATGGAATCATTGAACCTAACCTTAACTTAAGCATAACTAAATTCAACTGAATTTCACGTAAACCAAGTTATTTACTTGAAATAATGTATTTTACTATTGTACAGTGTTGAATGACAAAGTTTTAAGTGAGGCTACTGTGTACCTTTTGCTGAGCGACATAACTCAAGTGAAAGATGTTTTTGACAAAAGATTTGAGTTGTAATGATTAACTTAAATAAGGTATATCCCAATTTTCATCAAGATCAGAGGTAACTCCTTAATTTTAAATAACTATACAGATTTTTTTGCATACATTGCTTTTAGAAGTAAAATCAAATTTTTAAAACCTTACCTTATTTTTGTCTGTAGAAGCTTAGATAGAAAAAATTAAAAGAGTATGCTTTTTTGTAGATATATGTGTAATATTTTTTAATTTAGTGACCAGATTTCTTATATTTCAAGTTTGATACATGCTCTGAAGTTACATTGATGATTTTTAAACAACTTTCAATTTTTTAGTACGGCAAGGCATTTTAGACATATGTCTAGGTATTTCATTGTTATTAAAGCACATGCTTATGCTTGTTCATTGAAATAGTTCTAATTACGCGACTGCCCAAAAAGAACTGTATTTAAGGTATATGTATGTTTGTTTGTTTATTTCTTCCACCATAGCAGCAGCAGTATGGATTTTCAAAATTCAAATCGATTCACAGTGGCTGAAACTTTTTAGAAGTATAACCCTCATGTTAGAACCCTACATTACCGGGTGCACCATAGGATGCATACATATATATGAGGTCTATAAATAAAGTAATGAAACTGGTTCAGAAAAACCTTTTATTTACAATCTAGTTATACATGGACTCTACACCTTCAAGATAGTTCCCTTCGGAAGCCACACAATTCTTCAAACAGTTTTCCCACTCTCCATAGCAGTGTTGGAACTCAGAAACTAGAATATCCTTCATATGGTTGTTAACATCTTTTTTGTTATGTTTTCTACTGTTCCAAAATGGTGTCCATTGAGGTTTTTTTTTAAGTCGGGAACAGGAAAAAGTTGCAGGGACTCAAGTCAGGTGAATAAAATTGTTGTGGAACTATAGGGATGTTATTTTTTTACTAAAAACTCGTTAATTCAGACTGCAGTTTGACAAGGTCCATTGTCATGATGCAGCATCCAGTTGTCTTTGAAGACTGGTCTCACATGGGCAACTCTTTTCTTTACTTTAGCTCCTGGCATGACTCGAGAGTATTCACCACTTTGGAAAATGCTTTGTTAAGTTTAATTAAATAAATTAAATAGGGTGTGTAGCTTTTAAGTAAGGTCAGTCCATTTCAAATCATTCAGCTAAAAATTAAAATGAAACCCGTCGCAGAATGTCAAGAGAATTTTTTATTTGTTCTATTTGCCACCCTTATTACCATGTAAAGTTTTATTTTGATAACTTAAATACTTTTTATTTAAATTTCTCAAAAAATACATTATTGTTGTTTCTGGGGGATTTAGTGATTATGATGTTGATTTAGTAAAAAACTCATAACTTTTTCTGTAAATATGCAGAATAAGGTAAAAATTCATTTAGCAACTTATCTCTTAATTGCTGCAGTAAATAAACTTAAACCTGGATTTCATAATTTTTTTGTAGAAAAAACATAAAATTTTAAAATGCAATTTAAAATAAAAGGCACTATTCGTTCAAAAGGCAGCAGTATTCATTACCTACTGTATTTATTTAATTTTGCACATAAAATCATGCATAAGTTTTCGTACAAAGTACCATTTTTTAAAATAACAACTTTAAACTGTATAATTTAGTTTTGTCTAAACTTTAAAAGTTAACATTCAATGAATTGAATAGAAGCAGTGAACGAAAAAATTTAAAGTCTTTTAAGAATCTTGATGTAGGCTCATTTGCTATTTACACCTACTATGTTAGTGGAATTACACAAATGTTTCTTACAATAAAAGTGTTTTGAACTAAACACAAACAACTTGTTATTTACGGACTTGTGTTTGTTTTAACATCTTGTTGTACTGAAGATTGATTGAACTAATTTTCTTGTCTGCAGTTAAATGCATCTTCATCCCCTGTCCATAAGAGTTTTAGTGGTTGATCCGTCAGCAACAACTAATTGTATCAGACTAGCTTAAACCTCCACATTAATGGTTTTCCTAATAGTCCTTTCATTTATTTAGTAGATTTTTTTTTAATTTATTACAATTGGAACTCACCTCCTAATTTGATGAGATTTGAAATTTAGGTTATTTAGGACCTAAGTTATTTATTACAGTTAGAAATTTTCACCAGAAACTCCTTTCACCCAAGTTACATTCCACATAAGTTGCATTCATCAGCAAAAATTCTGTAATTCAACAATGCACAAGTGTAAACTACATTATTTTTGGATTAAATAATTTGAAAAAGTTTCTTAATTAAGTTAAAAAGAAAATTAGATTCCCTTAGGACTAGATTAAGTTTAGTTGAAGCTTAAGTGCAAATTAGGTTACGTTGAGTACAATATACATTATTTAAAAAGAAAAAAAAGCTTTAAGTGAAATTCAGTTAAGGTTATAGTCAGGGTTAAAACAAAAAATTGCTTATGGTATATAATTCTGTATTCAGGCTAACAATCAGCCACTTTAATATATAAGGTTAATTAGTTGAATTTAGTGAGCGAAGCAAGAACAGGAAACACTTGCTTAAAATGTATGGATGTCTTATATTGAAATTGAGAGTACATGGAATCATTGAACCTAACCTTAACTTAAGCATAACTAAATTCAACTGAATTTCACGTAAACCAAGTTATTTACTTGAAATAATGTATTTTACTATTGTACAGTGTTGAATGACAAAGTTTTAAGTGAGGCTACTGTGTACCTTTTGCTAAGCGACATAACTCAAGTGAAAGATGTTTTTGACAAAAGATTTGAGTTGTAATGATTAACTTAAATAAGGTATATCCCAATTTTCATCAAGATCAGAGGTAACTCCTTAATTGTAAATAACTATACAGATTTTTTTGCATACATTGCTTTTAGAAGTAAAATCAAATTTTTAAAACCTTACCTTATTTTTGTCTGTAGAAGCTTAGATAGAAAAAATTACAAGAGTATGCTTTTTTGTAGATATATGTGTAATATTTTTTAATTTAGTGACCAGATTTCTTATATTTCAAGTTTGATACATACTCTGAAGTTACATTGATGATTTTTAAACAACTTTCAATTTTTTAGTACGGCAAGGCATTTTAGACATATGTCTAGGTATTTCATTGTTATTAAAGCAGATGCTTTTTCATTGAAATAGTTCTAATTACGCGACTGCCCAAAAAGAACTGTATTTAAGGTATATGTATGTTTGTTTGTTTATTTCTTCCACCATAGCAGCAGCAGTATGGATTTTCAAAATTCAAATCGATTCACAGTGGCTGAAACTTTTTAGAAGTATAACCCTCATGTTAGAACCCTACATTACCGGGTGCACCATAGGATGCATACATATATATGAGGTCTATAAATAAAGTAATGAAACTGGTTCAGAAAAACCTTTTATTTACAATCTAGTTATACATGGACTCTACACCTCCAAGATAGTTCCCTTCGGAAGCGACACAATTCTTCAAACAGTTTTCCCACTCTCCATAGCAGTGTTGGAACTCAGAAACTAGAATATCCTTCATATGGTTGTTAACATCTTTTTTGTTATGTTTTCTACTGTTCCAAAATGGTGTCCATTGAGGTGTTTTTTTAAGTCGGGAACAGGAAAAAGTTGCAGGGACTCAAGTCAGGTGAATAAAATTGTTGTGGAACTATAGGGATTTTATTTTTTTACTAAAAACTCGTTAATTCAGAATGCAGTTTGACAAGGTCCATTGTCATGATGCAGCATCCAGTTGTCTTTGAAGACTGGTCTCACATGGGCAACTCTTTTCTTATCTTTAGCTCCTGGCATGACCCGGGAGTATTCACCACTTTGGAAAATGCTTTGTTAAGCTTAATTTAATAAATTAAATAGGGTGTATAGCTTTTAAGTAAGGTCAGTCCATTTCAAATCATTCAGCTAAAAATTAAAATGAAACCCGTCGCAGAATGTCAAGAGAATTTTTTATTTGTTCTATTTGCCACCCTTATTACCATGTAAAGTTTTATTTTGATAACTTAAATACTTTTTATTTAAATTTCTCAAAAAATACATTATTGTTGTTTCTGGGGGATTTAGTGATTATGATGTTGATTTAGTAAAAAACTCATAACTTTTTCTGTAAATATGCAGAATAAGGTAAAAATTCATTTAGCAACTTATCTCTTAATTGCTGCAGTAAATAAACTCAAACCTGGATTTCATAATTTTTTTTGTAGAAAAAACATAAAATTTTAAAATGCAATTTAAAATAAAAGGCACTATTCGTTCAAAAGGCAGCAGTATTCATTACCTACTGTATTTATTTAATTTTGCACATAAAATCATGCATAAGTTTTCGTACAAAGTACCATTTTTTAAAATAAAAACTTTAAACTGTATAATTTAATTTTGTCTAAACTTTAAAAGTTAACATTCAATGAATTGAATAGAATCAGTGAACGAAAGAATTTAAAGTCTTTTAAGAGTCTTGATGTAGGCTCATTTGCTATTTACACCTATTATGTTAGTGAAATTACACAAATGTTTCTTACAATAAAGGTGTTTTAAACTAAACACCAACAACTTGTTATTTATGGACTTGTGTTTGTTTTAACATCTTGTTGTACTGAAGATTGATTGAACTAATTTTCTTGGCTGCATTTAAATGCATCTTCATCCCCTGTCCATAAGAGTTTTAGTGGTTGATCCGTCAGCAACAACTAATTGTATTAGACTAGCTTTAACCTCCACATTAATGGTTTTCCTAATAGTCCTTTCATTTATTTAATAGATTTTTTTATAAATTTATTACAATTGGAACTCACCTCCTAATTTGATGAGATTTGAAATTTAGGTTATTTAGGACCTAAGTTATTTATTACAGTGAGAAATTTTCATCAGAAACTCCTTTCACCCAAGTTACATTCCACATAAGTTGCATTCATCAGCAAAAATTCTGAAATTCAACAATGCACAAGTGTAAACTACATTATTTTTGGATGAAATAATTTAAAAAGTTTCTTAATTAAGTTAAAAAGAAAATTAGATTCCCTTAGGACTAGATTAAGTTTAGTTGAAGCTTAAGTGCAAATTAGGTTACGTTGAGTACAATATACATTATTTAAAAAGAAAAAAAAGCTTTAAGTGAAATTCAGTTAAGGTTATAGTCAGGGTTAAAACAAAAAATTGCTTATGGTATATAATTCTGTATTCAGGCTAACAATCAGCCACTTTAATATATAAGGTTAATTAGTTGAATTTAGTGAGCGAAGCAAGAACAGGAAACACTTGCTTAAAATGTATGGATGTCTTATATTGAAATTGAGAGTACATGGAATCATTGAACCTAACCTTAACTTAAGCATAACTAAATTCAACTGAATTTCACGTAAACCAAGTTATTTACTTGAAATAATGTATTTTACTATTGTACAGTGTTGAATGACAAAGTTTTAAGTGAGGCTACTGTGTACCTTTTGCTAAGCGACATAACTCAAGTGAAAGATGTTTTTGACAAAAGATTTGAGTTGTAATGAATAACTTAAATAAGGTATATCCCAATTTTCATCAAGATCAGAGGTAACTCCTTAATTGTAAATAACTATACAGATTTTTTTGCATACATTGCTTTTAGAAGTAAAATCAAATTTTTAAAACCTTACCTTATTTTTGTCTGTAGAAGCTTAGATAGAAAAAATTAAAAGAGTATGCTTTTTTGTAGATATATGTGTAATATTTTTTAATTTAGTGACCAGATTTCTTATATTTCAAGTTTGATACATGCTCTGAAGTTACATTGATGATTTTTAAACAACTTTCAATTTTTTAGTACGGCAAGGCATTTTAGACATATGTCTAGGTATTTCATTGTTATTAAAGCAGATGCTTTTTCATTGAAATAGTTCTAATTACGCGACTGCCTAAAAAGAACTGTATTTAAGGTATATGTATGTTTGTTTGTTTATTTCTTCCACCATAGCAGCAGCAGTATGGATTATTCAAAATTCAAATCGATTCACAGTGGCTGAAACTTTTTAGAAGTATAACCCTCATGTTAGAACCCTACATTACCGGGTGCACCATAGGATGCATACATATATATGAGGTCTATAAATAAAGTAATGAAACTGGTTCAGAAAAACCTTTTATTTACAATCTAGTTATACATGGACTCTACACCTTCAAGATAGTTCCCTTGGGAAGCCACACAACTCTTCAAACAGTTTTCCCACTCACCATAGCAGTGTTGGAACTCAGAAACTAGAATATCCTTCATATGGTTGTTAACATCTTTTTTGTTATGTTTTCTACTGTTCCAAAATGGTGTCCATTGAGGTGTTTTTTTAAGTCGGGAACAGGAAAAAGTTGCAGGGACTCAAGTCAGGTGAATAAAATTGTTGTGGAACTATAGGGATGTTATTTTTTTACAAAAAACTCGTTAATTCAGACTGCAGTTTGACAAGGTCCATTGTCATGATGCAGCATCCAGTTGTCTTTGAAGACTGGTCTCACATGGGCAACTCTTTTCTTATCTTTAGCTCCTGGCATGACCCGGGAGTATTCACCACTTTGGAAAATGCTTTGTTAAGCTTAATTAAATAAATTAAATAGGGTGTATAGCTTTTAAGTAAGGTCAGTCCATTTCAAATCATTCAGCTAAAAATTAAAATGAAACCCGTCGCTGAATGTCAAGAGAATTTTTTATTTGTTCTATTTGCCACCCTTATTACCATGTAAAGTTTTATTTTGATAACTTAAATACTTTTTATTTAAATTTCTCAAAAAATACATTATTGTTGTTTCTGGGGGATTTAGTGATTATGATGTTGATTTAGTAAAAAACTCATAACTTTTTCTGTAAATATGCAGAATAAGGTAAAAATTCATTTAGCAACTTATCTCTTAATTGCTGCAGTAAATAAACTCAAACCTGGATTTCATAATTTTTTTGTAGAAAAAACATAAAATTTTAAAATGCAATTTAAAATAAAAGGCACTATTCGTTCAAAAGGCAGCAGTATTCATTACCTACTGTATTTATTTAATTTTGCACATAAAATCATGCATAAGTTTTCGTACAAAGTACCATTTTTTAAAATAAAAACTTTAAACTGTATAATTTAATTTTGTCTAAACTTTAAAAGTTAACATTCAATGAATTGAATAGAATCAGTGAACGAAAGAATTTAAAGTCTTTTAAGAGTCTTGATGTAGGCTCATTTGCTATTTACACCTATTATGTTAGTGAAATTACACAAATGTTTCTTACAATAAAGGTGTTTTAAACTAAACACCAACAACTTGTTATTTATGGACTTGTGTTTGTTTTAACATCTTGTTATTCTGAAGATTGATTGAACTAATTTTCTTGTCTGCAGTTAAATGCATCTTCATCCCCTGTCCATAAGAGTTTTAGTGGTTGATCCGTCAGCAACAACTAATTGTATCAGACTAGCTTTAACCTCCACATTAATGGTTTTCCTAATAGTCCTTTCATTTATTTAATAGATTTTTTTATAAATTTATTACAATTGGAACTCACCTCCTAATTTGATGAGATTTGAAATTTAGGTTATTTAGGACCTAAGTTATTTATTACAGTGAGAAATTTTCATCAGAAACTCCTTTCACCCAAGTTACATTCCACATAAGTTGCATTCATCAGCAAAAATTCTGAAATTCAACAGTGTAAACTACATTATTTTTGGATGAAATAATTTAAAAAGTTTCTTAATTAAGTTAAAAAGAAAATTAGATTCCCTTAGGACTAGATTAAGTTTAGTTGAAGCTTAAGTGCAAATTAGGTTACGTTGAGTACAATATACATTATTTAAAAAGAAAAAAAAGCTTTAAGTGAAATTCAGTTAAGGTTATAGTCAGGGTTAAAACAAAAAATTGCTTATGGTATATAATTCTGTATTCAGGCTAACAATCAGCCACTTTAATATATAAGGTTAATTAGTTGAATTTAGTGAGCGAAGCAAGAACAGGAAACACTTGCTTAAAATGTATGGATGTCTTATATTGAAATTGAGAGTACATGGAATCATTGAACCTAACCTTAACTTAAGCATAACTAAATTCAACTGAATTTCACGTAAACCAAGTTATTTACTTGAAATAATGTATTTTACTATTGTACAGTGTTGAATGACAAAGTTTTAAGTGAGGCTACTGTGTACCTTTTGCTAAGCGACATAACTCAAGTGAAAGATGTTTTTGACAAAAGATTTGAGTTGTAATGATTAACTTAAATAAGGTATATCCCAATTTTCATCAAGATCAGAGGTAACTCCTTAATTGTAAATAACTATACAGATTTTTTTGCATACATTGCTTTTAGAAGTAAAATCAAATTTTTAAAACCTTACCTTATTTTTGTCTGTAGAAGCTTAGATAGAAAAAATTAAAAGAGTATGCTTTTTTGTAGATATATGTGTAATATTTTTTAATTTAGTGACCAGATTTCTTATATTTCAAGTTTGATACATGCTCTGAAGTTACATTGATGATTTTTAAACAACTTTCAATTTTTTAGTACGGCAAGGCATTTTAGACATATGTCTAGGTATTTCATTATTATTAAAGCAGATGCTTTTTCATTGAAATAGTTCTAATTACGCGACTGCCCAAAAAGAACTGTATTTAAGGTATATGTATGTTTGTTTGTTTATTTCTTCCACCATAGCAGCAGCAGTATGGATTTTCAAAATTCAAATCGATTCACAGTGGCTGAAACTTTTTAGAAGTATAACCCTCATGTTAGAACCCTACATTACCGGGTGCACCATAGGATGCATACATATATATGAGGTCTATAAATAAAGTAATGAAACTGGTTCAGAAAAACCTTTTATTTACAATCTAGTTATACATGGACTCTACACCTTCAAGATAGTTCCCTTCGGAAGCCACACAATTCTTCAAACAGTTTTCCCACTCTCCATAGCAGTGTTGGAACTCAGAAACTAGAATATCCTTCATATGGTTGTTAACATCTTTTTTGTTATGTTTTCTACTGTTCCAAAATGGTGTCCATTGAGGTGTTTTTTTAAGTCGGGAACAGGAAAAAGTTGCAGGGACTCAAGTCAGGTGAATAAAATTGTTGTGGAACTATAGGGATGTTATTTTTTTACTAAAAACTCGTTAATTCAGACTGCAGTTTGACAAGGTCCATTGTCATGATGCAGCATCCAGTTGTCTTTGAAGACTGGTCTCACATGGGCAACTCTTTTCTTATCTTTAGCTTCTGGCATGACCCGGGAGTATTCACCACTTTGGAAAATGCTTTGTTAAGCTTAATTTAATAAATTAAATAGGGTGTATAGCTTTTAAGTAAGGTCAGTCCATTTCAAATCATTCAGCTAAAAATTAAAATGAAACCTGTCGCAGAATGTCAAGAGAATTTTTTATTTGTTCTATTTGCCACCCTTATTACCATGTAAAGTTTTATTTTGATAACTTAAATACTTTTTATTTAAATTTCTCAAAAAATACATTATTGTTGTTTCTGGGGGATTTAGTGATTATGATGTTGATTTAGTAAAAAACTCATAACTTTTTCTGTAAATATGCAGAATAAGGTAAAAATTCATTTAGCAACTTATCTCTTAATTGCTGCAGTAAATAAACTTAAACCTGGATTTCATAATTTTTTTGTAGAAAAAACATAAAATTTTAAAATGCAATTTAAAATAAAAGGCACTATTCGTTCAAAAGGCAGCAGTATTCATTACCTACTGTATTTATTTAATTTTGCACATAAAATCATGCATAAGTTTTCGTACAAAGTACCATTTTTTAAAATAAAAACTTTAAACTGTATAATTTAGTTTTGTCTAAACTTTAAAAGTTAACATTCAATGAATTGAATAGAAGCAGTGAACGAAAAAATTTAAAGTCTTTTAAGAATCTTGATGTAGGCTCATTTGCTATTTACACCTACTATGTTAGTGGAATTACACAAATGTTTCTTACAATAAAAGTGTTTTGAACTAAACACAAACAACTTGTTATTTACGGACTTGTGTTTGTTTTAACATCTTGTTGTACTGAAGATTGATTGAACTAATTTTCTTGTCTGCAGTTAAATGCATCTTCATCCCCTGTCCATAAGAGTTTTAGTGGTTGATCCGTCAGCAACAACTAATTGTATCAGACTAGCTTTAACCTCCACATTAATGGTTTTCCTAATAGTCCTTTCATTTATTTAATAGATTTTTTTATAAATTTATTACAATTGGAACTCACCTCCTAATCTGATGAGATTTGAAATTTAGGTTATTTAGGACCTAAGTTATTTATTACAGTGAGAAATTTTCATCAGAAACTCCTTTCACCCAAGTTACATTCCACATAAGTTGCATTCATCAGCAAAAATTCTGAAATTCAACAATGCACAAGTGTAAACTACATTATTTTTGGATTAAATAATTTGAAAAAGTTTCTTAATTAAGTTAAAAAGAAAATTAGATTCCCTTAGGACTAGATTAAGTTTAGTTGAAGCTTAAGTGCAAATTAGGTTACGTTGAGTACAATATACATTATTTAAAAAGAAAAAAAAGCTTTAAGTGAAATTCAGTTAAGGTTATAGTCAGGGTTAAAACAAAAAATTGCTTATGGTATATAATTCTGTATTCAGGCTAACAATCAGCCACTTTAATATATAAGGTTAATTAGTTGAATTTAGTGAGCGAAGCAAGAACAGGAAACACTTGCTTAAAATGTATGGATGTCTTATATTGAAATTGAGAGTACATGGAATCATTGAACCTAACCTTAACTTAAGCATAACTAAATTCAACTGAATTTCACGTAAACCAAGTTATTTACTTGAAATAATGTATTTTACTATTGTACAGTGTTTAATTACAAAGTTTTAAGTGAGGCTACTGTGTACCTTTTGCTGAGCGACATAACTCAAGTGAAAGATGTTTTTGACAAAAGATTTGAGTTGTAATGATTAACTTAAATAAGGTATATCCCAATTTTCATCAAGATCAGAGGTAACTCCTTAATTGTAAATAACTATACAGATTTTTTTGCATACATTGCTTTTAGAAGTAAAATCAAATTTTTAAAACCTTACCTTATTTTTGTCTGTAGAAGCTTAGATAGAAAAAATTAAAAGAGTATGCTTTTTTGTAGATATATGTGTAATATTTTTTAATTTAGTGACCAGATTTCTTATATTTCAAGTTTGATACATGCTCTGAAGTTACATTGATGATTTTTAAACAACTTTCAATTTTTTAGTACGGCAAGGCATTTTAGACATATGTCTAGGTATTTCATTGTTATTAAAGCACATGCTTATGCTTGTTCATTGAAATAGTTCTAATTACGCGACTGCCCAAAAAGAACTGTATTTAAGGTATATGTATGTTTGTTTGTTTATTTCTTCCACCATAGCAGCAGCAGTATGGATTTTCAAAATTCAAATCGATTCACAGTGGCTGAAACTTTTTAGAAGTATAACCCTCATGTTAGAACCCTACATTACCGGGTGCACCATAGGATGCATACATATATATGAGGTCTATAAATAAAGTAATGAAACTGGTTCAGAAAAACCTTTTATTTACAATCTAGTTATAAATGGACTCTACACCTTCAAGATAGTTCCCTTCGGAAGCCACACAATTCTTCAAACAGTTTTCCCACTCTCCATAGCAGTGTTGGAACTCAGAAACTAGAATATCCTTCATATGGTTGTTAACATCTTTTTTGTTATGTTTTCTACTGTTCCAAAATGGTGTCCATTGAGGTTTTTTTTTAAGTCGGGAACAGGAAAAAGTTGCAGGGACTCAAGTCAGGTGAATAAAATTGTTGTGGAACTATAGGGATGTTATTTTTTTACTAAAAACTCGTTAATTCAGACTGCAGTTTGACAAGGTCCATTGTCATGATGCAGCATCCAGTTGTCTTTGAAGACTGGTCTCACATGGGCAACTCTTTTCTTTACTTTAGCTCCTGGCATGACTCGAGAGTATTCACCACTTTGGAAAATGCTTTGTTAAGCTTAATTAAATAAATTAAATAGGGTGTATAGCTTTTAAGTAAGGTCAGTCCATTTCAAATCATTCAGCTAAAAATTAAAATGAAACCCGTCGCAGAATGTCAAGAGAATTTTTTATTTGTTCTATTTGCCACCCTTATTACCATGTAAAGTTTTATTTTGATAACTTAAATACTTTTTATTTAAATTTCTCAAAAAATACATTATTGTTGTTTCTGGGGGATTTAGTGATTATGATGTTGATTTAGTAAAAAACTCATAACTTTTTCTGTAAATATGCAGAATAAGGTAAAAATTCATTTAGCAACTTATCTCTTAATTGCTGCAGTAAATAAACTTAAACCTGGATTTCATAATTTTTTTGTAGAAAAAACATAAAATTTTAAAATGCAATTTAAAATAAAAGGCACTATTCGTTCAAAAGGCAGCAGTATTCATTACCTACTGTATTTATTTAATTTTGCACATAAAATCATGCATAAGTTTTCGTACAAAGTACCATTTTTTAAAATAAAAACTTTAAACTGTATAATTTAGTTTTGTCTAAACTTTAAAAGTTAACATTCAATGAATTGAATAGAAGCAGTGAACGAAAAAATTTAAAGTCTTTTAAGAATCTTGATGTAGGCTCATTTGCTATTTACACCTACTATGTTAGTGGAATTACACAAATGTTTCTTACAATAAAAGTGTTTTGAACTAAACACAAACAACTTGTTATTTACGGACTTGTGTTTGTTTTAACATCTTGTTGTACTGAAGATTGATTGAACTAATTTTCTTGTCTGCAGTTAAATGCATCTTCATCCCCTGTCCATAAGAGTTTTAGTGGTTGATCCGTCAGCAACAACTAATTGTATCAGACTAGCTTAAACCTCCACATTAATGGTTTTCCTAATAGTCCTTTCATTTATTTAGTAGATTTTTTTTTAATTTATTACAATTGGAACTCACCTCCTAATTTGATGAGATTTGAAATTTAGGTTATTTAGGACCTAAGTTATTTATTACAGTTAGAAATTTTCACCAGAAACTCCTTTCACCCAAGTTACATTCCACATAAGTTGCATTCATCAGCAAAAATTCTGTAATTCAACAATGCACAAGTGTAAACTACATTATTTTTGGATTAAATAATTTGAAAAAGTTTCTTAATTAAGTTAAAAAGAAAATTAGATTCCCTTAGGACTAGATTAAGTTTAGTTGAAGCTTAAGTGCAAATTAGGTTACGTTGAGTACAATATACATTATTTAAAAAGAAAAAAAAAGCTTTAAGTGAAATTCAGTTAAGGTTATAGTCAGGGTTAAAACAAAAAATTGCTTATGGTATATAATTCTGTATTCAGGCTAACAATCAGCCACTTTAATATATAAGGTTAATTAGTTGAATTTAGTGAGCGAAGCAAGAACAGGAAACACTTGCTTAAAATGTATGGATGTCTTATATTGAAATTGAGAGTACATGGAATCATTGAACCTAACCTTAACTTAAGCATAACTAAATTCAACTGAATTTCACGTAAACCAAGTTATTTACTTGAAATAATGTATTTTACTATTGTACAGTGTTGAATGACAAAAGTTTAAGTGAGGCTACTGTGTACCTTTTGCTGAGCGACATAACTCAAGTGAAAGATGTTTTTGACAAAAGATTTGAGTTGTAATGATTAACTTAAATAAGGTATATCCCAATTTTCATCAAGATCAGAGGTAACTCCTTAATTGTAAATAACTATACAGATTTTTTTGCATACATTGCTTTTAGAAGTAAAATCAAATTTTTAAAACCTTACCTTATTTTTGTCTGTAGAAGCTTAGATAGAAAAAATTAAAAGAGTATGCTTTTTTGTAGATATATGTGTAATATTTTTTAATTTAGTGACCAGATTTCTTATATTTCAAGTTTGATACATGCTCTGAAGTTACATTGATGATTTTTAAACAACTTTCAATTTTTTAGTACGGCAAGGCATTTTAGACATATGTCTAGGTATTTCATTGTTATTAAAGCACATGCTTATGCTTGTTCATTGAAATAGTTCTAATTACGCGACTGCCCAAAAAGAACTGTATTTAAGGTATATGTATGTTTGTTTGTTTATTTCTTCCACCATAGCAGCAGCAGTATGGATTTTCAAAATTCAAATCGATTCACAGTGGCTGAAACTTTTTAGAAGTATAACCCTCATGTTAGAACCCTACATTACCGGGTGCACCATAGGATGCATACATATATATGAGGTCTATAAATAAAGTAATGAAACTGGTTCAGAAAAACCTTTTATTTACAATCTAGTTATAAATGGACTCTACACCTTCAAGATAGTTCCCTTCGGAAGCCACACAATTCTTCAAACAGTTTTCCCACTCTCCATAGCAGTGTTGGAACTCAGAAACTAGAATATCCTTCATATGGTTGTTAACATCTTTTTTGTTATGTTTTCTACTGTTCCAAAATGGTGTCCATTGAGGTTTTTTTTTTAAGTCGGGAACAGGAAAAAGTTGCAGGGACTCAAGTCAGGTGAATAAAATTGTTGTGGAACTATAGGGATGTTATTTTTTTACTAAAAACTCGTTAATTCAGACTGCAGTTTGACAAGGTCCATTGTCATGATGCAGCATCCAGTTGTCTTTGAAGACTGGTCTCACATGGGCAACTCTTTTCTTTACTTTAGCTCCTGGCATGACTCGAGAGTATTCACCACTTTGGAAAATGCTTTGTTAAGCTTAATTAAATAAATTAAATAGGGTGTATAGCTTTTAAGTAAGGTCAGTCCATTTCAAATCATTCAGCTAAAAATTAAAATGAAACCCGTCGTCTCAGAATGTCAAGAGAATTTTTTATTTGTTCTATTTGCCACCCTTATTACCATGTAAAGTTTTATTTTGATAACTTAAATACTTTTTATTTAAATTTCTCAAAAAATACATTATTGTTGTTTCTGGGGGATTTAGTGATTATGATGTTGATTTAATAAAAAACTCATAACTTTTTCTGTAAATATGCATAATAAGGTAAAAATTCATTTAGCAACTTATCACTTAATTGCTGCAGTAAATAAACTCAAACCTGGACTTCATAATTTTTTGTAGAAAAAACATAAAATTTTAACATGCAATTTAAAATAAAAGCCACTATTCGTTCAAAAGGCAGCAGTATTCATTACCTACTGTATTTATTTTATTTTGCACATAAATTCATGCATAAGTTTTCGTACAAAGTACCATTTTTTTAAATTAAAACTTTAAACTGTATAATTTAGTTTTGTCTAAACTTTAAAAGATAACATTCAATGAATTGAATAGAATCAGTGAACGAAAAAATTTAAAGTCTTTTAAGAATCTTGATGTAGGCTCATTTGCTCTTTACACCTACTATGTTAGTGGAATTACACAAATGTTTCTTACAATAAAAGTGTTTTGAACTAAACACAAACAACTTGTTATTTATGGACTTGTGTTTGTTTTAACATCTTGTTGTACTGAAGATTGATTGAACTAATTTTCTTGTCTGCAGTTAAATGCATCTTCATCCCCTGTCCATAAGAGTTTTAGTGGTTGATCCGTCAGCAACAACTAATTGTATCAGACTAGCTTTAACCTCCACATTAATGGTTTTCCTAATAGTCCTTTCATTTATTTAATAGATTTTTTTATAAATTTATTACAATTGGAACTCACCTCCTAATTTGATGAGATTTGAAATTTAGGTTATTTAGGACCTAAGTTATTTATTACAGTGAGAAATTTTCATCAGAAACTCCTTTCACCCAAGTTACATTCCACATAAGTTGCATTCATCAGCAAAAATTCTGAAATTCAACAATGCACAAGTGTAAACTACATTATTTTTGGATTAAATAATTTGAAAAAGTTTCTTAATTAAGTTAAAAAGAAAATTAGATTCCCTTAGGACTAGATTAAGTTTAGTTGAAGCTTAAGTGCAAATTAGGTTACGTTGAGTACAATATACATTATTTAAAAAGAAAAAAAAAGCTTTAAGTGAAATTCAGTTAAGGTTATAGTCAGGGTTAAAACAAAAAATTGCTTATGGTATATAATTCTGTATTCAGGCTAACAATCAGCCACTTTAATATATAAGGTTAATTAGTTGAATTTAGTGAGCGAAGCAAGAACAGGAAACACTTGCTTAAAATGTATGGATGTCTTATATTGAAATTGAGAGTACATGGAATCATTGAACCTAACCTTAACTTAAGCATAACTAAATTCAACTGAATTTCACGTAAACCAAGTTATTTACTTGAAATAATGTATTTTACTATTGTACAGTGTTTAATTACAAAGTTTTAAGTGAGGCTACTGTGTACCTTTTGCTGAGCGACATAACTCAAGTGAAAGATGTTTTTGACAAAAGATTTGAGTTGTAATGATTAACTTAAATAAGGTATATCCCAATTTTCATCAAGACTAGAGGTAACTCCTTAATTGTAAATAACTATACAGATTTTTTGTATACATTGCTTTTAGAAGTAAAATCAAATTTTTAAAACCTTACCTTATTTTTGTCTGTAGAAGCTTAGATAGAAAAAATTAAAAGAGTATGCTTTTTTGTAGATATATGTGTAATATTTTTTAATTTAGTGACCAGATTTCTTATATTTCAAGTTTGATACATGCTCTGAAGTTACATTGATGATTTTTAAACAACTTTCAATTTTTTAGTACGGCAAGGCATTTTAGACATATGTCTAGGTATTTCATTGTTATTAAAGCACATGCTTGTTCATTGAAATAGTTCTAATTACGCGACTGCCCAAAAAGAACTGTATTTAAGGTATATGTATGTTTGTTTGTTTATTTCTTCCACCATAGCAGCAGCAGTATGGATTTTCAAAATTCAAATCGATTCACAGTGGCTGAAACTTTTTAGAAGTATAACCCTCATGTTAGAACCCTACATTACCGGGTGCACCATAGGATGCATACATATATATGAGGTCTATAAATAAAGTAATGAAACTGGTTCAGAAAAACCTTTTATTTACAATCTAGTTATACATGGACTCTACACCTTCAAGATAGTTCCCTTCGGAAGCCACACAATTCTTCAAACAGTTTTCCCACTCTCCATAGCAGTGTTGGAACTCAGAAACTAGAATATCCTTCATATGGTTGTTAACATCTTTTTTGTTATGTTTTCTACTGTTCCAAAATGGTGTCCATTGAGGTGTTTTTTTAAGTCGGGAACAGGAAAAAGTTGCAGGGACTCAAGTCAGGTGAATAAAATTGTTGTGGAACTATAGGGATGTTATTTTTTTACTAAAAACTCGTTAATTCAGACTGCAGTTTGACAAGGTCCATTGTCATGATGCAGCATCCAGTTGTCTTTGAAGACTGGTCTCACATGGGCAACTCTTTTCTTATCTTTAGCTTCTGGCATGACCCGGGAGTATTCACCACTTTGGAAAATGCTTTGTTAAGCTTAATTAAATAAATTAAATAGGGTGTATAGCTTTTAAGTAAGGTCAGTCCATTTCAAATCATTCAGCTAAAAATTAAAATGAAACCCGTCGCAGAATGTCAAGAGAATTTTTTATTTGTTCTATTTGCCACCCTTATTACCATGTAAAGTTTTATTTTGATAACTTAAATACTTTTTATTTAAATTTCTCAAAAAATACATTATTGTTGTTTCTGGGGGATTTAGTGATTATGATGTTGATTTAGTAAAAAACTCATAACTTTTTCTGTAAATATGCAGAATAAGGTAAAAATTCATTTAGCAACTTATCTCTTAATTGCTGCAGTAAATAAACTTAAACCTGGATTTCATAATTTTTTTGTAGAAAAAACATAAAATTTTAAAATGCAATTTAAAATAAAAGGCACTATTCGTTCAAAAGGCAGCAGTATTCATTACCTACTGTATTTATTTAATTTTGCACATAAAATCATGCATAAGTTTTCGTACAAAGTACCATTTTTTAAAATAAAAACTTTAAACTGTATAATTTAGTTTTGTCTAAACTTTAAAAGTTAACATTCAATGAATTGAATAGAAGCAGTGAACGAAAAAATTTAAAGTCTTTTAAGAATCTTGATGTAGGCTCATTTGCTATTTACACCTACTATGTTAGTGGAATTACACAAATGTTTCTTACAATAAAAGTGTTTTGAACTAAACACAAACAACTTGTTATTTACGGACTTGTGTTTGTTTTAACATCTTGTTGTACTGAAGATTGATTGAACTAATTTTCTTGTCTGCAGTTAAATGCATCTTCATCCCCTGTCCATAAGAGTTTTAGTGGTTGATCCGTCAGCAACAACTAATTGTATCAGACTAGCTTAAACCTCCACATTAATGGTTTTCCTAATAGTCCTTTCATTAATTTAGTAGATTTTTTTTTAATTTATTACAATTGGAACTCACCTCCTAATTTGATGAGATTTGAAATTTAGGTTATTTAGGACCTAAGTTATTTATTACAGTTAGAAATTTTCACCAGAAACTCCTTTCACCCAAGTTACATTCCACATTAGTTGCATTCATCAGCAAAAATTCTGTAATTCAACAATGCACAAGTGTAAACTACATTATTTTTGGATTAAATAATTTGAAAAAGTTTCTTAATTAAGTTAAAAAGAAAATTAGATTCCCTTAGGACTAGATTAAGTTTAGTTGAAGCTTAAGTGCAAATTAGGTTACGTTGAGTACAATATACATTATTTAAAAAGAAAAAAAAAGCTTTAAGTGAAATTCAGTTAAGGTTATAGTCAGGGTTAAAACAAAAAATTGCTTATGGTATATAATTCTGTATTCAGGCTAACAATCAGCCACTTTAATATATAAGGTTAATTAGTTGAATTTAGTGAGCGAAGCAAGAACAGGAAACACTTGCTTAAAATGTATGGATGTCTTATATTGAAATTGAGAGTACATGGAATCATTGAACCTAACCTTAACTTAAGCATAACTAAATTCAACTGAATTTCACGTAAACCAAGTTATTTACTTGAAATAATGTATTTTACTATTGTACAGTGTTGAATGACAAAGTTTTAAGTGAGGCTACTGTGTACCTTTTGCTGAGCGACATAACTCAAGTGAAAGATGTTTTTGACAAAAGATTTGAGTTGTAATGATTAACTTAAATAAGGTATATCCCAATTTTCATCAAGATCAGAGGTAACTCCTTAATTTTAAATAACTATACAGATTTTTTTGCATACATTGCTTTTAGAAGTAAAATCAAATTTTTAAAACCTTACCTTATTTTTGTCTGTAGAAGCTTAGATAGAAAAAATTAAAAGAGTATGCTTTTTTGTAGATATATGTGTAATATTTTTTAATTTAGTGACCAGATTTCTTATATTTCAAGTTTGATACATGCTCTGAAGTTACATTGATGATTTTTAAACAACTTTCAATTTTTTAGTACGGCAAGGCATTTTAGACATATGTCTAGGTATTTCATTGTTATTAAAGCACATGCTTATGCTTGTTCATTGAAATAGTTCTAATTACGCGACTGCCCAAAAAGAACTGTATTTAAGGTATATGTATGTTTGTTTGTTTATTTCTTCCACCATAGCAGCAGCAGTATGGATTTTCAAAATTCAAATCGATTCACAGTGGCTGAAACTTTTTAGAAGTATAACCCTCATGTTAGAACCCTACATTACCGGGTGCACCATAGGATGCATACATATATATGAGGTCTATAAATAAAGTAATGAAACTGGTTCAGAAAAACCTTTTATTTACAATCTAGTTATACATGGACTCTACACCTTCAAGATAGTTCCCTTCAGAAGCCACACAATTCTTCAAACAGTTTTCCCACTCTCCATAGCAGTGTTGGAACTCAGAAACTAGAATATCCTTCATATGGTTGTTAACATCTTTTTTGTTATGTTTTCTACTGTTCCAAAATGGTGTCCATTGAGGTTTTTTTTTAAGTCGGGAACAGGAAAAAGTTGCAGGGACTCAAGTCAGGTGAATAAAATTGTTGTGGAACTATAGGGATGTTATTTTTTTACTAAAAACTCGTTAATTCAGACTGCAGTTTGACAAGGTCCATTGTCATGATGCAGCATCCAGTTGTCTTTGAAGACTGGTCTCACATGGGCAACTCTTTTCTTTACTTTAGCTCCTGGCATGACTCGAGAGTATTCACCACTTTGGAAAATGCTTTGTTAAGCTTAATTAAATAAATTAAATAGGGTGTGTAGCTTTTAAGTAAGGTCAGTCCATTTCAAATCATTCAGCTAAAAATTAAAATGAAACCCGTCGCAGAATGTCAAGAGAATTTTTTATTTGTTCTATTTGCCACCCTTATTACCATGTAAAGTTTTATTTTGATAACTTAAATACTTTTTATTTAAATTTCTCAAAAAATACATTATTGTTGTTTCTGGGGGATTTAGTGATTATGATGTTGATTTAGTAAAAAACTCATAACTTTTTCTGTAAATATGCAGAATAAGGTAAAAATTCATTTAGCAACTTATCTCTTAATTGCTGCAGTAAATAAACTTAAACCTGGATTTCATAATTTTTTTGTAGAAAAAACATAAAATTTTAAAATGCAATTTAAAATAAAATGCACTATTCGTTCAAAAGGCAGCAGTATTCATTACCTACTGTATTTATTTAATTTTGCACATAAAATCATGCATAAGTTTTCGTACAAAGTACCATTTTTTAAAATAAAAACTTTAAACTGTATAATTTAGTTTTGTCTAAACTTTAAAAGTTAACATTCAATGAATTGAATAGAAGCAGTGAACGAAAAAATTTAAAGTCTTTTAAGAATCTTGATGTAGGCTCATTTGCTATTTACACCTACTATGTTAGTGGAATTACACAAATGTTTCTTACAATAAAAGTGTTTTGAACTAAACACAAACAACTTGTTATTTACGGACTTGTGTTTGTTTTAACATCTTGTTGTACTGAAGATTGATTGAACTAATTTTCTTGTCTGCAGTTAAATGCATCTTCATCCCCTGTCCATAAGAGTTTTAGTGGTTGATCCGTCAGCAACAACTAATTGTATCAGACTAGCTTAAACCTCCACATTAATGGTTTTCCTAATAGTCCTTTCATTTATTTAGTAGATTTTTTTTTAATTTATTACAATTGGAACTCACCTCCTAATTTGATGAGATTTGAAATTTAGGTTATTTAGGACCTAAGTTATTTATTACAGTTAGAAATTTTCACCAGAAACTCCTTTCACCCAAGTTACATTCCACATAAGTTGCATTCATCAGCAAAAATTCTGTAATTCAACAATGCACAAGTGTAAACTACATTATTTTTGGATTAAATAATTTGAAAAAGTTTCTTAATTAAGTTAAAAAGAAAATTAGATTCCCTTAGGACTAGATTAAGTTTAGTTGAAGCTTAAGTGCAAATTAGGTTACGTTGAGTACAATATACATTATTTAAAAAGAAAAAAAAAGCTTTAAGTGAAATTCAGTTAAGGTTATAGTCAGGGTTAAAACAAAAAATTGCTTATGGTATATAATTCTGTATTCAGGCTAACAATCAGCCACTTTAATATATAAGGTTAATTAGTTGAATTTAGTGAGCGAAGCAAGAACAGGAAACACTTGCTTAAAATGTATGGATGTCTTATATTGAAATTGAGAGTACATGGAATCATTGAACCTAACCTTAACTTAAGCATAACTAAATTCAACTGAATTTCACGTAAACCAAGTTATTTACTTGAAATAATGTATTTTACTATTGTACAGTGTTGAATGACAAAGTTTTAAGTGAGGCTACTGTGTACCTTTTGCTGAGCGACATAACTCAAGTGAAAGATGTTTTTGACAAAAGATTTGAGTTGTAATGATTAACTTAAATAAGGTATATCCCAATTTTCATCAAGATCAGAGGTAACTCCTTAATTGTAAATAACTATACAGATTTTTTTGCATACATTGCTTTTAGAAGTAAAATCAAATTTTTAAAACCTTACCTTATTTTTGTCTGTAGAAGCTTAGATAGAAAAAATTAAAAGAGTATGCTTTTTTGTAGATATATGTGTAATATTTTTTAATTTAGTGACCAGATTTCTTATATTTCAAGTTTGATACATGCTCTGAAGTTACATTGATGATTTTTAAACAACTTTCAATTTTTTAGTACGGCAAGGCATTTTAGACATATGTCTAGGTATTTCATTGTTATTAAAGCACATGCTTATGCTTGTTCATTGAAATAGTTCTAATTACGCGACTGCCCAAAAAGAACTGTATTTAAGGTATATGTATGTTTGTTTGTTTATTTCTTCCACCATAGCAGCAGCAGTATGGATTTTCAAAATTCAAATCGATTCACAGTGGCTGAAACTTTTTAGAAGTATAACCCTCATGTTAGAACCCTACATTACCGGGTGCACCATAGGATGCATACATATATATGAGGTCTATAAATAAAGTAATGAAACTGGTTCAGAAAAACCTTTTATTTACAATCTAGTTATAAATGGACTCTACACCTTCAAGATAGTTCCCTTCGGAAGCCACACAATTCTTCAAACAGTTTTCCCACTCTCCATAGCAGTGTTGGAACTCAGAAACTAGAATATCCTTCATATGGTTGTTAACATCTTTTTTGTTATGTTTTCTACTGTTCCAAAATGGTGTCCATTGAGGTTTTTTTTTAAGTCGGGAACAGGAAAAAGTTGCAGGGACTCAAGTCAGGTGAATAAAATTGTTGTGGAACTATAGGGATGTTATTTTTTTACTAAAAACTCGTTAATTCAGACTGCAGTTTGACAAGGTCCATTGTCATGATGCAGCATCCAGTTGTCTTTGAAGACTGGTCTCACATGGGCAACTCTTTTCTTTACTTTAGCTCCTGGCATGACTCGAGAGTATTCACCACTTTGGAAAATGCTTTGTTAAGCTTAATTAAATAAATTAAATAGGGTGTATAGCTTTTAAGTAAGGTCAGTCCATTTCAAATCATTCAGCTAAAAATTAAAATGAAACCCGTCGCAGAATGTCAAGAGAATTTTTTATTTGTTCTATTTGCCACCCTTATTACCATGTAAAGTTTTATTTTGATAACTTAAATACTTTTTATTTAAATTTCTCAAAAAATACATTATTGTTGTTTCTGGGGGATTTAGTGATTATGATGTTGATTTAGTAAAAAACTCATAACTTTTTCTGTAAATATGCAGAATAAGGTAAAAATTCATTTAGCAACTTATCTCTTAATTGCTGCAGTAAATAAACTTAAACCTGGATTTCATAATTTTTTTGTAGAAAAAACATAAAATTTTAAAATGCAATTTAAAATAAAAGGCACTATTCGTTCAAAAGGCAGCAGTATTCATTACCTACTGTATTTATTTAATTTTGCACATAAAATCATGCATAAGTTTTCGTACAAAGTACCATTTTTTAAAATAAAAACTTTAAACTGTATAATTTAGTTTTGTCTAAACTTTAAAAGTTAACATTCAATGAATTGAATAGAAGCAGTGAACGAAAAAATTTAAAGTCTTTTAAGAATCTTGATGTAGGCTCATTTGCTATTTACACCTACTATGTTAGTGGAATTACACAAATGTTTCTTACAATAAAAGTGTTTTGAACTAAACACAAACAACTTGTTATTTACGGACTTGTGTTTGTTTTAACATCTTGTTGTACTGAAGATTGATTGAACTAATTTTCTTGTCTGCAGTTAAATGCATCTTCATCCCCTGTCCATAAGAGTTTTAGTGGTTGATCCGTCAGCAACAACTAATTGTATCAGACTAGCTTAAACCTCCACATTAATGGTTTTCCTAATAGTCCTTTCATTTATTTAGTAGATTTTTTTTTAATTTATTACAATTGGAACTCACCTCCTAATTTGATGAGATTTGAAATTTAGGTTATTTAGGACCTAAGTTATTTATTACAGTTAGAAATTTTCACCAGAAACTCCTTTCACCCAAGTTACATTCCACATAAGTTGCATTCATCAGCAAAAATTCTGTAATTCAACAATGCACAAGTGTAAACTACATTATTTTTGGATTAAATAATTTGAAAAAGTTTCTTAATTAAGTTAAAAAGAAAATTAGATTCCCTTAGGACTAGATTAAGTTTAGTTGAAGCTTAAGTGCAAATTAGGTTACGTTGAGTACAATATACATTATTAAAAAGAAAAAAAAAGCTTTAAGTGAAATTCAGTTAAGGTTATAGTCAGGGTTAAAACAAAAAATTGCTTATGGTATATAATTCTGTATTCAGGCTAACAATCAGCCACTTTAATATATAAGGTTAATTAGTTGAATTTAGTGAGCGAAGCAAGAACAGGAAACACTTGCTTAAAATGTATGGATGTCTTATATTGAAATTGAGAGTACATGGAATCATTGAACCTAACCTTAACTTAAGCATAACTAAATTCAACTGAATTTCACGTAAACCAAGTTATTTACTTGAAATAATGTATTTTACTATTGTACAGTGTTGAATGACAAAGTTTTAAGTGAGGCTACTGTGTACCTTTTGCTGAGCGACATAACTCAAGTGAAAGATGTTTTTGACAAAAGATTTGAGTTGTAATGATTAACTTAAATAAGGTATATCCCAATTTTCATCAAGATCAGAGGTAACTCCTTAATCGTAAATAACTATACAGATTTTTTTGCATACATTGCTTTTAGAAGTAAAATCAAATTTTTAAAACCTTACCTTATTTTTGTCTGTAGAAGCTTAGATAGAAAAAATTAAAAGAGTATGCTTTTTTGTAGATATATGTGTAATATTTTTTAATTTAGTGACCAGATTTCTTATATTTCAAGTTTGATACATGCTCTGAAGTTACATTGATGATTTTTAAACAACTTTCAATTTTTTAGTACGGCAAGGCATTTTAGACATATGTCTAGGTATTTCATTGTTATTAAAGCACATGCTTATGCTTGTTCATTGAAATAGTTCTAATTACGCGACTGCCCAAAAAGAACTGTATTTAAGGTATATGTATGTTTGTTTGTTTATTTCTTCCACCATAGCAGCAGCAGTATGGATTTTCAAAATTCAAATCGATTCACAGTGGCTGAAACTTTTTAGAAGTATAACCCTCATGTTAGAACCCTACATTACCGGGTGCACCATAGGATGCATACATATATATGAGGTCTATAAATAAAGTAATGAAACTGGTTCAGAAAAACCTTTTATTTACAATCTAGTTATAAATGGACTCTACACCTTCAAGATAGTTCCCTTCGGAAGCCACACAATTCTTCAAACAGTTTTCCCACTCTCCATAGCAGTGTTGGAACTCAGAAATTAGAATATCCTTCATATGGTTGTTAACATCTTTTTTGTTATGTTTTCTACTGTTCCAAAATGGTGTCCATTGAGGTTTTTTTTTAAGTCGGGAACAGGAAAAAGTTGCAGGGACTCAAGTCAGGTGAATAAAATTGTTGTGGAACTATAGGGATGTTATTTTTTTACTAAAAACTCGTTAATTCAGACTGCAGTTTGACAAGGTCCATTGTCATGATGCAGCATCCAGTTGTCTTTGAAGACTGGTCTCACATGGGCAACTCTTTTCTTTACTTTAGCTCCTGGCATGACTCGAGAGTATTCACCACTTTGGAAAATGCTTTGTTAAGCTTAATTAAATAAATTAAATAGGGTGTATAGCTTTTAAGTAAGGTCAGTCCATTTCAAATCATTCAGCTAAAAATTAAAATGAAACCCGTCGTCTCAGAATGTCAAGAGAATTTTTTATTTGTTCTATTTGCCACCCTTATTACCATGTAAAGTTTTATTTTGATAACTTAAATACTTTTTATTTAAATTTCTCAAAAAATACATTATTGTTGTTTCTGGGGGATTTAGTGATTATGATGTTGATTTAGTAAAAAACTCATAACTTTTTCTGTAAATATGCATAATAAGGTAAAAATTCATTTAGCAACTTATCACTTAATTGCTGCAGTAAATAAACTCAAACCTGGACTTCATAATTTTTTGTAGAAAAAACATAAAATTTTAACATGCAATTTAAAATAAAAGCCACTATTCGTTCAAAAGGCAGCAGTATTCATTACCTACTGTATTTATTTTATTTTGCACATAAATTCATGCATAAGTTTTCGTACAAAGTACCATTTTTTTAAATTAAAACTTTAAACTGTATAATTTAGTTTTGTCTAAACTTTAAAAGATAACATTCAATGAATTGAATAGAATCAGTGAACGAAAAAATTTAAAGTCTTTTAAGAATCTTGATGTAGGCTCATTTGCTCTTTACACCTACTATGTTAGTGGAATTACACAAATGTTTCTTACAATAAAAGTGTTTTGAACTAAACACAAACAACTTGTTATTTATGGACTTGTGTTTGTTTTAACATCTTGTTGTACTGAAGATTGATTGAACTAATTTTCTTGTCTGCAGTTAAATGCATCTTCATCCCCTGTCCATAAGAGTTTTAGTGGTTGATCCGTCAGCAACAACTAATTGTATCAGACTAGCTTTAACCTCCACATTAATGGTTTTCCTAATAGTCCTTTCATTTATTTAATAGATTTTTTTATAAATTTATTACAATTGGAACTCACCTCCTAATTTGATGAGATTTGAAATTTAGGTTATTTAGGACCTAAGTTATTTATTACAGTGAGAAATTTTCATCAGAAACTCCTTTCACCCAAGTTACATTCCACATAAGTTGCATTCATCAGCAAAAATTCTGAAATTCAACAATGCACAAGTGTAAACTACATTATTTTTGGATTAAATAATTTGAAAAAGTTTCTTAATTAAGTTAAAAAGAAAATTAGATTCCCTTAGGACTAGATTAAGTTTAGTTGAAGCTTAAGTGCAAATTAGGTTACGTTGAGTACAATATACATTATTTAAAAAGAAAAAAAAAGCTTTAAGTGAAATTCAGTTAAGGTTATAGTCAGGGTTAAAACAAAAAATTGCTTATGGTATATAATTCTGTATTCAGGCTAACAATCAGCCACTTTAATATATAAGGTTAATTAGTTGAATTTAGTGAGCGAAGCAAGAACAGGAAACACTTGCTTAAAATGTATGGATGTCTTATATTGAAATTGAGAGTACATGGAATCATTGAACCTAACCTTAACTTAAGCATAACTAAATTCAACTGAATTTCACGTAAACCAAGTTATTTACTTGAAATAATGTATTTTACTATTGTACAGTGTTTAATTACAAAGTTTTAAGTGAGGCTACTGTGTACCTTTTGCTGAGCGACATAACTCAAGTGAAAGATGTTTTTGACAAAAGATTTGAGTTGTAATGATTAACTTAAATAAGGTATATCCCAATTTTCATCAAGACTAGAGGTAACTCCTTAATTGTAAATAACTATACAGATTTTTTGTATACATTGCTTTTAGAAGTAAAATCAAATTTTTAAAACCTTACCTTATTTTTGTCTGTAGAAGCTTAGATAGAAAAAATTAAAAGAGTATGCTTTTTTGTAGATATATGTGTAATATTTTTTAATTTAGTGACCAGATTTCTTATATTTCAAGTTTGATACATGCTCTGAAGTTACATTGATGATTTTTAAACAACTTTCATTTTTTTAGTACGGCAAGGCATTTTAGACATATGTCTAGGTATTTCATTGTTATTAAAGCACATGCTTGTTCATTGAAATAGTTCTAATTACGCGACTGCCCAAAAAGAACTGTATTTAAGGTATATGTATGTTTGTTTGTTTATTTCTTCCACCATAGCAGCAGCAGTATGGATTTTCAAAATTCAAATCGATTCACAGTGGCTGAAACTTTTTAGAAGTATAACCCTCATGTTAGAACCCTACATTACCGGGTGCACCATAGGATGCATACATATATATGAGGTCTATAAATAAAGTAATGAAACTGGTTCAGAAAAACCTTTTATTTACAATCTAGTTATAAATGGACTCTACACCTTCAAGATAGTTCCCTTCGGAAGCCACACAATTCTTCAAACAGTTTTCCCACTCTCCATAGCAGTGTTGGAACTCAGAAACTAGAATATCCTTCATATGGTTGTTAACATCTTTTTTGTTATGTTTTCTACTGTTCCAAAATGGTGTCCATTGAGGTTTTTTTTTTAAGTCGGGAACAGGAAAAAGTTGCAGGGACTCAAGTCAGGTGAATAAAATTGTTGTGGAACTATAGGGATGTTATTTTTTTACTAAAAACTCGTTAATTCAGACTGCAGTTTGACAAGGTCCATTGTCATGATGCAGCATCCAGTTGTCTTTGAAGACTGGTCTCACATGGGCAACTCTTTTCTTATCTTTAGCTTCTGGCATGACCCGGGAGTATTCACCACTTTGGAAAATGCTTTGTTAAGCTTAATTTAATAAATTAAATAGGGTGTATAGCTTTTAAGTAAGGTCAGTCCATTTCAAATCATTCAGCTAAAAATTAAAATGAAACCCGTCGCAGAATGTCAAGAGAATTTTTTATTTGTTCTATTTGCCACCCTTATTACCATGTAAAGTTTTATTTTGATAACTTAAATACTTTTTATTTAAATTTCTCAAAAAATACATTATTGTTGTTTCTGGGGGATTTAGTGATTATGATGTTGATTTAGTAAAAAACTCATAACTTTTTCTGTAAATATGCAGAATAAGGTAAAAATTCATTTAGCAACTTATCTCTTAATTGCTGCAGTAAATAAACTCAAACCTGGATTTCATAATTTTTTTTGTAGAAAAAACATAAAATTTTAAAATGCAATTTAAAATAAAAGGCACTATTCGTTCAAAAGGCAGCAGTATTCATTACCTACTGTATTTATTTAATTTTGCACATAAAATCATGCATAAGTTTTCGTACAAAGTACCATTTTTTAAAATAAAAACTTTAAACTGTATAATTTAATTTTGTCTAAACTTTAAAAGTTAACATTCAATGAATTGAATAGAATCAGTGAACGAAAGAATTTAAAGTCTTTTAAGAGTCTTGATGTAGGCTCATTTGCTATTTACACCTATTATGTTAGTGAAATTACACAAATGTTTCTTACAATAAAGGTGTTTTAAACTAAACACCAACAACTTGTTATTTATGGACTTGTGTTTGTTTTAACATCTTGTTATTCTGAAGATTGATTGAACTAATTTTCTTGTCTGCAGTTAAATGCATCTTCATCCCCTGTCCATAAGAGTTTTAGTGGTTGATCCGTCAGCAACAACTAATTGTATCAGACTAGCTTTAACCTCCACATTAATGGTTTTCCTAATAGTCCTTTCATTTATTTAATAGATTTTTTTATAAATTTATTACAATTGGAACTCACCTCCTAATTTGATGAGATTTGAAATTTAGGTTATTTAGGACCTAAGTTATTTATTACAGTGAGAAATTTTCATCAGAAACTCCTTTCACCCAAGTTACATTCCACATAAGTTGCATTAATCAGCAAAAATTCTGTAATTCAACAATGCACAAGTGTAAACTACATAATTTTTGGATTAAATAATTTGAAAAAGTTTCTTAATTAAGTTAAAAAGAAAATTAGATTCCCTTAGGACTAGATTAAGTTTAGTTGAAGCTTAAGTGCAAATTAGGTTACGTTGAGTACAATATACATTATTTAAAAAGAAAAAAAAAGCTTTAAGTGAAATTCAGTTAAGGTTATAGTCAGGGTTAAAACAAAAAATTGCTTATGGTATATAATTCTGTATTCAGGCTAACAATCAGCCACTTTAATATATAAGGTTAATTAGTTGAATTTAGTGAGCGAAGCAAGAACAGGAAACACTTGCTTAAAATGTATGGATGTCTTATATTGAAATTGAGAGTACATGGAATCATTGAACCTAACCTTAACTTAAGCATAACTAAATTCAACTGAATTTCACGTAAACCATGTTATTTACTTGAAATAATGTATTTTACTATTGTACAGTGTTGAATTACAAAGTTTTAAGTGAGGCTACTGTGTACCTTTTGCTGAGCGACATAACTCAAGTGAAAGATGTTTTTGACAAAAGATTTGAGTTGTAATGATTAACTTAAATAAGGTATATCCCAATTTTCATCAAGACTAGAGGTAACTCCTTAATTGTAAATAACTATACAGATTTTTTGTATACATTGCTTTTAGAAGTAAAATCAAATTTTTAAAACCTTACCTTATTTTTGTCTGTAGAAGCTTAGATAGAAAAAATTAAAAGAGTATGCTTTTTTGTAGATATATGTGTAATATTTTTTAATTTAGTGACCAGATTTCTTATATTTCAAGTTTGATACATGCTCTGAAGTTACATTGATGATTTTTAAACAACTTTCAATTTTTTAGTACGGCAAGGCATTTTAGACATATGTCTAGGTATTTCATTGTTATTAAAGCACATGCTTGTTCATTGAAATAGTTCTAATTACGCGACTGCCCAAAAAGAACTGTATTTAAGGTATATGTATGTTTGTTTGTTTATTTCTTCCACCATAGCAGCAGCAGTATGGATTTTCAAAATTCAAATCGATTCACAGTGGCTGAAACTTTTTAGAAGTATAACCCTCATGTTAGAACCCTACATTACCGGGTGCACCATAGGATGCATACATATATATGAGGTCTATAAATAAAGTAATGAAACTGGTTCAGAAAAACCTTTTATTTACAATCTAGTTATACATGGACTCTACACCTTCAAGATAGTTCCCTTGGGAAGCCACACAACTCTTCAAACAGTTTTCCCACCCTTCATAGCAGTGTTGGAACTCAGAAACTAGAATATCCTTCAGATGGTTGTTCACATTTTTTTTGTTTTGTTTTCTACTGTTCCATAATGGTGTCCATTGAGGTGTTTTTTAGGTCGGGAACAGGAAAAAGTTGCAGGGACTCAAGTCAGGTGAATAAAATTGTTGTGGAACTATAGGGATGTTATTTTTTAATAAAAACTCGTTAATTCAGACTGCAGTTTGATAAGGTCCATTGTCATGATGCAGCATCCAGTTGTCTTTGAAGACTGGTCTCACATGGGCAACTCTTTTCTTATCTTTAACTCCTGGCATGACCCGGGAGTATTCACCACTTTGGAAAATGCTTTGTTAAGCTTAATTTAATAAATTAAATAGGGTGTATAGCTTTTAAGTAAGGTCAGTCCATTTTAAATCATTCAGCTAAAAATTAAAATGAAACCCGTCGTCTCAGAATGTCAAGAGAATTTTTTATTTGTTCTATTTGCCACCCTTATTACCATGTAAAGTTTTATTTTGATAACTTAAATACTTTTTAAGTTACTAATTATTTAAATTTCTCAAAAAATACATTATTGTTGTTTCTGGGGGATTTAGTGATTATGATGTTGATTTAGTAAAAAACTCATAACTTTTTCTGTAAATATGCAGAATAAGGTAAAAATTCATTTAGCAACTTATCTCTTAATTGCTGCAGTAAATAAACTTAAACCTGGATTTCATAATTTTTTTGCAGAAAAAACATAAAATTTTAAAATGCAATTTAAAATAAAAGGCACTATTCGTTCAAAAGGCAGCAGTATTCATTACCTACTGTATTTATTTAATTTTGCACATAAAATCATGCATAAGTTTTCGTACAAAGTACCATTTTTTAAAATAAAAACTTTAAACTGTATAATTTAATTTTGTCTAAACTTTAAAAGTTAACATTCAATGAATTGAATAGAATCAGTGAACGAAAGAATTTAAAGTCTTTTAAGAGTCTTGATGTAGGCTCATTTGCTATTTACACCTATTATGTTAGTGAAATTACACAAATGTTTCTTACAATAAAGGTGTTTTAAACTAAACACCAAAAACTTGTTATTTATGGACTTGTGTTTGTTTTAACATCTTGTTGTACTGAAGATTGATTGAACTAATTTTCTTGTCTGCATTTAAATGCATCTTCATCCCCTGTCCATAAGAGTTTTAGTGGTTGATCCGTCAGCAACAACTAATTGTATTAGACTAGCTTTAACCTCCACATTAATGGTTTTCCTAATAGTCCTTTTTTCATTAATTTAATAGACTTTTTTTTTAATTTATTACAATTGGAACTCACCTCCTAATTTGATGAGATTTGGAATTTAGGTTATTTAGGACCTAAGTTATTTATTACAGTGAGAAATTTTCATCAGAAACTCCTTTCACCCAAGTTACATTCCACATAAGTTGCATTCATCAGCAAAAATTCTGTAATTCAACAATGCACAAGTGTAAACTACATAATTTTTGGATTAAATAATTTGAAAAAGTTTCTTAATTAAGTTAAAAAGAAAATTAGATTCCCTTAGGACTAGATTAAGTTTAGTTGAAGCTTAAGTGCAAATTAGGTTACGTTGAGTACAATATACATTATTTAAAAAGTAAAGTAGTTGCTTTAAGTGAAATTCAGTTAAGGTTATAGTCAGGGTTAAAACAAAAAATTGCTTATGGTATATAATTCTGTATTCAGGCTAACAATCAGCCACTTTAATATATAAGGTTAATTAGTTGAATTTAGTGAGCGAAGCAAGAACAGGAAACACTTGCTTAAAATGTATGGATGTCTTATATTGAAATTGAGTACATGAAATCATTGAACCTAACCTTAACTTAAGCATAACTAAATTCAACTGAATTTCACGTAAACCAAGTTATTTACTTGAAATAATGTATTTTACTATTGTACAGTGTTGAATTACAAAGTTTTAAGTGAGGCTACTGTGTACCTTTTGCTGAGCGACATAACTCAAGTGAAAGATGTTTTTGACAAAAGATTTGAGTTGTAATGATTAACTTAAATAAGGTATATCCCAATTTTCATCAAGATCAGAGGTAACTCCTTAATTGTAAATAACTATACAGATTTTTTGCATACATTGCTTTTAGAAGTAAAATCAAATTTTTAAAACCTTACCTTATTTTTGTCTGTAGAAGCTTAGATAGAAAAAATTAAAAGAGTATGCTTTTTTGTAGATATATGTGTAATATTTTTTAATTTAGTGACCAGATTTCTTATATTTCAAGTTTGATACATGCTCTGAAGTTACATTGATGATTTTTAAACAACTTTCAATTTTTTAGTACGGCAAGGCATTTCAGACATATGTCTAGGTATTTCATTGTTATTAAAGCAGATGCTTTTTCATTGAAATAGTTCTAATTACGCGACTGCCCAAAAAGAACTGTATTTAAGGTATATGTATGTTTGTTTGTTTATTTCTTCCACCATAGCAGCAGCAGTATGGATTTTCAAAATTCAAATCGATTCACAGTGGCTGAAACTTTTTAGAAGTATAACCCTCATGTTAGAACCCTACATTACCGGGTGCACCATAGGATGCATACATATATATGAGGTCTATAAATAAAGTAATGAAACTGGTTCAGAAAAACCTTTTATTTACAATCTAGTTATACATGGACTCTACACCTTCAAGATAGTTCCCTTGGGAAGCCACACAACTCTTCAAACAGTTTTCCCACCCTTCATAGCAGTGTTGGAACTCAGAAACTAGAATATCCTTCAGATGGTTGTTCACATTTTTTTTGTTTTGTTTTCTACTGTTCCATAATGGTGTCCATTGAGGTGTTTTTTAGGTCGGGAACAGGAAAAAGTTGCAGGGACTCAAGTCAGGTGAATAAAATTGTTGTGGAACTATAGGGATGTTATTTTTTAATAAAAACTCGTTAATTCAGACTGCAGTTTGATAAGGTCCATTGTCATGATGCAGCATCTAGTTGTCTTTGAAGACTGGTCTCACATGGGCAACTCTTTTCTTATCTTTAACTCCTGGCATGACCCGGGAGTATTCACCACTTTGGAAAATGCTTTGTTAAGCTTAATTTAATAAATTAAATAGGGTGTATAGCTTTTAAGTAAGGTCAGTCCATTTTAAATCATTCAGCTAAAAATTAAAATGAAACCCGTCGTCTCAGAATGTCAAGAGAATTTTTTATTTGTTCGATTTGCCACCCTTATTACCATGTAAAGTTTTATTTTGATAACTTAAATACTTTTTAAGTTACTAATTATTTAAATTTCTCAAAAAATACATTATTGTTGTTTCTGGGGGATTTAGTGATTATGATGTTGATTTAGTAAAAAACTCATAACTTTTTCTGTAAATATGCATAATAAGGTAAAAATTCATTTAGTAACTTATCACTTAATTGCTGCAGTAAATAAACTCAAACCTGGACTTCATAATTTTTTGTAGAAAAAACATAAAATTTTAACATGCAATTTAAAATAAAAGCCACTATTCGTTCAAAAGGCAGCAGTATTCATTACCTACTGTATTTATTTAATTTTGCACATAAATTCATGCATAAGTTTTCGTACAAAGTACCATTTTTTTAAATTAAAACTTTAAACTGTATAATTTAGTTTTGTCTAAACTTTAAAAGTTAACATTTAATGAATTGAATAGAATCAGTGAACGAAAAAATTTAAAGTCTTTTAAGAATCTTGATGTAGGCTCATTTGCTCTTTACACCTACTATGTTAGTGGAATTACACAAATGTTTCTTACAATAAAATTGTTTTGAACTAAACACAAACAACTTGTTATTTATGGACTTGTGTTTGTTTTAACATCTTGTTGTACTGAAGATTGATTGAACTAATTTTCTTGTCTGCAGTTAAATGCATCTTCATCCCCTGTCCATAAGAGTTTTAGTGGTTGATCCGTCAGCAACAACTAATTGTATCAGACTAGCTTTAACCTCCACATTAATGGTTTTCCTAATAGTCCTTTCATTTATTTAATAGATTTTTTTATAAATTTATTACAATTGGAACTCACCTCCTAATTTGACGAGATTTGAAATTTAGGTTATTTAGGACCTAAGTTATTTATTACAGTGAGAAATTTTCATCAGAAACTCCTTTCACCCAAGTTACATTCCACATAAGTTGCATTCATCAGCAAAAATTCTGAAATTCAACAATGCACAAGTGTAAACTACATTATTTTTGGATTAAATAATTTGAAAAAGTTTCTTAATTAAGTTAAAAAGAAAATTAGATTCCCTTAGGACTAGATTAAGTTTAGTTGAAGCTTAAGTGCAAATTAGGTTACGTTGAGTACAATATACATTATTTAAAAAGAAAAAAAAAGCTTTAAGTGAAATTCAGTTAAGGTTATAGTCAGGGTTAAAACAAAAAATTGCTTATGGTATATAATTCTGTATTCAGGCTAACAATCAGCCACTTTAATATATAAGGTTAATTAGTTGAATTTAGTGAGCGAAGCAAGAACAGGAAACACTTGCTTAAAATGTATGGATGTCTTATATTGAAATTGAGAGTACATGGAATCATTGAACCTAACCTTAACTTAAGCATAACTAAATTCAACTGAATTTCACGTAAACCAAGTTATTTACTTGAAATAATGTATTTTACTATTGTACAGTGTTGAATGACAAAGTTTTAAGTGAGGCTACTGTGTACCTTTTGCTAAGCGACATAACTCAAGTGAAAGATGTTTTTGACAAAAGATTTGAGTTGTAATGATTAACTTAAATAAGGTATATCCCAATTTTCATCAAGATCAGAGGTAACTCCTTAATTGTAAATAACTATACAGATTTTTTTGCATACATTGCTTTTAGAAGTAAAATCAAATTTTTAAAACCTTACCTTATTTTTGTCTGTAGAAGCTTAGATAGAAAAAATTAAAAGAGTATGCTTTTTTGTAGATATATGTGTAATATTTTTTAATTTAGTGACCAGATTTCTTATATTTCAAGTTTGATACATGCTCTGAAGTTACATTGATGATTTTTAAACAACTTTCAATTTTTTAGTACGGCAAGGCATTTTAGACATATGTCTAGGTATTTCATTGTTATTAAAGCAGATGCTTTTTCATTGAAATAGTTCTAATTACGCGACTGCCCAAAAAGAACTGTATTTAAGGTATATGTATGTTTGTTTGTTTATTTCTTCCACCATAGCAGCAGCAGTATGGATTTTCAAAATTCAAATCGATTCACAGTGGCTGAAACTTTTTAGAAGTATAACCCTCATGTTAGAACCCTACATTACCGGGTGCACCATAGGATGCATACATATATATGAGGTCTATAAATAAAGTAATGAAACTGGTTCAGAAAAACCTTTTATTTACAATCTAGTTATACATGGACTCTACACCTTCAAGATAGTTCCCTTGGGAAGCCACACAACTCTTCAAACAGTTTTCCCACTCACCATAGCAGTGTTGGAACTCAGAAACTAGAATATCCTTCATATGGTTGTTAACATCTTTTTTGTTATGTTTTCTACTGTTCCAAAATGGTGTCCATTGAGGTGTTTTTTTAAGTCGGGAACAGGAAAAAGTTGCAGGGACTCAAGTCAGGTGAATAAAATTGTTGTGGAACTATAGGGATGTTATTTTTTTACAAAAAACTCGTTAATTCAGACTGCAGTTTGACAAGGTCCATTGTCATGATGCAGCATCCAGTTGTCTTTGAAGACTGGTCTCACATGGGCAACTCTTTTCTTATCTTTAGCTCCTGGCATGACCCGGGAGTATTCACCACTTTGGAAAATGCTTTGTTAAGCTTAATTAAATAAATTAAATAGGGTGTATAGCTTTTAAGTAAGGTCAGTCCATTTCAAATCATTCAGCTAAAAATTAAAATGAAACCCGTCGCTGAATGTCAAGAGAATTTTTTATTTGTTCTATTTGCCACCCTTATTACCATGTAAAGTTTTATTTTGATAACTTAAATACTTTTTATTTAAATTTCTCAAAAAATACATTATTGTTGTTTCTGGGGGATTTAGTGATTATGATGTTGATTTAGTAAAAAACTCATAACTTTTTCTGTAAATATGCAGAATAAGGTAAAAATTCATTTAGCAACTTATCTCTTAATTGCTGCAGTAAATAAACTCAAACCTGGATTTCATAATTTTTTTGTAGAAAAAACATAAAATTTTAAAATGCAATTTAAAATAAAAGGCACTATTCGTTCAAAAGGCAGCAGTATTCATTACCTACTGTATTTATTTAATTTTGCACATAAAATCATGCATAAGTTTTCGTACAAAGTACCATTTTTTAAAATAAAAACTTTAAACTGTATAATTTAATTTTGTCTAAACTTTAAAAGTTAACATTCAATGAATTGAATAGAATCAGTGAACGAAAGAATTTAAAGTCTTTTAAGAGTCTTGATGTAGGCTCATTTGCTATTTACACCTATTATGTTAGTGAAATTACACAAATGTTTCTTACAATAAAGGTGTTTTAAACTAAACACCAACAACTTGTTATTTATGGACTTGTGTTTGTTTTAACATCTTGTTATTCTGAAGATTGATTGAACTAATTTTCTTGTCTGCAGTTAAATGCATCTTCATCCCCTGTCCATAAGAGTTTTAGTGGTTGATCCGTCAGCAACAACTAATTGTATCAGACTAGCTTTAACCTCCACATTAATGGTTTTCCTAATAGTCCTTTCATTTATTTAATAGATTTTTTTATAAATTTATTACAATTGGAACTCACCTCCTAATTTGATGAGATTTGAAATTTAGGTTATTTAGGACCTAAGTTATTTATTACAGTGAGAAATTTTCATCAGAAACTCCTTTCACCCAAGTTACATTCCACATAAGTTGCATTCATCAGCAAAAATTCTGAAATTCAACAATGCACAAGTGTAAACTACATTATTTTTGGATGAAATAATTTAAAAAGTTTCTTAATTAAGTTAAAAAGAAAATTAGATTCCCTTAGGACTAGATTAAGTTTAGTTGAAGCTTAAGTGCAAATTAGGTTACGTTGAGTACAATATACATTATTTAAAAAGAAAAAAAAGCTTTAAGTGAAATTCAGTTAAGGTTATAGTCAGGGTTAAAACAAAAAATTGCTTATGGTATATAATTCTGTATTCAGGCTAACAATCAGCCACTTTAATATATAAGGTTAATTAGTTGAATTTAGTGAGCGAAGCAAGAACCGGAAACACTTGCTTAAAATGTATGGATGTCTTATATTGAAATTGAGAGTACATGGAATCATTGAACCTAACCTTAACTTAAGCATAACTAAATTCAACTGAATTTCACGTAAACCAAGTTATTTACTTGAAATAATGTATTTTACTATTGTACAGTGTTGAATGACAAAGTTTTAAGTGAGGCTACTGTGTACCTTTTGCTAAGCGACATAACTCAAGTGAAAGATGTTTTTGACAAAAGATTTGAGTTGTAATGATTAACTTAAATAAGGTATATCCCAATTTTCATCAAGATCAGAGGTAACTCCTTAATTGTAAATAACTATACAGATTTTTTTGCATACATTGCTTTTAGAAGTAAAATCAAATTTTTAAAACCTTACCTTATTTTTGTCTGTAGAAGCTTAGGTAGAAAAAATTAAAAGAGTATGCTTTTTTGTAGATATATGTGTAATATTTTTTAATTTAGTGACCAGATTTCTTATATTTCAAGTTTGATACATGCTCTGAAGTTACATTGATGATTTTTAAACAACTTTCAATTTTTTAGTACAGCAAGGCATTTTAGACATATGTCTAGGTATTTCATTGTTATTAAAGCAGATGCTTTTTCATTGAAATAGTTCTAATTACGCGACTGCCCAAAAAGAACTGTATTTAAGGTATATGTATGTTTGTTTGTTTATTTCTTCCACCATAGCAGCAGCAGTATGGATTTTCAAAATTCAAATCGATTCACAGTGGCTGAAACTTTTTAGAAGTATAACCCTCATGTTAGAACCCTACATTACCGGGTGCACCATAGGATGCATACATATATATGAGGTCTATAAATAAAGTAATGAAACTGGTTCAGAAAAACCTTTTATTTACAATCTAGTTATACATGGACTCTACACCTTCAAGATAGTTCCCTTGGGAAGCCACACAACTCTTCAAACAGTTTTCCCACCCTTCATAGCAGTGTTGGAACTCAGAAACTAGAATATCCTTCAGATGGTTGTTCACATTTTTTTTGTTTTGTTTTCTACTGTTCCATAATGGTGTCCATTGAGGTGTTTTTTAGGTCGGGAACAGGAAAAAGTTGCAGGGACTCAAGTCAGGTGAATAAAATTGTTGTGGAACTATAGGGATGTTATTTTTTAATAAAAACTCGTTAATTCAGACTGCAGTTTGATAAGGTCCATTGTCATGATGCAGCATCCAGTTGTCTTTGAAGACTGGTCTCACATGGGCAACTCTTTTCTTATCTTTAACTCCTGGCATGACCCGGGAGTATTCACCACTTTGGAAAATGCTTTGTTAAGCTTAATTTAATAAATTAAATCGGGTGTATAGCTTTTAAGTAAGGTCAGTCCATTTTAAATCATTCAGCTAAAAATTAAAATGAAACCCGTCGTCTCAGAATGTCAAGAGAATTTTTTATTTGTTCTATTTGCCACCCTTATTACCATGTAAAGTTTTATTTTGATAACTTAAATACTTTTTAAGTTACTAATTATTTAAATTTCTCAAAAAATACATTATTGTTGTTTCTGGGGGATTTAGTGATTATGATGTTGATTTAGTAAAAAACTCATAACTTTTTCTGTAAATATGCATAATAAGGTAAAAATTCATTTAGTAACTTATCACTTAATTGCTGCAGTAAATAAACTCAAACCTGGACTTCATAATTTTTTGTAGAAAAAACATAAAATTTTAACATGCAATTTAAAATAAAAGCCACTATTCGTTCAAAAGGCAGCAGTATTCATTACCTACTGTATTTATTTAATTTTGCACATAAATTCATGCATAAGTTTTCGTACAAAGTACCATTTTTTTAAATTAAAACTTTAAACTGTATAATTTAGTTTTGTCTAAACTTTAAAAGTTAACATTCAATGAATTGAATAGAATCAGTGAACGAAAAAATTTAAAGTCTTTTAAGAATCTTGATGTAGGCTCATTTGCTCTTTACACCTACTATGTTAGTGGAATTACACAAATGTTTCTTACAATAAAATTGTTTTGAACTAAACACAAACAACTTGTTATTTATGGACTTGTGTTTGTTTTAACATCTTGTTGTACTGAAGATTGATTGAACTAATTTTCTTGTCTGCAGTTAAATGCATCTTCATCCCCTGTCCATAAGAGTTTTAGTGGTTGATCCGTCAGCAACAACTAATTGTATCAGACTAGCTTTAACCTCCACATTAATGGTTTTCCTAATAGTCCTTTCATTTATTTAATAGATTTTTTTATAAATTTATTACAATTGGAACTCACCTCCTAATTTGATGAGATTTGAAATTTAGGTTATTTAGGACCTAAGTTATTTATTACAGTGAGAAATTTTCATCAGAAACTCCTTTCACCCAAGTTACATTCCACATAAGTTGCATTCATCAGCAAAAATTCTGAAATTCAACAATGCACAAGTGTAAACTACATTATTTTTGGATGAAATAATTTAAAAAGTTTCTTAATTAAGTTAAAAAGAAAATTAGATTCCCTTAGGACTAGATTAAGTTTAGTTGAAGCTTAAGTGCAAATTAGGTTACGTTGAGTACAATATACATTATTTAAAAAGAAAAAAAAGCTTTAAGTGAAATTCAGTTAAGGTTATAGTCAGGGTTAAAACAAAAAATTGCTTATGGTATATAATTCTGTATTCAGGCTAACAATCAGCCACTTTAATATATAAGGTTAATTAGTTGAATTTAGTGAGCGAAGCAAGAACCGGAAACACTTGCTTAAAATGTATGGATGTCTTATATTGAAATTGAGAGTACATGGAATCATTGAACCTAACCTTAACTTAAGCATAACTAAATTCAACTGAATTTCACGTAAACCAAGTTATTTACTTGAAATAATGTATTTTACTATTGTACAGTGTTGAATGACAAAGTTTTAAGTGAGGCTACTGTGTACCTTTTGCTAAGCGACATAACTCAAGTGAAAGATGTTTTTGACAAAAGATTTGAGTTGTAATGATTAACTTAAATAAGGTATATCCCAATTTTCATCAAGATCAGAGGTAACTCCTTAATTGTAAATAACTATACAGATTTTTTTGCATACATTGCTTTTAGAAGTAAAATCAAATTTTTAAAACCTTACCTTATTTTTGTCTGTAGAAGCTTAGGTAGAAAAAATTAAAAGAGTATGCTTTTTTGTAGATATATGTGTAATATTTTTTAATTTAGTGACCAGATTTCTTATATTTCAAGTTTGATACATGCTCTGAAGTTACATTGATGATTTTTAAACAACTTTCAATTTTTTAGTACAGCAAGGCATTTTAGACATATGTCTAGGTATTTCATTGTTATTAAAGCAGATGCTTTTTCATTGAAATAGTTCTAATTACGCGACTGCCCAAAAAGAACTGTATTTAAGGTATATGTATGTTTGTTTGTTTATTTCTTCCACCATAGCAGCAGCAGTATGGATTTTCAAAATTCAAATCGATTCACAGTGGCTGAAACTTTTTAGAAGTATAACCCTCATGTTAGAACCCTACATTACCGGGTGCACCATAGGATGCATACATATATATGAGGTCTATAAATAAAGTAATGAAACTGGTTCAGAAAAACCTTTTATTTACAATCTAGTTATACATGGACTCTACACCTTCAAGATAGTTCCCTTGGGAAGCCACACAACTCTTCAAACAGTTTTCCCACCCTTCATAGCAGTGTTGGAACTCAGAAACTAGAATATCCTTCAGATGGTTGTTCACATTTTTTTTGTTTTGTTTTCTACTGTTCCATAATGGTGTCCATTGAGGTGTTTTTTAGGTCGGGAACAGGAAAAAGTTGCAGGGACTCAAGTCAGGTGAATAAAATTGTTGTGGAACTATAGGGATGTTATTTTTTAATAAAAACTCGTTAATTCAGACTGCAGTTTGATAAGGTCCATTGTCATGATGCAGCATCCAGTTGTCTTTGAAGACTGGTCTCACATGGGCAACTCTTTTCTTATCTTTAACTCCTGGCATGACCCGGGAGTATTCACCACTTTGGAAAATGCTTTGTTAAGCTTAATTTAATAAATTAAATCGGGTGTATAGCTTTTAAGTAAGGTCAGTCCATTTTAAATCATTCAGCTAAAAATTAAAATGAAACCCGTCGTCTCAGAATGTCAAGAGAATTTTTTATTTGTTCTATTTGCCACCCTTATTACCATGTAAAGTTTTATTTTGATAACTTAAATACTTTTTAAGTTACTAATTATTTAAATTTCTCAAAAAATACATTATTGTTGTTTCTGGGGGATTTAGTGATTATGATGTTGATTTAGTAAAAAACTCATAACTTTTTCTGTAAATATGCATAATAAGGTAAAAATTCATTTAGTAACTTATCACTTAATTGCTGCAGTAAATAAACTCAAACCTGGACTTCATAATTTTTTGTAGAAAAAACATAAAATTTTAACATGCAATTTAAAATAAAAGCCACTATTCGTTCAAAAGGCAGCAGTATTCATTACCTACTGTATTTATTTAATTTTGCACATAAATTCATGCATAAGTTTTCGTACAAAGTACCATTTTTTAAAATAAAAACTTTAAACTGTATAATTTAATTTTGTCTAAACTTTAAAAGTTAACATTCAATGAATTGAATAGAATCAGTGAACGAAAGAATTTAAAGTCTTTTAAGAGTCTTGATGTAGGCTCATTTGCTATTTACACCTATTATGTTAGTGAAATTACACAAATGTTTCTTACAATAAAGGTGTTTTAAACTAAACACCAACAACTTGTTATTTATGGACTTGTGTTTGTTTTAACATCTTGTTATTCTGAAGATTGATTGAACTAATTTTCTTGTCTGCAGTTAAATGCATCTTCATCCCCTGTCCATAAGAGTTTTAGTGGTTGATCCGTCAGCAACAACTAATTGTATCAGACTAGCTTTAACCTCCACATTAATGGTTTTCCTAATAGTCCTTTCATTTATTTAATAGATTTTTTTATAAATTTATTACAATTGGAACTCACCTCCTAATTTGATGAGATTTGAAATTTAGGTTATTTAGGACCTAAGTTATTTATTACAGTGAGAAATTTTCATCAGAAACTCCTTTCACCCAAGTTACATTCCACATAAGTTGCATTCATCAGCAAAAATTCTGAAATTCAACAATGCACAAGTGTAAACTACATTATTTTTGGATTAAATAATTTGAAAAAGTTTCTTAATTAAGTTAAAAAGAAAATTAGATTCCCTTAGGACTAGATTAAGTTTAGTTGAAGCTTAAGTGCAAATTAGGTTACGTTGAGTACAATATACATTATTTAAAAAGAAAAAAAAAGCTTTAAGTGAAATTCAGTTAAGGTTATAGTCAGGGTTAAAACAAAAAATTGCTTATGGTATATAATTCTGTATTCAGGCTAACAATCAGCCACTTTAATATATAAGGTTAATTAGTTGAATTTAGTGAGCGAAGCAAGAACAGGAAACACTTGCTTAAAATGTATGGATGTCTTATATTGAAATTGAGAGTACATGGAATCATTGAACCTAACCTTAACTTAAGCATAACTAAATTCAACTGAATTTCACGTAAACCAAGTTATTTACTTGAAATAATGTATTTTACTATTGTACAGTGTTGAATGACAAAGTTTTAAGTGAGGCTACTGTGTACCTTTTGCTAAGCGACATAACTCAAGTGAAAGATGTTTTTGACAAAAGATTTGAGTTGTAATGATTAACTTAAATAAGGTATATCCCAATTTTCATCAAGATCAGAGGTAACTCCTTAATTGTAAATAACTATACAGATTTTTTTGCATACATTGCTTTTAGAAGTAAAATCAAATTTTTAAAACCTTACCTTATTTTTGTCTGTAGAAGCTTAGATAGAAAAAATTAAAAGAGTATGCTTTTTTGTAGATATATGTGTAATATTTTTTAATTTAGTGACCAGATTTCTTATATTTCAAGTTTGATACATGCTCTGAAGTTACATTGATGATTTTTAAACAACTTTCAATTTTTTAGTACGGCAAGGCATTTTAGACATATGTCTAGGTATTTCATTGTTATTAAAGCAGATGCTTTTTCATTGAAATAGTTCTAATTACGCGACTGCCCAAAAAGAACTGTATTTAAGGTATATGTATGTTTGTTTGTTTATTTCTTCCACCATAGCAGCAGCAGTATGGATTTTCAAAATTCAAATCGATTCACAGTGGCTGAAACTTTTTAGAAGTATAACCCTCATGTTAGAACCCTACATTACCGGGTGCACCATAGGATGCATACATATATATGAGGTCTATAAATAAAGTAATGAAACTGGTTCAGAAAAACCTTTTATTTACAATCTAGTTATACATGGACTCTACACCTCCAAGATAGTTCCCTTCGGAAGCCACACAACTCTTCAAACAGTTTTCCCACTCACCATAGCAGTGTTGGAACTCAGAAACTAGAATATCCTTCATATGGTTGTTAACATCTTTTTTGTTATGTTTTCTACTGTTCCAAAATGGTGTCCATTGAGGTGTTTTTTTAAGTCGGGAACAGGAAAAAGTTGCAGGGACTCAAGTCAGGTGAATAAAATTGTTGTGGAACTATAGGGATGTTATTTTTTTACAAAAAACTCGTTAATTCAGACTGCAGTTTGACAAGGTCCATTGTCATGATGCAGCATCCAGTTGTCTTTGAAGACTGGTCTCACATGGGCAACTCTTTTCTTATCTTTAGCTCCTGGCATGACCCGGGAGTATTCACCACTTTGGAAAATGCTTTGTTAAGCTTAATTAAATAAATTAAATAGGGTGTATAGCTTTTAAGTAAGGTCAGTCCATTTCAAATCATTCAGCTAAAAATTAAAATGAAACCCGTCGCTGAATGTCAAGAGAATTTTTTATTTGTTCTATTTGCCACCCTTATTACCATGTAAAGTTTTATTTTGATAACTTAAATACTTTTTATTTAAATTTCTCAAAAAATACATTATTGTTGTTTCTGGGGGATTTAGTGATTATGATGTTGATTTAGTAAAAAACTCATAACTTTTTCTGTAAATATGCAGAATAAGGTAAAAATTCATTTAGCAACTTATCTCTTAATTGCTGCAGTAAATAAACTCAAACCTGGATTTCATAATTTTTTTGTAGAAAAAACATAAAATTTTAAAATGAAATTTAAAATAAAAGGCACTATTCGTTCAAAAGGCAGCAGTATTCATTACCTACTGTATTTATTTAATTTTGCACATAAAATCATGCATAAGTTTTCGTACAAAGTACCATTTTTTAAAATAAAAACTTTAAACTGTATAATTTAATTTTGTCTAAACTTTAAAAGTTAACATTCAATGAATTGAATAGAATCAGTGAACGAAAGAATTTAAAGTCTTTTAAGAGTCTTGATGTAGGCTCATTTGCTATTTACACCTATTATGTTAGTGAAATTACACAAATGTTTCTTACAATAAAGGTGTTTTAAACTAAACACCAACAACTTGTTATTTATGGACTTGTGTTTGTTTTAACATCTTGTTGTACTGAAGATTGATTGAACTAATTTTCTTGTCTGCATTTAAATGCATCTTCATCCCCTGTCCATAAGAGTTTTAGTGGTTGATCCGTCAGCAACAACTATTTGTATTAGACTAGCTTTAACCTCCACATTAATGGTTTTCCTAATAGTCCTTTTTTCATTAATTTAATAGACTTTTTTTTTAATTTATTACAATTGGAACTCACCTCCTAATTTGATGAGATTTGGAATTTAGGTTATTTAGGACCTAAGTTATTTATTACAGTGAGAAATTTTCATCAGAAACTCCTTTCACCCAAGTTACATTCCACATAAGTTGCATTCATCAGCAAAAATTCTGTAATTCAACAATGCACAAGTGTAAACTACATAATTTTTGGATTAAATAATTTGAAAAAGTTTCTTAATTAAGTTAAAAAGAAAATTAGATTCCCTTAGGACTAGATTAAGTTTAGTTGAAGCTTAAGTGCAAATTAGGTTACGTTGAGTACAATATACATTATTTAAAAAGAAAAAAAAAGCTTTAAGTGAAATTCAGTTAAGGTTATAGTCAGGGTTAAAACAAAAAATTGCTTATGGTATATAATTCTGTATTCAGGCTAACAATCAGCCACTTTAATATATAAGGTTAATTAGTTGAATTTAGTGAGCGAAGCAAGAACAGGAAACACTTGCTTAAAATGTATGGATGTCTTATATTGAAATTGAGAGTACATGGAATCATTGAACCTAACCTTAACTTAAGCATAACTAAATTCAACTGAATTTCACGTAAACCATGTTATTTACTTGAAATAATGTATTTTACTATTGTACAGTGTTGAATTACATAGTTTTAAGTGAGGCTACTGTGTACCTTTTGCTGAGCGACATAACTCAAGTGAAAGATGTTTTTGACAAAAGATTTGAGTTGTAATGATTAACTTAAATAAGGTATATCCCAATTTTCATCAAGACTAGAGGTAACTCCTTAATTGTAAATAACTATACAGATTTTTTGTATACATTGCTTTTAGAAGTAAAATCAAATTTTTAAAACCTTACCTTATTTTTGTCTGTAGAAGCTTAGATAGAAAAAATTAAAAGAGTATGCTTTTTTGTAGATATATGTGTAATATTTTTTAATTTAGTGACCAGATTTCTTATATTTCAAGTTTGATACATGCTCTGAAGTTACATTGATGATTTTTAAACAACTTTCAATTTTTTAGTACGGCAAGGCATTTTAGACATATGTCTAGGTATTTCATTGTTATTAAAGCACATGCTTGTTCATTGAAATAGTTCTAATTACGCGACTGCCCAAAAAGAACTGTATTTAAGGTATATGTATGTTTGTTTGTTTATTTCTTCCACCATAGCAGCAGCAGTATGGATTTTCAAAATTCAAATCGATTCACAGTGGCTGAAACTTTTTAGAAGTATAACCCTCATGTTAGAACCCTACATTACCGGGTGCACCATAGGATGCATACATATATATGAGGTCTATAAATAAAGTAATGAAACTGGTTCAGAAAAACCTTTTATTTACAATCTAGTTATACATGGACTCTACACCTTCAAGATAGTTCCCTTGGGAAGCCACACAACTCTTCAAACAGTTTTCCCACCCTTCATAGCAGTGTTGGAACTCAGAAACTAGAATATCCTTCAGATGGTTGTTCACATTTTTTTTGTTTTGTTTTCTACTGTTCCATAATGGTGTCCATTGAGGTGTTTTTTAGGTCGGGAACAGGAAAAAGTTGCAGGGACTCAAGTCAGGTGAATAAAATTGTTGTGGAACTATAGGGATGTTATTTTTTAATAAAAACTCGTTAATTCAGACTGCAGTTTGATAAGGTCCATTGTCATGATGCAGCATCCAGTTGTCTTTGAAGACTGGTCTCACATGGGCAACTCTTTTCTTATCTTTAACTCCTGGCATGACCCGGGAGTATTCACCACTTTGGAAAATGCTTTGTTAAGCTTAATTTAATAAATTAAATAGGGTGTATAGCTTTTAAGTAAGGTCAGTCCATTTTAAATCATTCAGCTAAAAATTAAAATGAAACCCGTCGTCTCAGAATGTCAAGAGAATTTTTTATTTGTTCTATTTGCCACCCTTATTACCATGTAAAGTTTTATTTTGATAACTTAAATACTTTTTAAGTTACTAATTATTTAAATTTCTCAAAAAATACATTATTGTTGTTTCTGGGGGATTTAGTGATTATGATGTTGATTTAGTAAAAAACTCATAACTTTTTCTGTAAATATGCAGAATAAGGTAAAAATTCATTTAGCAACTTATCTCTTAATTGCTGCAGTAAATAAACTTAAACCTGGATTTCATAATTTTTTTGTAGAAAAAACATAAAATTTTAAAATGCAATTTAAAATAAAAGGCACTATTCGTTCAAAAGGCAGCAGTATTCATTACCTACTGTATTTATTTAATTTTGCACATAAAATCATGCATAAGTTTTCGTACAAAGTACCATTTTTTAAAATAAAAACTTTAAACTGTATAATTTAATTTTGTCTAAACTTTAAAAGTTAACATTCAATGAATTGAATAGAATCAGTGAACGAAAGAATTTAAAGTCTTTTAAGAGTCTTGATGTAGGCTCATTTGCTATTTACACCTATTATGTTAGTGAAATTACACAAATGTTTCTTACAATAAAGGTGTTTTAAACTAAACACCAAAAACTTGTTATTTATGGACTTGTGTTTGTTTTAACATCTTGTTGTACTGAAGATTGATTGAACTAATTTTCTTGTCTGCATTTAAATGCATCTTCATCCCCTGTCCATAAGAGTTTTAGTGGTTGATCCGTCAGCAACAACTAATTGTATTAGACTAGCTTTAACCTCCACATTAATGGTTTTCCTAATAGTCCTTTTTTCATTAATTTAATAGACTTTTTTTTTAATTTATTACAATTGGAACTCACCTCCTAATTTGATGAGATTTGGAATTTAGGTTATTTAGGACCTAAGTTATTTATTACAGTGAGAAATTTTCATCAGAAACTCCTTTCACCCAAGTTACATTCCACATAAGTTGCATTCATCAGCAAAAATTCTGTAATTCAACAATGCACAAGTGTAAACTACATAATTTTTGGATTAAATAATTTGAAAAAGTTTCTTAATTAAGTTAAAAAGAAAATTAGATTCCCTTAGGACTAGATTAAGTTTAGTTGAAGCTTAAGTGCAAATTAGGTTACGTTGAGTACAATATACATTATTTAAAAAGTAAAGTAGTTGCTTTAAGTGAAATTCAGTTAAGGTTATAGTCAGGGTTAAAACAAAAAATTGCTTATGGTATATAATTCTGTATTCAGGCTAACAATCAGCCACTTTAATATATAAGGTTAATTAGTTGAATTTAGTGAGCGAAGCAAGAACAGGAAACACTTGCTTAAAATGTATGGATGTCTTATATTGAAATTGAGTACATGAAATCATTGAACCTAACCTTAACTTAAGCATAACTAAATTCAACTGAATTTCACGTAAACCAAGTTATTTACTTGAAATAATGTATTTTACTATTGTACAGTGTTGAATTACAAAGTTTTAAGTGAGGCTACTGTGTACCTTTTGCTGAGCGACATAACTCAAGTGAAAGATGTTTTTGACAAAAGATTTGAGTTGTAATGATTAACTTAAATAAGGTATATCCCAATTTTCATCAAGATCAGAGGTAACTCCTTAATTGTAAATAACTATACAGATTTTTTGCATACATTGCTTTTAGAAGTAAAATCAAATTTTTAAAACCTTACCTTATTTTTGTCTGTAGAAGCTTAGATAGAAAAAATTAAAAGAGTATGCTTTTTTGTAGATATATGTGTAATATTTTTTAATTTAGTGACCAGATTTCTTATATTTCAAGTTTGATACATGCTCTGAAGTTACATTGATGATTTTTAAACAACTTTCAATTTTTTAGTACGGCAAGGCATTTCAGACATATGTCTAGGTATTTCATTGTTATTAAAGCAGATGCTTTTTCATTGAAATAGTTCTAATTACGCGACTGCCCAAAAAGAACTGTATTTAAGGTATATGTATGTTTGTTTGTTTATTTCTTCCACCATAGCAGCAGCAGTATGGATTTTCAAAATTCAAATCGATTCACAGTGGCTGAAACTTTTTAGAAGTATAACCCTCATGTTAGAACCCTACATTACCGGGTGCACCATAGGATGCATACATATATATGAGGTCTATAAATAAAGTAATGAAACTGGTTCAGAAAAACCTTTTATTTACAATCTAGTTATACATGGACTCTACACCTTCAAGATAGTTCCCTTGGGAAGCCACACAACTCTTCAAACAGTTTTCCCACCCTTCATAGCAGTGTTGGAACTCAGAAACTAGAATATCCTTCAGATGGTTGTTCACATTTTTTTTGTTTTGTTTTCTACTGTTCCATAATGGTGTCCATTGAGGTGTTTTTTAGGTCGGGAACAGGAAAAAGTTGCAGGGACTCAAGTCAGGTGAATAAAATTGTTGTGGAACTATAGGGATGTTATTTTTTAATAAAAACTCGTTAATTCAGACTGCAGTTTGATAAGGTCCATTGTCATGATGCAGCATTTAGTTGTCTTTGAAGACTGGTCTCACATGGGCAACTCTTTTCTTATCTTTAACTCCTGGCATGACCCGGGAGTATTCACCACTTTGGAAAATGCTTTGTTAAGCTTAATTTAATAAATTAAATAGGGTGTATAGCTTTTAAGTAAGGTCAGTCCATTTTAAATCATTCAGCTAAAAATTAAAATGAAACCCGTCGTCTCAGAATGTCAAGAGAATTTTTTATTTGTTCGATTTGCCACCCTTATTACCATGTAAAGTTTTATTTTGATAACTTAAATACTTTTTAAGTTACTAATTATTTAAATTTCTCAAAAAATACATTATTGTTGTTTCTGGGGGATTTAGTGATTATGATGTTGATTTAGTAAAAAACTCATAACTTTTTCTGTAAATATGCATAATAAGGTAAAAATTCATTTAGTAACTTATCACTTAATTGCTGCAGTAAATAAACTCAAACCTGGACTTCATAATTTTTTGTAGAAAAAACATAAAATTTTAACATGCAATTTAAAATAAAAGCCACTATTCGTTCAAAAGGCAGCAGTATTCATTACCTACTGTATTTATTTAATTTTGCACATAAATTCATGCATAAGTTTTCGTACAAAGTACCATTTTTTTAAATTAAAACTTTAAACTGTATAATTTAGTTTTGTCTAAACTTTAAAAGTTAACATTCAATGAATTGAATAGAATCAGTGAACGAAAAAATTTAAAGTCTTTTAAGAATCTTGATGTAGGCTCATTTGCTCTTTACACCTACTATGTTAGTGGAATTACACAAATGTTTCTTACAATAAAATTGTTTTGAACTAAACACAAACAACTTGTTATTTATGGACTTGTGTTTGTTTTAACATCTTGTTGTACTGAAGATTGATTGAACTAATTTTCTTGTCTGCAGTTAAATGCATCTTCATCCCCTGTCCATAAGAGTTTTAGTGGTTGATCCGTCAGCAACAACTAATTGTATCAGACTAGCTTTAACCTCCACATTAATGGTTTTCCTAATAGTCCTTTCATTTATTTAATAGATTTTTTTATAAATTTATTACAATTGGAACTCACCTCCTAATTTGATGAGATTTGAAATTTAGGTTATTTAGGACCTAAGTTATTTATTACAGTGAGAAATTTTCATCAGAAACTCCTTTCACCCAAGTTACATTCCACATAAGTTGCATTCATCAGCAAAAATTCTGAAATTCAACAATGCACAAGTGTAAACTACATTATTTTTGGATTAAATAATTTGAAAAAGTTTCTTAATTAAGTTAAAAAGAAAATTAGATTCCCTTAGGACTAGATTAAGTTTAGTTGAAGCTTAAGTGCAAATTAGGTTACGTTGAGTACAATATACATTATTTAAAAAGAAAAAAAAGCTTTAAGTGAAATTCAGTTAAGGTTATAGTCAGGGTTAAAACAAAAAATTGCTTATGGTATATAATTCTGTATTCAGGCTAACAATCAGCCACTTTAATATATAAGGTTAATTAGTTGAATTTAGTGAGCGAAGCAAGAACAGGAAACACTTGCTTAAAATGTATGGATGTCTTATATTGAAATTGAGAGTACATGGAATCATTGAACCTAACCTTAACTTAAGCATAACTAAATTCAACTGAATTTCACGTAAACCAAGTTATTTACTTGAAATAATGTATTTTACTATTGTACAGTGTTGAATGACAAAGTTTTAAGTGAGGCTACTGTGTACCTTTTGCTAAGCGACATAACTCAAGTGAAAGATGTTTTTGACAAAAGATTTGAGTTGTAATGATTAACTTAAATAAGGTATATCCCAATTTTCATCAAGATCAGAGGTAACTCCTTAATTGTAAATAACTATACAGATTTTTTTGCATACATTGCTTTTAGAAGTAAAATCAAATTTTTAAAACCTTACCTTATTTTTGTCTGTAGAAGCTTAGATAGAAAAAATTAAAAGAGTATGCTTTTTTGTAGATATATGTGTAATATTTTTTAATTTAGTGACCAGATTTCTTATATTTCAAGTTTGATACATGCTCTGAAGTTACATTGATGATTTTTAAACAACTTTCAATTTTTTAGTACGGCAAGGCATTTTAGACATATGTCTAGGTATTTCATTGTTATTAAAGCAGATGCTTTTTCATTGAAATAGTTCTAATTACGCGACTGCCCAAAAAGAACTGTATTTAAGGTATATGTATGTTTGTTTGTTTATTTCTTCCACCATAGCAGCAGCAGTATGGATTTTCAAAATTCAAATCGATTCACAGTGGCTGAAACTTTTTAGAAGTATAACCCTCATGTTAGAACCCTACATTACCGGGTGCACCATAGGATGCATACATATATATGAGGTCTATAAATAAAGTAATGAAACTGGTTCAGAAAAACCTTTTATTTACAATCTAGTTATACATGGACTCTACACCTTCAAGATAGTTCCCTTGGGAAGCCACACAACTCTTCAAACAGTTTTCCCACTCACCATAGCAGTGTTGGAACTCAGAAACTAGAATATCCTTCATATGGTTGTTAACATCTTTTTTGTTATGTTTTCTACTGTTCCAAAATGGTGTCCATTGAGGTGTTTTTTTAAGTCGGGAACAGGAAAAAGTTGCAGGGACTCAAGTCAGGTGAATAAAATTGTTGTGGAACTATAGGGATGTTATTTTTTTACAAAAAACTCGTTAATTCAGACTGCAGTTTGACAAGGTCCATTGTCATGATGCAGCATCCAGTTGTCTTTGAAGACTGGTCTCACATGGGCAACTCTTTTCTTATCTTTAGCTCCTGGCATGACCCGGAAGTATTCACCACTTTGGAAAATGCTTTGTTAAGCTTAATTAAATAAATTAAATAGGGTGTATAGCTTTTAAGTAAGGTCAGTCCATTTCAAATCATTCAGCTAAAAATTAAAATGAAACCCGTCGCTGAATGTCAAGAGAATTTTTTATTTGTTCTATTTGCCACCCTTATTACCATGTAAAGTTTTATTTTGATAACTTAAATACTTTTTATTTAAATTTCTCAAAAAATACATTATTGTTGTTTCTGGGGGATTTAGTGATTATGATGTTGATTTAGTAAAAAACTCATAACTTTTTCTGTAAATATGCAGAATAAGGTAAAAATTCATTTAGCAACTTATCTCTTAATTGCTGCAGTAAATAAACTCAAACCTGGATTTCATAATTTTTTTGTAGAAAAAACATAAAATTTTAAAATGCAATTTAAAATAAAAGGCACTATTCGTTCAAAAGGCAGCAGTATTCATTACCTACTGTATTTATTTAATTTTGCACATAAAATCATGCATAAGTTTTCGTACAAAGTACCATTTTTTAAAATAAAAACTTTAAACTGTATAATTTAATTTTGTCTAAACTTTAAAAGTTAACATTCAATGAATTGAATAGAATCAGTGAACGAAAGAATTTAAAGTCTTTTAAGAGTCTTGATGTAGGCTCATTTGCTATTTACACCTATTATGTTAGTGAAATTACACAAATGTTTCTTACAATAAAGGTGTTTTAAACTAAACACCAACAACTTGTTATTTATGGACTTGTGTTTGTTTTAACATCTTGTTATTCTGAAGATTGATTGAACTAATTTTCTTGTCTGCAGTTAAATGCATCTTCATCCCCTGTCCATAAGAGTTTTAGTGGTTGATCCGTCAGCAACAACTAATTGTATCAGACTAGCTTTAACCTCCACATTAATGGTTTTCCTAATAGTCCTTTCATTTATTTAATAGATTTTTTTATAAATTTATTACAATTGGAACTCACCTCCTAATTTGATGAGATTTGAAATTTAGGTTATTTAGGACCTAAGTTATTTATTACAGTGAGAAATTTTCATCAGAAACTCCTTTCACCCAAGTTACATTCCACATAAGTTGCATTCATCAGCAAAAATTCTGAAATTCAACAATGCACAAGTGTAAACTACATTATTTTTGGATGAAATAATTTAAAAAGTTTCTTAATTAAGTTAAAAAGAAAATTAGATTCCCTTAGGACTAGATTAAGTTTAGTTGAAGCTTAAGTGCAAATTAGGTTACGTTGAGTACAATATACATTATTTAAAAAGAAAAAAAAGCTTTAAGTGAAATTCAGTTAAGGTTATAGTCAGGGTTAAAACAAAAAATTGCTTATGGTATATAATTCTGTATTCAGGCTAACAATCAGCCACTTTAATATATAAGGTTAATTAGTTGAATTTAGTGAGCGAAGCAAGAACCGGAAACACTTGCTTAAAATGTATGGATGTCTTATATTGAAATTGAGAGTACATGGAATCATTGAACCTAACCTTAACTTAAGCATAACTAAATTCAACTGAATTTCACGTAAACCAAGTTATTTACTTGAAATAATGTATTTTACTATTGTACAGTGTTGAATGACAAAGTTTTAAGTGAGGCTACTGTGTACCTTTTGCTAAGCGACATAACTCAAGTGAAAGATGTTTTTGACAAAAGATTTGAGTTGTAATGATTAACTTAAATAAGGTATATCCCAATTTTCATCAAGATCAGAGGTAACTCCTTAATTGTAAATAACTATACAGATTTTTTTGCATACATTGCTTTTAGAAGTAAAATCAAATTTTTAAAACCTTACCTTATTTTTGTCTGTAGAAGCTTAGGTAGAAAAAATTAAAAGAGTATGCTTTTTTGTAGATATATGTGTAATATTTTTTAATTTAGTGACCAGATTTCTTATATTTCAAGTTTGATACATGCTCTGAAGTTACATTGATGATTTTTAAACAACTTTCAATTTTTTAGTACAGCAAGGCATTTTAGACATATGTCTAGGTATTTCATTGTTATTAAAGCAGATGCTTTTTCATTGAAATAGTTCTAATTACGCGACTGCCCAAAAAGAACTGTATTTAAGGTATATGTATGTTTGTTTGTTTATTTCTTCCACCATAGCAGCAGCAGTATGGATTTTCAAAATTCAAATCGATTCACAGTGGCTGAAACTTTTTAGAAGTATAACCCTCATGTTAGAACCCTACATTACCGGGTGCACCATAGGATGCATACATATATATGAGGTCTATAAATAAAGTAATGAAACTGGTTCAGAAAAACCTTTTATTTACAATCTAGTTATACATGGACTCTACACCTTCAAGATAGTTCCCTTGGGAAGCCACACAACTCTTCAAACAGTTTTCCCACCCTTCATAGCAGTGTTGGAACTCAGAAACTAGAATATCCTTCAGATGGTTGTTCACATTTTTTTTGTTTTGTTTTCTACTGTTCCATAATGGTGTCCATTGAGGTGTTTTTTAGGTCGGGAACAGGAAAAAGTTGCAGGGACTCAAGTCAGGTGAATAAAATTGTTGTGGAACTATAGGGATGTTATTTTTTAATAAAAACTCGTTAATTCAGACTGCAGTTTGATAAGGTCCATTGTCATGATGCAGCATCCAGTTGTCTTTGAAGACTGGTCTCACATGGGCAACTCTTTTCTTATCTTTAACTCCTGGCATGACCCGGGAGTATTCACCACTTTGGAAAATGCTTTGTTAAGCTTAATTTAATAAATTAAATCGGGTGTATAGCTTTTAAGTAAGGTCAGTCCATTTTAAATCATTCAGCTAAAAATTAAAATGAAACCCGTTGTCTCAGAATGTCAAGAGAATTTTTTATTTGTTCTATTTGCCACCCTTATTACCATGTAAAGTTTTATTTTGATAACTTAAATACTTTTTAAGTTACTTATTATTTAAATTTCTCAAAAAATACATTATTGTTGTTTCTGGGGGATTTAGTGATTATGATGTTGATTTAGTAAAAAACTCATAACTTTTTCTGTAAATATGCAGAATAAGGTAAAAATTCATTTAGCAACTTATCTCTTAATTGCTGCAGTAAATAAACTTAAACCTGGATTTCATAATTTTTTTGTAGAAAAAACATAAAATTTTAAAATGCAATTTAAAATAAAAGGCACTATTCGTTTAAAAGGCAGCAGTATTCATTACCTACTGTATTTATTTAATTTTGCACATAAAATCATGCATAAGTTTTCGTACAAAGTACCATTTTTTAAAATAAAAACTTTAAACTGTATAATTTAGTTTTGTCTAAACTTTAAAAGTTAACATTCAATGAATTGAATAGAAGCAGTGAACGAAAAAATTTAAAGTCTTTTAAGAATCTTGATGTAGGCTCATTTGCTATTTACACCTACTATGTTAGTGGAATTACACAAATGTTTCTTACAATAAAAGTGTTTTGAACTAAACACAAACAACTTGTTATTTACGGACTTGTGTTTGTTTTAACATCTTGTTGTACTGAAGATTGATTGAACTAATTTTCTTGTCTGCAGTTAAATGCATCTTCATCCCCTGTCCATAAGAGTTTTAGTGGTTGATCCGTCAGCAACAACTAATTGTATCAGACTAGCTTAAACCTCCACATTAATGGTTTTCCTAATAGTCCTTTCATTAATTTAATAGATTTTTTTTTAATTTATTACAATTGGAACTCACCTCCTAATTTGATGAGATTTGAAATTTAGGTTATTTAGGACCTAAGTTATTTATTACAGTTAGAAATTTTCACCAGAAACTCCTTTCACCCAAGTTACATTCCACATAAGTTGCATTCATCAGCAAAAATTCTGAAATTCAACAATGCACAAGTGTAAACTACATTATTTTTGGATTAAATAATTTGAAAAAGTTTCTTAATTAAGTTAAAAAGAAAATTAGATTCCCTTAGGACTAGATTAAGTTTAGTTGAAGCTTAAGTGCAAATTAGGTTACGTTGAGTACAATATACATTATTTAAAAAGAAAAAAAAAGCTTTAAGTGAAATTCAGTTAAGGTTATAGTCAGGGTTAAAACAAAAAATTGCTTATGGTATATAATTCTGTATTCAGGCTAACAATCAGCCACTTTAATATATAAGGTTAATTAGTTGAATTTAGTGAGCGAAGCAAGAACAGGAAACACTTGCTTAAAATGTATGGATGTCTTATATTGAAATTGAGAGTACATGGAATCATTGAACCTAACCTTAACTTAAGCATAACTAAATTCAACTGAATTTCACGTAAACCAAGTTATTTACTTGAAATAATGTATTTTACTATTGTACAGTGTTTAATTACAAAGTTTTAAGTGAGGCTACTGTGTACCTTTTGCTGAGCGACATAACTCAAGTGAAAGATGTTTTTGACAAAAGATTTGAGTTGTAATGATTAACTTAAATAAGGTATATCCCAATTTTCATCAAGACTAGAGGTAACTCCTTAATTGTAAATAACTATACAGATTTTTTGTATACATTGCTTTTAGAAGTAAAATCAAATTTTTAAAACCTTACCTTATTTTTGTCTGTAGAAGCTTAGATAGAAAAAATTAAAAGAGTATGCTTTTTTGTAGATATATGTGTAATATTTTTTAATTTAGTGACCAGATTTCTTATATTTCAAGTTTGATACATGCTCTGAAGTTACATTGATGATTTTTAAACAACTTTCAATTTTTTAGTACGGCAAGGCATTTTAGACATATGTCTAAGTATTTCATTGTTATTAAAGCACATGCTTGTTCATTGAAATAGTTCTAATTACGCGACTGCCCAAAAAGAACTGTATTTAAGGTATATGTATGTTTGTTTGTTTATTTCTTCCACCATAGCAGCAGCAGTATGGATTTTCAAAATTCAAATCGATTCACAGTGGCTGAAACTTTTTAGAAGTATAACCCTCATGTTAGAACCCTACATTACCGGGTGCACCATAGGATGCATACATATATATGAGGTCTATAAATAAAGTAATGAAACTGGTTCAGAAAAACCTTTTATTTACAATCTAGTTATAAATGGACTCTACACCTTCAAGATAGTTCCCTTCGGAAGCCACACAATTCTTCAAACAGTTTTCCCACTCTCCATAGCAGTGTTGGAACTCAGAAACTAGAATATCCTTCATATGGTTGTTAACATCTTTTTTGTTATGTTTTCTACTGTTCCAAAATGGTGTCCATTGAGGTTTTTTTTTAAGTCGGGAACAGGAAAAAGTTGCAGGGACTCAAGTCAGGTGAATAAAATTGTTGTGGAACTATAGGGATGTTATTTTTTTACAAAAAACTCGTTAATTCAGACTGCAGTTTGACAAGGTCCATTGTCATGATGCAGCATCCAGTTGTCTTTGAAGACTGGTCTCACATGGGCAACTCTTTTCTTATCTTTAGCTCCTGGCATGACCCGGGAGTATTCACCACTTTGGAAAATGCTTTGTTAAGCTTAATTAAATAAATTAAATAGGGTGTATAGCTTTTAAGTAAGGTCAGTCCATTTCAAATCATTCAGCTAAAAATTAAAATGAAACCCGTCGCTGAATGTCAAGAGAATTTTTTATTTGTTCTATTTGCCACCCTTATTACCATGTAAAGTTTTATTTTGATAACTTAAATACTTTTTATTTAAATTTCTCAAAAAATACATTATTGTTGTTTCTGGGGGATTTAGTGATTATGATGTTGATTTAGTAAAAAACTCATAACTTTTTCTGTAAATATGCAGAATAAGGTAAAAATTCATTTAGCAACTTATCTCTTAATTGCTGCAGTAAATAAACTCAAACCTGGATTTCATAATTTTTTTGTAGAAAAAACATAAAATTTTAAAATGCAATTTAAAATAAAAGGCACTATTCGTTCAAAAGGCAGCAGTATTCATTACCTACTGTATTTATTTAATTTTGCACATAAAATCATGCATAAGTTTTCGTACAAAGTACCATTTTTTAAAATAAAAACTTTAAACTGTATAATTTAATTTTGTCTAAACTTTAAAAGTTAACATTCAATGAATTGAATAGAATCAGTGAACGAAAGAATTTAAAGTCTTTTAAGAGTCTTGATGTAGGCTCATTTGCTATTTACACCTATTATGTTAGTGAAATTACACAAATGTTTCTTACAATAAAGGTGTTTTAAACTAAACACCAACAACTTGTTATTTATGGACTTGTGTTTGTTTTAACATCTTGTTGTACTGAAGATTGATTGAACTAATTTTCTTGTCTGCATTTAAATGCATCTTCATCCCCTGTCCATAAGAGTTTTAGTGGTTGATCCGTCAGCAACAACTATTTGTATTAGACTAGCTTTAACCTCCACATTAATGGTTTTCCTAATAGTCCTTTTTTCATTAATTTAATAGACTTTTTTTTTAATTTATTACAATTGGAACTCACCTCCTAATTTGATGAGATTTGGAATTTAGGTTATTTAGGACCTAAGTTATTTATTACAGTGAGAAATTTTCATCAGAAACTCCTTTCACCCAAGTTACATTCCACATAAGTTGCATTCATCAGCAAAAATTCTGTAATTCAACAATGCACAAGTGTAAACTACATAATTTTTGGATTAAATAATTTGAAAAAGTTTCTTAATTAAGTTAAAAAGAAAATTAGATTCCCTTAGGACTAGATTAAGTTTAGTTGAAGCTTAAGTGCAAATTAGGTTACGTTGAGTACAATATACATTATTTAAAAAGAAAAAAAAAGCTTTAAGTGAAATTCAGTTAAGGTTATAGTCAGGGTTAAAACAAAAAATTGCTTATGGTATATAATTCTGTATTCAGGCTAACAATCAGCCACTTTAATATATAAGGTTAATTAGTTGAATTTAGTGAGCGAAGCAAGAACAGGAAACACTTGCTTAAAATGTATGGATGTCTTATATTGAAATTGAGAGTACATGGAATCATTGAACCTAACCTTAACTTAAGCATAACTAAATTCAACTGAATTTCACGTAAACCATGTTATTTACTTGAAATAATGTATTTTACTATTGTACAGTGTTGAATTACATAGTTTTAAGTGAGGCTACTGTGTACCTTTTGCTGAGCGACATAACTCAAGTGAAAGATGTTTTTGACAAAAGATTTGAGTTGTAATGATTAACTTAAATAAGGTATATCCCAATTTTCATCAAGACTAGAGGTAACTCCTTAATTGTAAATAACTATACAGATTTTTTGTATACATTGCTTTTAGAAGTAAAATCAAATTTTTAAAACCTTACCTTATTTTTGTCTGTAGAAGCTTAGATAGAAAAAATTAAAAGAGTATGCTTTTTTGTAGATATATGTGTAATATTTTTTAATTTAGTGACCAGATTTCTTATATTTCAAGTTTGATACATGCTCTGAAGTTACATTGATGATTTTTAAACAACTTTCAATTTTTTAGTACGGCAAGGCATTTTAGACATATGTCTAGGTATTTCATTGTTATTAAAGCACATGCTTGTTCATTGAAATAGTTCTAATTACGCGACTGCCCAAAAAGAACTGTATTTAAGGTATATGTATGTTTGTTTGTTTATTTCTTCCACCATAGCAGCAGCAGTATGGATTTTCAAAATTCAAATCGATTCACAGTGGCTGAAACTTTTTAGAAGTATAACCCTCATGTTAGAACCCTACATTACCGGGTGCACCATAGGATGCATACATATATATGAGGTCTATAAATAAAGTAATGAAACTGGTTCAGAAAAACCTTTTATTTACAATCTAGTTATACATGGACTCTACACCTTCAAGATAGTTCCCTTGGGAAGCCACACAACTCTTCAAACAGTTTTCCCACCCTTCATAGCAGTGTTGGAACTCAGAAACTAGAATATCCTTCAGATGGTTGTTCACATTTTTTTTGTTTTGTTTTCTACTGTTCCATAATGGTGTCCATTGAGGTGTTTTTTAGGTCGGGAACAGGAAAAAGTTGCAGGGACTCAAGTCAGGTGAATAAAATTGTTGTGGAACTATAGGGATGTTATTTTTTAATAAAAACTCGTTAATTCAGACTGCAGTTTGATAAGGTCCATTGTCATGATGCAGCATCCAGTTGTCTTTGAAGACTGGTCTCACATGGGCAACTCTTTTCTTATCTTTAACTCCTGGCATGACCCGGGAGTATTCACCACTTTGGAAAATGCTTTGTTAAGCTTAATTTAATAAATTAAATAGGGTGTATAGCTTTTAAGTAAGGTCAGTCCATTTTAAATCATTCAGCTAAAAATTAAAATGAAACCCGTCGTCTCAGAATGTCAAGAGAATTTTTTATTTGTTCTATTTGCCACCCTTATTACCATGTAAAGTTTTATTTTGATAACTTAAATACTTTTTAAGTTACTAATTATTTAAATTTCTCAAAAAATACATTATTGTTGTTTCTGGGGGATTTAGTGATTATGATGTTGATTTAGTAAAAAACTCATAACTTTTTCTGTAAATATGCAGAATAAGGTAAAAATTCATTTAGCAACTTATCTCTTAATTGCTGCAGTAAATAAACTTAAACCTGGATTTCATAATTTTTTTGTAGAAAAAACATAAAATTTTAAAATGCAATTTAAAATAAAAGGCACTATTCGTTCAAAAGGCAGCAGTATTCATTACCTACTGTATTTATTTAATTTTGCACATAAAATCATGCATAAGTTTTCGTACAAAGTACCATTTTTTAAAATAAAAACTTTAAACTGTATAATTTAATTTTGTCTAAACTTTAAAAGTTAACATTCAATGAATTGAATAGAATCAGTGAACGAAAGAATTTAAAGTCTTTTAAGAGTCTTGATGTAGGCTCATTTGCTATTTACACCTATTATGTTAGTGAAATTACACAAATGTTTCTTACAATAAAGGTGTTTTAAACTAAACACCAAAAACTTGTTATTTATGGACTTGTGTTTGTTTTAACATCTTGTTGTACTGAAGATTGATTGAACTAATTTTCTTGTCTGCATTTAAATGCATCTTCATCCCCTGTCCATAAGAGTTTTAGTGGTTGATCCGTCAGCAACAACTAATTGTATTAGACTAGCTTTAACCTCCACATTAATGGTTTTCCTAATAGTCCTTTTTTCATTAATTTAATAGACTTTTTTTTTAATTTATTACAATTGGAACTCACCTCCTAATTTGATGAGATTTGGAATTTAGGTTATTTAGGACCTAAGTTATTTATTACAGTGAGAAATTTTCATCAGAAACTCCTTTCACCCAAGTTACATTCCACATAAGTTGCATTCATCAGCAAAAATTCTGTAATTCAACAATGCACAAGTGTAAACTACATAATTTTTGGATTAAATAATTTGAAAAAGTTTCTTAATTAAGTTAAAAAGAAAATTAGATTCCCTTAGGACTAGATTAAGTTTAGTTGAAGCTTAAGTGCAAATTAGGTTACGTTGAGTACAATATACATTATTTAAAAAGTAAAGTAGTTGCTTTAAGTGAAATTCAGTTAAGGTTATAGTCAGGGTTAAAACAAAAAATTGCTTATGGTATATAATTCTGTATTCAGGCTAACAATCAGCCACTTTAATATATAAGGTTAATTAGTTGAATTTAGTGAGCGAAGCAAGAACAGGAAACACTTGCTTAAAATGTATGGATGTCTTATATTGAAATTGAGTACATGAAATCATTGAACCTAACCTTAACTTAAGCATAACTAAATTCAACTGAATTTCACGTAAACCAAGTTATTTACTTGAAATAATGTATTTTACTATTGTACAGTGTTGAATTACAAAGTTTTAAGTGAGGCTACTGTGTACCTTTTGCTGAGCGACATAACTCAAGTGAAAGATGTTTTTGACAAAAGATTTGAGTTGTAATGATTAACTTAAATAAGGTATATCCCAATTTTCATCAAGATCAGAGGTAACTCCTTAATTGTAAATAACTATACAGATTTTTTGCATACATTGCTTTTAGAAGTAAAATCAAATTTTTAAAACCTTACCTTATTTTTGTCTGTAGAAGCTTAGATAGAAAAAATTAAAAGAGTATGCTTTTTTGTAGATATATGTGTAATATTTTTTAATTTAGTGACCAGATTTCTTATATTTCAAGTTTGATACATGCTCTGAAGTTACATTGATGATTTTTAAACAACTTTCAATTTTTTAGTACGGCAAGGCATTTCAGACATATGTCTAGGTATTTCATTGTTATTAAAGCAGATGCTTTTTCATTGAAATAGTTCTAATTACGCGACTGCCCAAAAAGAACTGTATTTAAGGTATATGTATGTTTGTTTGTTTATTTCTTCCACCATAGCAGCAGCAGTATGGATTTTCAAAATTCAAATCGATTCACAGTGGCTGAAACTTTTTAGAAGTATAACCCTCATGTTAGAACCCTACATTACCGGGTGCACCATAGGATGCATACATATATATGAGGTCTATAAATAAAGTAATGAAACTGGTTCAGAAAAACCTTTTATTTACAATCTAGTTATACATGGACTCTACACCTTCAAGATAGTTCCCTTGGGAAGCCACACAACTCTTCAAACAGTTTTCCCACCCTTCATAGCAGTGTTGGAACTCAGAAACTAGAATATCCTTCAGATGGTTGTTCACATTTTTTTTGTTTTGTTTTCTACTGTTCCATAATGGTGTCCATTGAGGTGTTTTTTAGGTCGGGAACAGGAAAAAGTTGCAGGGACTCAAGTCAGGTGAATAAAATTGTTGTGGAACTATAGGGATGTTATTTTTTAATAAAAACTCGTTAATTCAGACTGCAGTTTGATAAGGTCCATTGTCATGATGCAGCATTTAGTTGTCTTTGAAGACTGGTCTCACATGGGCAACTCTTTTCTTATCTTTAACTCCTGGCATGACCCGGGAGTATTCACCACTTTGGAAAATGCTTTGTTAAGCTTAATTTAATAAATTAAATAGGGTGTATAGCTTTTAAGTAAGGTCAGTCCATTTTAAATCATTCAGCTAAAAATTAAAATGAAACCCGTCGTCTCAGAATGTCAAGAGAATTTTTTATTTGTTCGATTTGCCACCCTTATTACCATGTAAAGTTTTATTTTGATAACTTAAATACTTTTTAAGTTACTAATTATTTAAATTTCTCAAAAAATACATTATTGTTGTTTCTGGGGGATTTAGTGATTATGATGTTGATTTAGTAAAAAACTCATAACTTTTTCTGTAAATATGCATAATAAGGTAAAAATTCATTTAGTAACTTATCACTTAATTGCTGCAGTAAATAAACTCAAACCTGGACTTCATAATTTTTTGTAGAAAAAACATAAAATTTTAACATGCAATTTAAAATAAAAGCCACTATTCGTTCAAAAGGCAGCAGTATTCATTACCTACTGTATTTATTTAATTTTGCACATAAATTCATGCATAAGTTTTCGTACAAAGTACCATTTTTTTAAATTAAAACTTTAAACTGTATAATTTAGTTTTGTCTAAACTTTAAAAGTTAACATTCAATGAATTGAATAGAATCAGTGAACGAAAAAATTTAAAGTCTTTTAAGAATCTTGATGTAGGCTCATTTGCTCTTTACACCTACTATGTTAGTGGAATTACACAAATGTTTCTTACAATAAAATTGTTTTGAACTAAACACAAACAACTTGTTATTTATGGACTTGTGTTTGTTTTAACATCTTGTTGTACTGAAGATTGATTGAACTAATTTTCTTGTCTGCAGTTAAATGCATCTTCATCCCCTGTCCATAAGAGTTTTAGTGGTTGATCCGTCAGCAACAACTAATTGTATCAGACTAGCTTTAACCTCCACATTAATGGTTTTCCTAATAGTCCTTTCATTTATTTAATAGATTTTTTTATAAATTTATTACAATTGGAACTCACCTCCTAATTTGATGAGATTTGAAATTTAGGTTATTTAGGACCTAAGTTATTTATTACAGTGAGAAATTTTCATCAGAAACTCCTTTCACCCAAGTTACATTCCACATAAGTTGCATTCATCAGCAAAAATTCTGAAATTCAACAATGCACAAGTGTAAACTACATTATTTTTGGATTAAATAATTTGAAAAAGTTTCTTAATTAAGTTAAAAAGAAAATTAGATTCCCTTAGGACTAGATTAAGTTTAGTTGAAGCTTAAGTGCAAATTAGGTTACGTTGAGTACAATATACATTATTTAAAAAGAAAAAAAAGCTTTAAGTGAAATTCAGTTAAGGTTATAGTCAGGGTTAAAACAAAAAATTGCTTATGGTATATAATTCTGTATTCAGGCTAACAATCAGCCACTTTAATATATAAGGTTAATTAGTTGAATTTAGTGAGCGAAGCAAGAACAGGAAACACTTGCTTAAAATGTATGGATGTCTTATATTGAAATTGAGAGTACATGGAATCATTGAACCTAACCTTAACTTAAGCATAACTAAATTCAACTGAATTTCACGTAAACCAAGTTATTTACTTGAAATAATGTATTTTACTATTGTACAGTGTTGAATGACAAAGTTTTAAGTGAGGCTACTGTGTACCTTTTGCTAAGCGACATAACTCAAGTGAAAGATGTTTTTGACAAAAGATTTGAGTTGTAATGATTGACTTAAATAAGGTATATCCCAATTTTCATCAAGATCAGAGGTAACTCCTTAATTGTAAATAACTATACAGATTTTTTTGCATACATTGCTTTTAGAAGTAAAATCAAATTTTTAAAACCTTACCTTATTTTTGTCTGTAGAAGCTTAGATAGAAAAAATTAAAAGAGTATGCTTTTTTGTAGATATATGTGTAATATTTTTTAATTTAGTGACCAGATTTCTTATATTTCAAGTTTGATACATGCTCTGAAGTTACATTGATGATTTTTAAACAACTTTCAATTTTTTAGTACGGCAAGGCATTTTAGACATATGTCTAGGTATTTCATTGTTATTAAAGCAGATGCTTTTTCATTGAAATAGTTCTAATTACGCGACTGCCCAAAAAGAACTGTATTTAAGGTATATGTATGTTTGTTTGTTTATTTCTTCCACCATAGCAGCAGCAGTATGGATTTTCAAAATTCAAATCGATTCACAGTGGCTGAAACTTTTTAGAAGTATAACCCTCATGTTAGAACCCTACATTACCGGGTGCACCATAGGATGCATACATATATATGAGGTCTATAAATAAAGTAATGAAACTGGTTCAGAAAAACCTTTTATTTACAATCTAGTTATACATGGACTCTACACCTTCAAGATAGTTCCCTTGGGAAGCCACACAACTCTTCAAACAGTTTTCCCACTCACCATAGCAGTGTTGGAACTCAGAAACTAGAATATCCTTCATATGGTTGTTAACATCTTTTTTGTTATGTTTTCTACTGTTCCAAAATGGTGTCCATTGAGGTGTTTTTTTAAGTCGGGAACAGGAAAAAGTTGCAGGGACTCAAGTCAGGTGAATAAAATTGTTGTGGAACTATAGGGATGTTATTTTTTTACAAAAAACTCGTTAATTCAGACTGCAGTTTGACAAGGTCCATTGTCATGATGCAGCATCCAGTTGTCTTTGAAGACTGGTCTCACATGGGCAACTCTTTTCTTATCTTTAGCTCCTGGCATGACCCGGGAGTATTCACCACTTTGGAAAATGCTTTGTTAAGCTTAATTAAATAAATTAAATAGGGTGTATAGCTTTTAAGTAAGGTCAGTCCATTTCAAATCATTCAGCTAAAAATTAAAATGAAACCCGTCGCTGAATGTCAAGAGAATTTTTTATTTGTTCTATTTGCCACCCTTATTACCATGTAAAGTTTTATTTTGATAACTTAAATACTTTTTATTTAAATTTCTCAAAAAATACATTATTGTTGTTTCTGGGGGATTTAGTGATTATGATGTTGATTTAGTAAAAAACTCATAACTTTTTCTGTAAATATGCAGAATAAGGTAAAAATTCATTTAGCAACTTATCTCTTAATTGCTGCAGTAAATAAACTCAAACCTGGATTTCATAATTTTTTTGTAGAAAAAACATAAAATTTTAAAATGCAATTTAAAATAAAAGGCACTATTCGTTCAAAAGGCAGCAGTATTCATTACCTACTGTATTTATTTAATTTTGCACATAAAATCATGCATAAGTTTTCGTACAAAGTACCATTTTTTAAAATAAAAACTTTAAACTGTATAATTTAATTTTGTCTAAACTTTAAAAGTTAACATTCAATGAATTGAATAGAATCAGTGAACGAAAGAATTTAAAGTCTTTTAAGAGTCTTGATGTAGGCTCATTTGCTATTTACACCTATTATGTTAGTGAAATTACACAAATGTTTCTTACAATAAAGGTGTTTTAAACTAAACACCAACAACTTGTTATTTATGGACTTGTGTTTGTTTTAACATCTTGTTATTCTGAAGATTGATTGAACTAATTTTCTTGTCTGCAGTTAAATGCATCTTCATCCCCTGTCCATAAGAGTTTTAGTGGTTGATCCGTCAGCAACAACTAATTGTATCAGACTAGCTTTAACCTCCACATTAATGGTTTTCCTAATAGTCCTTTCATTTATTTAATAGATTTTTTTATAAATTTATTACAATTGGAACTCACCTCCTAATTTGATGAGATTTGAAATTTAGGTTATTTAGGACCTAAGTTATTTATTACAGTGAGAAATTTTCATCAGAAACTCCTTTCACCCAAGTTACATTCCACATAAGTTGCATTCATCAGCAAAAATTCTGAAATTCAACAATGCACAAGTGTAAACTACATTATTTTTGGATTAAATAATTTGAAAAAGTTTCTTAATTAAGTTAAAAAGAAAATTAGATTCCCTTAGGACTAGATTAAGTTTAGTTGAAGCTTAAGTGCAAATTAGGTTACGTTGAGTACAATATACATTATTTAAAAAGAAAAAAAAAGCTTTAAGTGAAATTCAGTTAAGGTTATAGTCAGGGTTAAAACAAAAAATTGCTTATGGTATATAATTCTGTATTCAGGCTAACAATCAGCCACTTTAATATATAAGGTTAATTAGTTGAATTTAGTGAGCGAAGCAAGAACAGGAAACACTTGCTTAAAATGTATGGATGTCTTATATTGAAATTGAGAGTACATGGAATCATTGAACCTAACCTTAACTTAAGCATAACTAAATTCAACTGAATTTCACGTAAACCAAGTTATTTACTTGAAATAATGTATTTTACTATTGTACAGTGTTGAATGACAAAGTTTTAAGTGAGGCTACTGTGTACCTTTTGCTAAGCGACATAACTCAAGTGAAAGATGTTTTTGACAAAAGATTTGAGTTGTAATGATTAACTTAAATAAGGTATATCCCAATTTTCATCAAGATCAGAGGTAACTCCTTAATTGTAAATAACTATACAGATTTTTTTGCATACATTGCTTTTAGAAGTAAAATCAAATTTTTAAAACCTTACCTTATTTTTGTCTGTAGAAGCTTAGGTAGAAAAAATTAAAAGAGTATGCTTTTTTGTAGATATATGTGTAATATTTTTTAATTTAGTGACCAGATTTCTTATATTTCAAGTTTGATACATGCTCTGAAGTTACATTGATGATTTTTAAACAACTTTCAATTTTTTAGTACAGCAAGGCATTTTAGACATATGTCTAGGTATTTCATTGTTATTAAAGCAGATGCTTTTTCATTGAAATAGTTCTAATTACGCGACTGCCCAAAAAGAACTGTATTTAAGGTATATGTATGTTTGTTTGTTTATTTCTTCCACCATAGCAGCAGCAGTATGGATTTTCAAAATTCAAATCGATTCACAGTGGCTGAAACTTTTTAGAAGTATAACCCTCATGTTAGAACCCTACATTACCGGGTGCACCATAGGATGCATACATATATATGAGGTCTATAAATAAAGTAATGAAACTGGTTCAGAAAAACCTTTTATTTACAATCTAGTTATACATGGACTCTACACCTTCAAGATAGTTCCCTTGGGAAGCCACACAACTCTTCAAACAGTTTTCCCACCCTTCATAGCAGTGTTGGAACTCAGAAACTAGAATATCCTTCAGATGGTTGTTCACATTTTTTTTGTTTTGTTTTCTACTGTTCCATAATGGTGTCCATTGAGGTGTTTTTTAGGTCGGGAACAGGAAAAAGTTGCAGGGACTCAAGTCAGGTGAATAAAATTGTTGTGGAACTATAGGGATGTTATTTTTTAATAAAAACTCGTTAATTCAGACTGCAGTTTGATAAGGTCCATTGTCATGATGCAGCATCCAGTTGTCTTTGAAGACTGGTCTCACATGGGCAACTCTTTTCTTATCTTTAACTCCTGGCATGACCCGGGAGTATTCACCACTTTGGAAAATGCTTTGTTAAGCTTAATTTAATAAATTAAATCGGGTGTATAGCTTTTAAGTAAGGTCAGTCCATTTTAAATCATTCAGCTAAAAATTAAAATGAAACCCGTTGTCTCAGAATGTCAAGAGAATTTTTTATTTGTTCTATTTGCCACCCTTATTACCATGTAAAGTTTTATTTTGATAACTTAAATACTTTTTAAGTTACTTATTATTTAAATTTCTCAAAAAATACATTATTGTTGTTTCTGGGGGATTTAGTGATTATGATGTTGATTTAGTAAAAAACTCATAACTTTTTCTGTAAATATGCAGAATAAGGTAAAAATTCATTTAGCAACTTATCTCTTAATTGCTGCAGTAAATAAACTTAAACCTGGATTTCATAATTTTTTTGTAGAAAAAACATAAAATTTTAAAATGCAATTTAAAATAAAAGGCACTATTCGTTTAAAAGGCAGCAGTATTCATTACCTACTGTATTTATTTAATTTTGCACATAAAATCATGCATAAGTTTTCGTACAAAGTACCATTTTTTAAAATAAAAACTTTAAACTGTATAATTTAGTTTTGTCTAAACTTTAAAAGTTAACATTCAATGAATTGAATAGAAGCAGTGAACGAAAAAATTTAAAGTCTTTTAAGAATCTTGATGTAGGCTCATTTGCTATTTACACCTACTATGTTAGTGGAATTACACAAATGTTTCTTACAATAAAAGTGTTTTGAACTAAACACAAACAACTTGTTATTTACGGACTTGTGTTTGTTTTAACATCTTGTTGTACTGAAGATTGATTGAACTAATTTTCTTGTCTGCAGTTAAATGCATCTTCATCCCCTGTCCATAAGAGTTTTAGTGGTTGATCCGTCAGCAACAACTAATTGTATCAGACTAGCTTAAACCTCCACATTAATGGTTTTCCTAATAGTCCTTTCATTAATTTAATAGATTTTTTTTTAATTTATTACAATTGGAACTCACCTCCTAATTTGATGAGATTTGAAATTTAGGTTATTTAGGACCTAAGTTATTTATTACAGTTAGAAATTTTCACCAGAAACTCCTTTCACCCAAGTTACATTCCACATAAGTTGCATTCATCAGCAAAAATTCTGAAATTCAACAATGCACAAGTGTAAACTACATTATTTTTGGATTAAATAATTTGAAAAAGTTTCTTAATTAAGTTAAAAAGAAAATTAGATTCCCTTAGGACTAGATTAAGTTTAGTTGAAGCTTAAGTGCAAATTAGGTTACGTTGAGTACAATATACATTATTTAAAAAGAAAAAAAAAGCTTTAAGTGAAATTCAGTTAAGGTTATAGTCAGGGTTAAAACAAAAAATTGCTTATGGTATATAATTCTGTATTCAGGCTAACAATCAGCCACTTTAATATATAAGGTTAATTAGTTGAATTTAGTGAGCGAAGCAAGAACAGGAAACACTTGCTTAAAATGTATGGATGTCTTATATTGAAATTGAGAGTACATGGAATCATTGAACCTAACCTTAACTTAAGCATAACTAAATTCAACTGAATTTCACGTAAACCAAGTTATTTACTTGAAATAATGTATTTTACTATTGTACAGTGTTTAATTACAAAGTTTTAAGTGAGGCTACTGTGTACCTTTTGCTGAGCGACATAACTCAAGTGAAAGATGTTTTTGACAAAAGATTTGAGTTGTAATGATTAACTTAAATAAGGTATATCCCAATTTTCATCAAGACTAGAGGTAACTCCTTAATTGTAAATAACTATACAGATTTTTTGTATACATTGCTTTTAGAAGTAAAATCAAATTTTTAAAACCTTACCTTATTTTTGTCTGTAGAAGCTTAGATAGAAAAAATTAAAAGAGTATGCTTTTTTGTAGATATATGTGTAATATTTTTTAATTTAGTGACCAGATTTCTTATATTTCAAGTTTGATACATGCTCTGAAGTTACATTGATGATTTTTAAACAACTTTCAATTTTTTAGTACGGCAAGGCATTTTAGACATATGTCTAAGTATTTCATTGTTATTAAAGCACATGCTTGTTCATTGAAATAGTTCTAATTACGCGACTGCCCAAAAAGAACTGTATTTAAGGTATATGTATGTTTGTTTGTTTATTTCTTCCACCATAGCAGCAGCAGTATGGATTTTCAAAATTCAAATCGATTCACAGTGGCTGAAACTTTTTAGAAGTATAACCCTCATGTTAGAACCCTACATTACCGGGTGCACCATAGGATGCATACATATATATGAGGTCTATAAATAAAGTAATGAAACTGGTTCAGAAAAACCTTTTATTTACAATCTAGTTATAAATGGACTCTACACCTTCAAGATAGTTCCCTTCGGAAGCCACACAATTCTTCAAACAGTTTTCCCACTCTCCATAGCAGTGTTGGAACTCAGAAACTAGAATATCCTTCATATGGTTGTTAACATCTTTTTTGTTATGTTTTCTACTGTTCCAAAATGGTGTCCATTGAGGTTTTTTTTTAAGTCGGGAACAGGAAAAAGTTGCAGGGACTCAAGTCAGGTGAATAAAATTGTTGTGGAACTATAGGGATGTTATTTTTTTACTAAAAACTCGTTAATTCAGACTGCAGTTTGACAAGGTCCATTGTCATGATGCAGCATCGAGTTGTCTTTGAAGACTGGTCTCACATGGGCAACTCTTTTCTTATCTTTAGCTTCTGGCATGACCCGGGAGTATTCACCACTTTGGAAAATGCTTTGTTAAGCTTAATTTAATAAATTAAATAGGGTGTATAGCTTTTAAGTAAGGTCAGTCCATTTTAAATCATTCAGCTAAAAATTAAAATGAAACCCGTCGTCTCAGAATGTCAAGAGAATTTTTTATTTGTTCGATTTGCCACCCTTATTACCATGTAAAGTTTTATTTTGATAACTTAAATACTTTTTAAGTTACTAATTATTTAAATTTCTCAAAAAATACATTATTGTTGTTTCTGGGGGATTTAGTGATTATGATGTTGATTTAGTAAAAAACTCATAACTTTTTCTGTAAATATGCATAATAAGGTAAAAATTCATTTAGTAACTTATCACTTAATTGCTGCAGTAAATAAACTCAAACCTGGACTTCATAATTTTTTGTAGAAAAAACATAAAATTTTAACATGCAATTTAAAATAAAAGCCACTATTCGTTCAAAAGGCAGCAGTATTCATTACCTACTGTATTTATTTAATTTTGCACATAAATTCATGCATAAGTTTTCGTACAAAGTACCATTTTTTTAAATTAAAACTTTAAACTGTATAATTTAGTTTTGTCTAAACTTTAAAAGTTAACATTCAATGAATTGAATAGAATCAGTGAACGAAAAAATTTAAAGTCTTTTAAGAATCTTGATGTAGGCTCATTTGCTCTTTACACCTACTATGTTAGTGGAATTACACAAATGTTTCTTACAATAAAATTGTTTTGAACTAAACACAAACAACTTGTTATTTATGGACTTGTGTTTGTTTTAACATCTTGTTGTACTGAAGATTGATTGAACTAATTTTCTTGTCTGCAGTTAAATGCATCTTCATCCCCTGTCCATAAGAGTTTTAGTGGTTGATCCGTCAGCAACAACTAATTGTATCAGACTAGCTTTAACCTCCACATTAATGGTTTTCCTAATAGTCCTTTCATTTATTTAATAGATTTTTTTATAAATTTATTACAATTGGAACTCACCTCCTAATTTGATGAGATTTGAAATTTAGGTTATTTAGGACCTAAGTTATTTATTACAGTGAGAAATTTTCATCAGAAACTCCTTTCACCCAAGTTACATTCCACATAAGTTGCATTCATCAGCAAAAATTCTGAAATTCAACAATGCACAAGTGTAAACTACATTATTTTTGGATTAAATAATTTGAAAAAGTTTCTTAATTAAGTTAAAAAGAAAATTAGATTCCCTTAGGACTAGATTAAGTTTAGTTGAAGCTTAAGTGCAAATTAGGTTACGTTGAGTACAATATACATTATTTAAAAAGAAAAAAAAGCTTTAAGTGAAATTCAGTTAAGGTTATAGTCAGGGTTAAAACAAAAAATTGCTTATGGTATATAATTCTGTATTCAGGCTAACAATCAGCCACTTTAATATATAAGGTTAATTAGTTGAATTTAGTGAGCGAAGCAAGAACAGGAAACACTTGCTTAAAATGTATGGATGTCTTATATTGAAATTGAGAGTACATGGAATCATTGAACCTAACCTTAACTTAAGCATAACTAAATTCAACTGAATTTCACGTAAACCAAGTTATTTACTTGAAATAATGTATTTTACTATTGTACAGTGTTGAATGACAAAGTTTTAAGTGAGGCTACTGTGTACCTTTTGCTAAGCGACATAACTCAAGTGAAAGATGTTTTTGACAAAAGATTTGAGTTGTAATGATTAACTTAAATAAGGTATATCCCAATTTTCATCAAGATCAGAGGTAACTCCTTAATTGTAAATAACTATACAGATTTTTTTGCATACATTGCTTTTAGAAGTAAAATCAAATTTTTAAAACCTTACCTTATTTTTGTCTGTAGAAGCTTAGATAGAAAAAATTAAAAGAGTATGCTTTTTTGTAGATATATGTGTAATATTTTTTAATTTAGTGACCAGATTTCTTATATTTCAAGTTTGATACATGCTCTGAAGTTACATTGATGATTTTTAAACAACTTTCAATTTTTTAGTACGGCAAGGCATTTTAGACATATGTCTAGGTATTTCATTGTTATTAAAGCAGATGCTTTTTCATTGAAATAGTTCTAATTACGCGACTGCCCAAAAAGAACTGTATTTAAGGTATATGTATGTTTGTTTGTTTATTTCTTCCACCATAGCAGCAGCAGTATGGATTTTCAAAATTCAAATCGATTCACAGTGGCTGAAACTTTTTAGAAGTATAACCCTCATGTTAGAACCCTACATTACCGGGTGCACCATAGGATGCATACATATATATGAGGTCTATAAATAAAGTAATGAAACTGGTTCAGAAAAACCTTTTATTTACAATCTAGTTATACATGGACTCTACACCTTCAAGATAGTTCCCTTGGGAAGCCACACAACTCTTCAAACAGTTTTCCCACTCACCATAGCAGTGTTGGAACTCAGAAACTAGAATATCCTTCATATGGTTGTTAACATCTTTTTTGTTATGTTTTCTACTGTTCCAAAATGGTGTCCATTGAGGTGTTTTTTTAAGTCGGGAACAGGAAAAAGTTGCAGGGACTCAAGTCAGGTGAATAAAATTGTTGTGGAACTATAGGGATGTTATTTTTTTACAAAAAACTCGTTAATTCAGACTGCAGTTTGACAAGGTCCATTGTCATGATGCAGCATCCAGTTGTCTTTGAAGACTGGTCTCACATGGGCAACTCTTTTCTTATCTTTAGCTCCTGGCATGACCCGGGAGTATTCACCACTTTGGAAAATGCTTTGTTAAGCTTAATTAAATAAATTAAATAGGGTGTATAGCTTTTAAGTAAGGTCAGTCCATTTCAAATCATTCAGCTAAAAATTAAAATGAAACCCGTCGCTGAATGTCAAGAGAATTTTTTATTTGTTCTATTTGCCACCCTTATTACCATGTAAAGTTTTATTTTGATAACTTAAATACTTTTTATTTAAATTTCTCAAAAAATACATTATTGTTGTTTCTGGGGGATTTAGTGATTATGATGTTGATTTAGTAAAAAACTCATAACTTTTTCTGTAAATATGCAGAATAAGGTAAAAATTCATTTAGCAACTTATCTCTTAATTGCTGCAGTAAATAAACTCAAACCTGGATTTCATAATTTTTTTGTAGAAAAAACATAAAATTTTAAAATGCAATTTAAAATAAAAGGCACTATTCGTTCAAAAGGCAGCAGTATTCATTACCTACTGTATTTATTTAATTTTGCACATAAAATCATGCATAAGTTTTCGTACAAAGTACCATTTTTTAAAATAAAAACTTTAAACTGTATAATTTAATTTTGTCTAAACTTTAAAAGTTAACATTCAATGAATTGAATAGAATCAGTGAACGAAAGAATTTAAAGTCTTTTAAGAGTCTTGATGTAGGCTCATTTGCTATTTACACCTATTATGTTAGTGAAATTACACAAATGTTTCTTACAATAAAGGTGTTTTAAACTAAACACCAACAACTTGTTATTTATGGACTTGTGTTTGTTTTAACATCTTGTTATTCTGAAGATTGATTGAACTAATTTTCTTGTCTGCAGTTAAATGCATCTTCATCCCCTGTCCATAAGAGTTTTAGTGGTTGATCCGTCAGCAACAACTAATTGTATCAGACTAGCTTTAACCTCCACATTAATGGTTTTCCTAATAGTCCTTTCATTTATTTAATAGATTTTTTTATAAATTTATTACAATTGGAACTCACCTCCTAATTTGATGAGATTTGAAATTTAGGTTATTTAGGACCTAAGTTATTTATTACAGTGAGAAATTTTCATCAGAAACTCCTTTCACCCAAGTTACATTCCACATAAGTTGCATTCATCAGCAAAAATTCTGAAATTCAACAATGCACAAGTGTAAACTACATTATTTTTGGATGAAATAATTTAAAAAGTTTCTTAATTAAGTTAAAAAGAAAATTAGATTCCCTTAGGACTAGATTAAGTTTAGTTGAAGCTTAAGTGCAAATTAGGTTACGTTGAGTACAATATACATTATTTAAAAAGAAAAAAAAGCTTTAAGTGAAATTCAGTTAAGGTTATAGTCAGGGTTAAAACAAAAAATTGCTTATGGTATATAATTCTGTATTCAGGCTAACAATCAGCCACTTTAATATATAAGGTTAATTAGTTGAATTTAGTGAGCGAAGCAAGAACCGGAAACACTTGCTTAAAATGTATGGATGTCTTATATTGAAATTGAGAGTACATGGAATCATTGAACCTAACCTTAACTTAAGCATAACTAAATTCAACTGAATTTCACGTAAACCAAGTTATTTACTTGAAATAATGTATTTTACTATTGTACAGTGTTGAATGACAAAGTTTTAAGTGAGGCTACTGTGTACCTTTTGCTAAGCGACATAACTCAAGTGAAAGATGTTTTTGACAAAAGATTTGAGTTGTAATGATTAACTTAAATAAGGTATATCCCAATTTTCATCAAGATCAGAGGTAACTCCTTAATTGTAAATAACTATACAGATTTTTTTGCATACATTGCTTTTAGAAGTAAAATCAAATTTTTAAAACCTTACCTTATTTTTGTCTGTAGAAGCTTAGGTAGAAAAAATTAAAAGAGTATGCTTTTTTGTAGATATATGTGTAATATTTTTTAATTTAGTGACCAGATTTCTTATATTTCAAGTTTGATACATGCTCTGAAGTTACATTGATGATTTTTAAACAACTTTCAATTTTTTAGTACAGCAAGGCATTTTAGACATATGTCTAGGTATTTCATTGTTATTAAAGCAGATGCTTTTTCATTGAAATAGTTCTAATTACGCGACTGCCCAAAAAGAACTGTATTTAAGGTATATGTATGTTTGTTTGTTTATTTCTTCCACCATAGCAGCAGCAGTATGGATTTTCAAAATTCAAATCGATTCACAGTGGCTGAAACTTTTTAGAAGTATAACCCTCATGTTAGAACCCTACATTACCGGGTGCACCATAGGATGCATACATATATATGAGGTCTATAAATAAAGTAATGAAACTGGTTCAGAAAAACCTTTTATTTACAATCTAGTTATACATGGACTCTACACCTTCAAGATAGTTCCCTTGGGAAGCCACACAACTCTTCAAACAGTTTTCCCACCCTTCATAGCAGTGTTGGAACTCAGAAACTAGAATATCCTTCAGATGGTTGTTCACATTTTTTTTGTTTTGTTTTCTACTGTTCCATAATGGTGTCCATTGAGGTGTTTTTTAGGTCGGGAACAGGAAAAAGTTGCAGGGACTCAAGTCAGGTGAATAAAATTGTTGTGGAACTATAGGGATGTTATTTTTTAATAAAAACTCGTTAATTCAGACTGCAGTTTGATAAGGTCCATTGTCATGATGCAGCATCCAGTTGTCTTTGAAGACTGGTCTCACATGGGCAACTCTTTTCTTATCTTTAACTCCTGGCATGACCCGGGAGTATTCACCACTTTGGAAAATGCTTTGTTAAGCTTAATTTAATAAATTAAATCGGGTGTATAGCTTTTAAGTAAGGTCAGTCCATTTTAAATCATTCAGCTAAAAATTAAAATGAAACCCGTTGTCTCAGAATGTCAAGAGAATTTTTTATTTGTTCTATTTGCCACCCTTATTACCATGTAAAGTTTTATTTTGATAACTTAAATACTTTTTATTTAAATTTCTCAAAAAATACATTATTGTTGTTTCTGGGGGATTTAGTGATTATGATGTTGATTTAGTAAAAAACTCATAACTTTTTCTGTAAATATGCAGAATAAGGTAAAAATTCATTTAGCAACTTATCTCTTAATTGCTGCAGTAAATAAACTTAAACCTGGATTTCATAATTTTTTTGTAGAAAAAACATAAAATTTTAAAATGCAATTTAAAATAAAAGGCACTATTCGTTTAAAAGGCAGCAGTATTCATTACCTACTGTATTTATTTAATTTTGCACATAAAATCATGCATAAGTTTTCGTACAAAGTACCATTTTTTAAAATAAAAACTTTAAACTGTATAATTTAGTTTTGTCTAAACTTTAAAAGTTAACATTCAATGAATTGAATAGAAGCAGTGAACGAAAAAATTTAAAGTCTTTTAAGAATCTTGATGTAGGCTCATTTGCTATTTACACCTACTATGTTAGTGGAATTACACAAATGTTTCTTACAATAAAAGTGTTTTGAACTAAACACAAACAACTTGTTATTTACGGACTTGTGTTTGTTTTAACATCTTGTTGTACTGAAGATTGATTGAACTAATTTTCTTGTCTGCAGTTAAATGCATCTTCATCCCCTGTCCATAAGAGTTTTAGTGGTTGATCCGTCAGCAACAACTAATTGTATCAGACTAGCTTAAACCTCCACATTAATGGTTTTCCTAATAGTCCTTTCATTAATTTAATAGATTTTTTTTAAATTTATTACAATTGGAACTCACCTCCTAATTTGATGAGATTTGAAATTTAGGTTATTTAGGACCTAAGTTATTTATTACAGTTAGAAATTTTCACCAGAAACTCCTTTCACCCAAGTTACATTCCACATAAGTTGCATTCATCAGCAAAAATTCTGAAATTCAACAATGCACAAGTGTAAACTACATTATTTTTGGATTAAATAATTTGAAAAAGTTTCTTAATTAAGTTAAAAAGAAAATTAGATTCCCTTAGGACTAGATTAAGTTTAGTTGAAGCTTAAGTGCAAATTAGGTTACGTTGAGTACAATATACATTATTTAAAAAGAAAAAAAAAGCTTTAAGTGAAATTCAGTTAAGGTTATAGTCAGGGTTAAAACAAAAAATTGCTTATGGTATATAATTCTGTATTCAGGCTAACAATCAGCCACTTTAATATATAAGGTTAATTAGTTGAATTTAGTGAGCGAAGCAAGAACAGGAAACACTTGCTTAAAATGTATGGATGTCTTATATTGAAATTGAGAGTACATGGAATCATTGAACCTAACCTTAACTTAAGCATAACTAAATTCAACTGAATTTCACGTAAACCAAGTTATTTACTTGAAATAATGTATTTTACTATTGTACAGTGTTTAATTACAAAGTTTTAAGTGAGGCTACTGTGTACCTTTTGCTGAGCGACATAACTCAAGTGAAAGATGTTTTTGACAAAAGATTTGAGTTGTAATGATTAACTTAAATAAGGTATATCCCAATTTTCATCAAGACTAGAGGTAACTCCTTAATTGTAAATAACTATACAGATTTTTTGTATACATTGCTTTTAGAAGTAAAATCAAATTTTTAAAACCTTACCTTATTTTTGTCTGTAGAAGCTTAGATAGAAAAAATTAAAAGAGTATGCTTTTTTGTAGATATATGTGTAATATTTTTTAATTTAGTGACCAGATTTCTTATATTTCAAGTTTGATACATGCTCTGAAGTTACATTGATGATTTTTAAACAACTTTCAATTTTTTAGTACGGCAAGGCATTTTAGACATATGTCTAAGTATTTCATTGTTATTAAAGCACATGCTTGTTCATTGAAATAGTTCTAATTACGCGACTGCCCAAAAAGAACTGTATTTAAGGTATATGTATGTTTGTTTGTTTATTTCTTCCACCATAGCAGCAGCAGTATGGATTTTCAAAATTCAAATCGATTCACAGTGGCTGAAACTTTTTAGAAGTATAACCCTCATGTTAGAACCCTACATTACCGGGTGCACCATAGGATGCATACATATATATGAGGTCTATAAATAAAGTAATGAAACTGGTTCAGAAAAACCTTTTATTTACAATCTAGTTATAAATGGACTCTACACCTTCAAGATAGTTCCCTTCGGAAGCCACACAATTCTTCAAACAGTTTTCCCACTCTCCATAGCAGTGTTGGAACTCAGAAACTAGAATATCCTTCATATGGTTGTTAACATCTTTTTTGTTATGTTTTCTACTGTTCCAAAATGGTGTCCATTGAGGTTTTTTTTTAAGTCGGGAACAGGAAAAAGTTGCAGTGACTCAAGTCAGGTGAATAAAATTGTTGTGGAACTATAGGGATGTTATTTTTTTACTAAAAACTCGTTAATTCAGACTGCAGTTTGACAAGGTCCATTGTCATGATGCAGCATCCAGTTGTCTTTGAAGACTGGTCTCACATGGGCAACTCTTTTCTTATCTTTAGCTTCTGGCATGACCCGGGAGTATTCACCACTTTGGAAAATGCTTTGTTAAGCTTAATTTAATAAATTAAATAGGGTGTATAGCTTTTAAGTAAGGTCAGTCCATTTCAAATCATTCAGCTAAAAATTAAAATGAAACCCGTCGCAGAATGTCAAGAGAATTTTTTATTTGTTCTATTTGCCACCCTTATTACCATGTAAAGTTTTATTTTGATAACTTAAATACTTTTTATTTAAATTTCTCAAAAAATACATTATTGTTGTTTCTGGGGGATTTAGTGATTATGATGTTGATTTAGTAAAAAACTCATAACTTTTTCTGTAAATATGCAGAATAAGGTAAAAATTCATTTAGCAACTTATCTCTTAATTGCTGCAGTAAATAAACTCAAACCTGGATTTCATAATTTTTTTTGTAGAAAAAACATAAAATTTTAAAATGCAATTTAAAATAAAAGGCACTATTCGTTCAAAAGGCAGCAGTATTCATTACCTACTGTATTTATTTAATTTTGCACATAAAATCATGCATAAGTTTTCGTACAAAGTACCATTTTTTAAAATAAAAACTTTAAACTGTATAATTTAATTTTGTCTAAACTTTAAAAGTTAACATTCAATGAATTGAATAGAATCAGTGAACGAAAGAATTTAAAGTCTTTTAAGAGTCTTGATGTAGGCTCATTTGCTATTTACACCTATTATGTTAGTGAAATTACACAAATGTTTCTTACAATAAAGGTGTTTTAAACTAAACACCAACAACTTGTTATTTATGGACTTGTGTTTGTTTTAACATCTTGTTGTACTGAAGATTGATTGAACTAATTTTCTTGTCTGCATTTAAATGCATCTTCATCCCCTGTCCATAAGAGTTTTAGTGGTTGATCCGTCAGCAACAACTATTTGTATTAGACTAGCTTTAACCTCCACATTAATGGTTTTCCTAATAGTCCTTTTTTCATTAATTTAATAGACTTTTTTTTTAATTTATTACAATTGGAACTCACCTCCTAATTTGATGAGATTTGGAATTTAGGTTATTTAGGACCTAAGTTATTTATTACAGTGAGAAATTTTCATCAGAAACTCCTTTCACCCAAGTTACATTCCACATAAGTTGCATTCATCAGCAAAAATTCTGTAATTCAACAATGCACAAGTGTAAACTACATAATTTTTGGATTAAATAATTTGAAAAAGTTTCTTAATTAAGTTAAAAAGAAAATTAGATTCCCTTAGGACTAGATTAAGTTTAGTTGAAGCTTAAGTGCAAATTAGGTTACGTTGAGTACAATATACATTATTTAAAAAGAAAAAAAAAGCTTTAAGTGAAATTCAGTTAAGGTTATAGTCAGGGTTAAAACAAAAAATTGCTTATGGTATATAATTCTGTATTCAGGCTAACAATCAGCCACTTTAATATATAAGGTTAATTAGTTGAATTTAGTGAGCGAAGCAAGAACAGGAAACACTTGCTTAAAATGTATGGATGTCTTATATTGAAATTGAGAGTACATGGAATCATTGAACCTAACCTTAACTTAAGCATAACTAAATTCAACTGAATTTCACGTAAACCATGTTATTTACTTGAAATAATGTATTTTACTATTGTACAGTGTTGAATTACAAAGTTTTAAGTGAGGCTACTGTGTACCTTTTGCTGAGCGACATAACTCAAGTGAAAGATGTTTTTGACAAAAGATTTGAGTTGTAATGATTAACTTAAATAAGGTATATCCCAATTTTCATCAAGACTAGAGGTAACTCCTTAATTGTAAATAACTATACAGATTTTTTGTATACATTGCTTTTAGAAGTAAAATCAAATTTTTAAAACCTTACCTTATTTTTGTCTGTAGAAGCTTAGATAGAAAAAATTAAAAGAGTATGCTTTTTTGTAGATATATGTGTAATATTTTTTAATTTAGTGACCAGATTTCTTATATTTCAAGTTTGATACATGCTCTGAAGTTACATTGATGATTTTTAAACAACTTTCAATTTTTTAGTACGGCAAGGCATTTTAGACATATGTCTAGGTATTTCATTGTTATTAAAGCACATGCTTGTTCATTGAAATAGTTCTAATTACGCGACTGCCCAAAAAGAACTGTATTTAAGGTATATGTATGTTTGTTTGTTTATTTCTTCCACCATAGCAGCAGCAGTATGGATTTTCAAAATTCAAATCGATTCACAGTGGCTGAAACTTTTTAGAAGTATAACCCTCATGTTAGAACCCTACATTACCGGGTGCACCATAGGATGCATACATATATATGAGGTCTATAAATAAAGTAATGAAACTGGTTCAGAAAAACCTTTTATTTACAATCTAGTTATACATGGACTCTACACCTTCAAGATAGTTCCCTTGGGAAGCCACACAACTCTTCAAACAGTTTTCCCACCCTTCATAGCAGTGTTGGAACTCAGAAACTAGAATATCCTTTAGATGGTTGTTCACATTTTTTTTGTTTTGTTTTCTACTGTTCCATAATGGTGTCCATTGAGGTGTTTTTTAGGTCGGGAACAGGAAAAAGTTGCAGGGACTCAAGTCAGGTGAATAAAATTGTTGTGGAACTATAGGGATGTTATTTTTTAATAAAAACTCGTTAATTCAGACTGCAGTTTGATAAGGTCCATTGTCATGATGCAGCATCCAGTTGTCTTTGAAGACTGGTCTCACATGGGCAACTCTTTTCTTATCTTTAACTCCTGGCATGACCCGGGAGTATTCACCACTTTGGAAAATGCTTTGTTAAGCTTAATTTAATAAATTAAATAGGGTGTATAGCTTTTAAGTAAGGTCAGTCCATTTTAAATCATTCAGCTAAAAATTAAAATGAAACCCGTCGTCTCAGAATGTCAAGAGAATTTTTTATTTGTTCTATTTGCCACCCTTATTACCATGTAAAGTTTTATTTTGATAACTTAAATACTTTTTAAGTTACTAATTATTTAAATTTCTCAAAAAATACATTATTGTTGTTTCTGGGGGATTTAGTGATTATGATGTTGATTTAGTAAAAAACTCATAACTTTTTCTGTAAATATGCAGAATAAGGTAAAAATTCATTTAGCAACTTATCTCTTAATTGCTGCAGTAAATAAACTTAAACCTGGATTTCATAATTTTTTTGTAGAAAAAACATAAAATTTTAAAATGCAATTTAAAATAAAAGGCACTATTCGTTCAAAAGGCAGCAGTATTCATTACCTACTGTATTTATTTAATTTTGCACATAAAATCATGCATAAGTTTTCGTACAAAGTACCATTTTTTAAAATAAAAACTTTAAACTGTATAATTTAATTTTGTCTAAACTTTAAAAGTTAACATTCAATGAATTGAATAGAATCAGTGAACGAAAGAATTTAAAGTCTTTTAAGAGTCTTGATGTAGGCTCATTTGCTATTTACACCTATTATGTTAGTGAAATTACACAAATGTTTCTTACAATAAAGGTGTTTTAAACTAAACACCAAAAACTTGTTATTTATGGACTTGTGTTTGTTTTAACATCTTGTTGTACTGAAGATTGATTGAACTAATTTTCTTGTCTGCATTTAAATGCATCTTCATCCCCTGTCCATAAGAGTTTTAGTGGTTGATCCGTCAGCAACAACTAATTGTATTAGACTAGCTTTAACCTCCACATTAATGGTTTTCCTAATAGTCCTTTTTTCATTAATTTAATAGACTTTTTTTTTAATTTATTACAATTGGAACTCACCTCCTAATTTGATGAGATTTGGAATTTAGGTTATTTAAGACCTAAGTTATTTATTACAGTGAGAAATTTTCATCAGAAACTCCTTTCACCCAAGTTACATTCCACATAAGTTGCATTCATCAGCAAAAATTCTGTAATTCAACAATGCACAAGTGTAAACTACATAATTTTTGGATTAAATAATTTGAAAAAGTTTCTTAATTAAGTTAAAAAGAAAATTAGATTCCCTTAGGACTAGATTAAGTTTAGTTGAAGCTTAAGTGCAAATTAGGTTACGTTGAGTACAATATACATTATTTAAAAAGTAAAGTAGTTGCTTTAAGTGAAATTCAGTTAAGGTTATAGTCAGGGTTAAAACAAAAAATTGCTTATGGTATATAATTCTGTATTCAGGCTAACAATCAGCCACTTTAATATATAAGGTTAATTAGTTGAATTTAGTGAGCGAAGCAAGAACAGGAAACACTTGCTTAAAATGTATGGATGTCTTATATTGAAATTGAGTACATGAAATCATTGAACCTAACCTTAACTTAAGCATAACTAAATTCAACTGAATTTCACGTAAACCAAGTTATTTACTTGAAATAATGTATTTTACTATTGTACAGTGTTGAATTACAAAGTTTTAAGTGAGGCTACTGTGTACCTTTTGCTGAGCGACATAACTCAAGTGAAAGATGTTTTTGACAAAAGATTTGAGTTGTAATGATTAACTTAAATAAGGTATATCCCAATTTTCATCAAGATCAGAGGTAACTCCTTAATTGTAAATAACTATACAGATTTTTTGCATACATTGCTTTTAGAAGTAAAATCAAATTTTTAAAACCTTACCTTATTTTTGTCTGTAGAAGCTTAGATAGAAAAAATTAAAAGAGTATGCTTTTTTGTAGATATATGTGTAATATTTTTTAATTTAGTGACCAGATTTCTTATATTTCAAGTTTGATACATGCTCTGAAGTTACATTGATGATTTTTAAACAACTTTCAATTTTTTAGTACGGCAAGGCATTTCAGACATATGTCTAGGTATTTCATTGTTATTAAAGCAGATGCTTTTTCATTGAAATAGTTCTAATTACGCGACTGCCCAAAAAGAACTGTATTTAAGGTATATGTATGTTTGTTTGTTTATTTCTTCCACCATAGCAGCAGCAGTATGGATTTTCAAAATTCAAATCGATTCACAGTGGCTGAAACTTTTTAGAAGTATAACCCTCATGTTAGAACCCTACATTACCGGGTGCACCATAGGATGCATACATATATATGAGGTCTATAAATAAAGTAATGAAACTGGTTCAGAAAAACCTTTTATTTACAATCTAGTTATACATGGACTCTACACCTTCAAGATAGTTCCCTTGGGAAGCCACACAACTCTTCAAACAGTTTTCCCACCCTTCATAGCAGTGTTGGAACTCAGAAACTAGAATATCCTTCAGATGGTTGTTCACATTTTTTTTGTTTTGTTTTCTACTGTTCCATAATGGTGTCCATTGAGGTGTTTTTTAGGTCGGGAACAGGAAAAAGTTGCAGGGACTCAAGTCAGGTGAATAAAATTGTTGTGGAACTATAGGGATGTTATTTTTTAATAAAAACTCGTTAATTCAGACTGCAGTTTGATAAGGTCCATTGTCATGATGCAGCATCCAGTTGTCTTTGAAGACTGGTCTCACATGGGCAACTCTTTTCTTATCTTTAACTCCTGGCATGACCCGGGAGTATTCACCACTTTGGAAAATGCTTTGTTAAGCTTAATTTAATAAATTAAATAGGGTGTATAGCTTTTAAGTAAGGTCAGTCCATTTTAAATCATTCAGCTAAAAATTAAAATGAAACCCGTCGTCTCAGAATGTCAAGAGAATTTTTTATTTGTTCTATTTGCCACCCTTATTACCATGTAAAGTTTTATTTTGATAACTTAAATACTTTTTAAGTTACTAATTATTTAAATTTCTCAAAAAATACATTATTGTTGTTTCTGGGGGATTTAGTGATTATGATGTTGATTTAGTAAAAAACTCATAACTTTTTCTGTAAATATGCAGAATAAGGTAAAAATTCATTTAGCAACTTATCTCTTAATTGCTGCAGTAAATAAACTTAAACCTGGATTTCATAATTTTTTTGTAGAAAAAACATAAAATTTTAAAATGCAATTTAAAATAAAAGGCACTATTCGTTCAAAAGGCAGCAGTATTCATTACCTACTGTATTTATTTAATTTTGCACATAAAATCATGCATAAGTTTTCGTACAAAGTACCATTTTTTAAAATAAAAACTTTAAACTGTATAATTTAGTTTTGTCTAAACTTTAAAAGATAACATTCAATGAATTGAATAGAATCAGTGAACGAAAAAATTTAAAGTCTTTTAAGAATCTTGATGTAGGCTCATTTGCTCTTTACACCTACTATGTTAGTGGAATTACACAAATGTTTCTTACAATAAAAGTGTTTTGAACTAAACACAAACAACTTGTTATTTATGGACTTGTGTTTGTTTTAACATCTTGTTGTACTGAAGATTGATTGAACTAATTTTCTTGTCTGCAGTTAAATGCATCTTCATCCCCTGTCCATAAGAGTTTTAGTGGTTGATCCGGCAGCAACAACTAATTGTATCAGACTAGCTTTAACCTCCACATTAATGGTTTTCCTAATAGTCCTTTCATTTATTTAATAGATTTTTTTATAAATTTATTACAATTGGAACTCACCTCCTAATTTGATGAGATTTGAAATTTAGGTTATTTAGGACCTAAGTTATTTATTACAGTGAGAAATTTTCATCAGAAACTCCTTTCACCCAAGTTACATTCCACATAAGTTGCATTCATCAGCAAAAATTCTGAAATTCAACAATGCACAAGTGTAAACTACATTATTTTTGGATTAAATAATTTGAAAAAGTTTCTTAATTAAGTTAAAAAGAAAATTAGATTCCCTTAGGACTAGATTAAGTTTAGTTGAAGCTTAAGTGCAAATTAGGTTACGTTGAGTACAATATACATTATTTAAAAAGAAAAAAAAAGCTTTAAGTGAAATTCAGTTAAGGTTATAGTCAGGGTTAAAACAAAAAATTGCTTATGGTATATAATTCTGTATTCAGGCTAACAATCAGCCACTTTAATATATAAGGTTAATTAGTTGAATTTAGTGAGCGAAGCAAGAACAGGAAACACTTGCTTAAAATGTATGGATGTCTTATATTGAAATTGAGAGTACATGGAATCATTGAACCTAACCTTAACTTAAGCATAACTAAATTCAACTGAATTTCACGTAAACCAAGTTATTTACTTGAAATAATGTATTTTACTATTGTACAGTGTTTAATTACAAAGTTTTAAGTGAGGCTACTGTGTACCTTTTGCTGAGCGACATAACTCAAGTGAAAGATGTTTTTGACAAAAGATTTGAGTTGTAATGATTAACTTAAATAAGGTATATCCCAATTTTCATCAAGACTAGAGGTAACTCCTTAATTGTAAATAACTATACAGATTTTTTGTATACATTGCTTTTAGAAGTAAAATCAAATTTTTAAAACCTTACCTTATTTTTGTCTGTAGAAGCTTAGATAGAAAAAATTAAAAGAGTATGCTTTTTTGTAGATATATGTGTAATATTTTTTAATTTAGTGACCAGATTTCTTATATTTCAAGTTTGATACATGCTCTGAAGTTACATTGATGATTTTTAAACAACTTTCAATTTTTTAGTACGGCAAGGCATTTTAGACATATGTCTAGGTATTTCATTGTTATTAAAGCACATGCTTGTTCATTGAAATAGTTCTAATTACGCGACTGCCCAAAAAGAACTGTATTTAAGGTATATGTATGTTTGTTTGTTTATTTCTTCCACCATAGCAGCAGCAGTATGGATTTTCAAAATTCAAATCGATTCACAGTGGCTGAAACTTTTTAGAAGTATAACCCTCATGTTAGAACCCTACATTACCGGGTGCACCATAGGATGCATACATATATATGAGGTCTATAAATAAAGTAATGAAACTGGTTCAGAAAAACCTTTTATTTACAATCTAGTTATACATGGACTCTACACCTTCAAGATAGTTCCCTTCGGAAGCCACACAATTCTTCAAACAGTTTTCCCACTCTCCATAGCAGTGTTGGAACTCAGAAACTAGAATATCCTTCATATGGTTGTTAACATCTTTTTTGTTATGTTTTCTACTGTTCCAAAATGGTGTCCATTTTTTTTAAGTCGGGAACAGGAAAAAGTTGCAGGGACTCAAGTCAGGTGAATAAAATTGTTGTGGAACTATAGGGATGTTATTTTTTTACTAAAAACTCGTTAATTCAGACTGCAGTTTGACAAGGTCCATTGTCATGATGCAGCATCCAGTTGTCTTTGAAGACTGGTCTCACATGGGCAACTCTTTTCTTATCTTTAGCTTCTGGCATGACCCGGGAGTATTCACCACTTTGGAAAATGCTTTGTTAAGCTTAATTTAATAAATTAAATAGGGTGTATAGCTTTTAAGTAAGGTCAGTCCATTTCAAATCATTCAGCTAAAAATTAAAATGAAACCCGTCGCAGAATGTCAAGAGAATTTTTTATTTGTTCTATTTGCCACCCTTATTACCATGTAAAGTTTTATTTTGATAACTTAAATACTTTTTATTTAAATTTCTCAAAAAATACATTATTGTTGTTTCTGGGGGATTTAGTGATTATGATGTTGATTTAGTAAAAAACTCATAACTTTTTCTGTAAATATGCAGAATAAGGTAAAAATTCATTTAGCAACTTATCTCTTAATTGCTGCAGTAAATAAACTCAAACCTGGATTTCATAATTTTTTTTGTAGAAAAAACATAAAATTTTAAAATGCAATTTAAAATAAAAGGCACTATTCGTTCAAAAGGCAGCAGTATTCATTACCTACTGTATTTATTTAATTTTGCACATAAAATCATGCATAAGTTTTCGTACAAAGTACCATTTTTTAAAATAAAAACTTTAAACTGTATAATTTAATTTTGTCTAAACTTTAAAAGTTAACATTCAATGAATTGAATAGAATCAGTGAACGAAAGAATTTAAAGTCTTTTAAGAGTCTTGATGTAGGCTCATTTGCTATTTACACCTATTATGTTAGTGAAATTACACAAATGTTTCTTACAATAAAGGTGTTTTAAACTAAACACCAACAACTTGTTATTTATGGACTTGTGTTTGTTTTAACATCTTGTTGTACTGAAGATTGATTGAACTAATTTTCTTGTCTGCATTTAAATGCATCTTCATCCCCTGTCCATAAGAGTTTTAGTGGTTGATCCGTCAGCAACAACTATTTGTATTAGACTAGCTTTAACCTCCACATTAATGGTTTTCCTAATAGTCCTTTTTTCATTAATTTAATAGACTTTTTTTTTAATTTATTACAATTGGAACTCACCTCCTAATTTGATGAGATTTGGAATTTAGGTTATTTAGGACCTAAGTTATTTATTACAGTGAGAAATTTTCATCAGAAACTCCTTTCACCCAAGTTACATTCCACATAAGTTGCATTCATCAGCAAAAATTCTGTAATTCAACAATGCACAAGTGTAAACTACATAATTTTTGGATTAAATAATTTGAAAAAGTTTCTTAATTAAGTTAAAAAGAAAATTAGATTCCCTTAGGACTAGATTAAGTTTAGTTGAAGCTTAAGTGCAAATTAGGTTACGTTGAGTACAATATACATTATTTAAAAAGAAAAAAAAAGCTTTAAGTGAAATTCAGTTAAGGTTATAGTCAGGGTTAAAACAAAAAATTGCTTATGGTATATAATTCTGTATTCAGGCTAACAATCAGCCACTTTAATATATAAGGTTAATTAGTTGAATTTAGTGAGCGAAGCAAGAACAGGAAACACTTGCTTAAAATGTATGGATGTCTTATATTGAAATTGAGAGTACATGGAATCATTGAACCTAACCTTAACTTAAGCATAACTAAATTCAACTGAATTTCACGTAAACCATGTTATTTACTTGAAATAATGTATTTTACTATTGTACAGTGTTGAATTACAAAGTTTTAAGTGAGGCTACTGTGTACCTTTTGCTGAGCGACATAACTCAAGTGAAAGATGTTTTTGACAAAAGATTTGAGTTGTAATGATTAACTTAAATAAGGTATATCCCAATTTTCATCAAGACTAGAGGTAACTCCTTAATTGTAAATAACTATACAGATTTTTTGTATACATTGCTTTTAGAAGTAAAATCAAATTTTTAAAACCTTACCTTATTTTTGTCTGTAGAAGCTTAGATAGAAAAAATTAAAAGAGTATGCTTTTTTGTAGATATATGTGTAATATTTTTTAATTTAGTGACCAGATTTCTTATATTTCAAGTTTGATACATGCTCTGAAGTTACATTGATGATTTTTAAACAACTTTCAATTTTTTAGTACGGCAAGGCATTTTAGACATATGTCTAGGTATTTCATTGTTATTAAAGCACATGCTTGTTCATTGAAATAGTTCTAATTACGCGACTGCCCAAAAAGAACTGTATTTAAGGTATATGTATGTTTGTTTGTTTATTTCTTCCACCATAGCAGCAGCAGTATGGATTTTCAAAATTCAAATCGATTCACAGTGGCTGAAACTTTTTAGAAGTATAACCCTCATGTTAGAACCCTACATTACCGGGTGCACCATAGGATGCATACATATATATGAGGTCTATAAATAAAGTAATGAAACTGGTTCAGAAAAACCTTTTATTTACAATCTAGTTATACATGGACTCTACACCTTCAAGATAGTTCCCTTGGGAAGCCACACAACTCTTCAAACAGTTTTCCCACCCTTCATAGCAGTGTTGGAACTCAGAAACTAGAATATCCTTCAGATGGTTGTTCACATTTTTTTTGTTTTGTTTTCTACTGTTCCATAATGGTGTCCATTGAGGTGTTTTTTAGGTCGGGAACAGGAAAAAGTTGCAGGGACTCAAGTCAGGTGAATAAAATTGTTGTGGAACTATAGGGATGTTATTTTTTAATAAAAACTCGTTAATTCAGACTGCAGTTTGATAAGGTCCATTGTCATGATGCAGCATCCAGTTGTCTTTGAAGACTGGTCTCACATGGGCAACTCTTTTCTTATCTTTAACTCCTGGCATGACCCGGGAGTATTCACCACTTTGGAAAATGCTTTGTTAAGCTTAATTTAATAAATTAAATAGGGTGTATAGCTTTTAAGTAAGGTCAGTCCATTTTAAATCATTCAGCTAAAAATTAAAATGAAACCCGTCGTCTCAGAATGTCAAGAGAATTTTTTATTTGTTCTATTTGCCACCCTTATTACCATGTAAAGTTTTATTTTGATAACTTAAATACTTTTTAAGTTACTAATTATTTAAATTTCTCAAAAAATACATTATTGTTGTTTCTGGGGGATTTAGTGATTATGATGTTGATTTAGTAAAAAACTCATAACTTTTTCTGTAAATATGCAGAATAAGGTAAAAATTCATTTAGCAACTTATCTCTTAATTGCTGCAGTAAATAAACTTAAACCTGGATTTCATAATTTTTTTGTAGAAAAAACATAAAATTTTAAAATGCAATTTAAAATAAAAGGCACTATTCGTTCAAAAGGCAGCAGTATTCATTACCTACTGTATTTATTTAATTTTGCACATAAAATCATGCATAAGTTTTCGTACAAAGTACCATTTTTTAAAATAAAAACTTGAAACTGTATAATTTAATTTTGTCTAAACTTTAAAAGTTAACATTCAATGAATTGAATAGAATCAGTGAACGAAAGAATTTAAAGTCTTTTAAGAGTCTTGATGTAGGCTCATTTGCTATTTACACCTATTATGTTAGTGAAATTACACAAATGTTTCTTACAATAAAGGTGTTTTAAACTAAACACCAAAAACTTGTTATTTATGGACTTGTGTTTGTTTTAACATCTTGTTGTACTGAAGATTGATTGAACTAATTTTCTTGTCTGCATTTAAATGCATCTTCATCCCCTGTCCATAAGAGTTTTAGTGGTTGATCCGTCAGCAACAACTAATTGTATTAGACTAGCTTTAACCTCCACATTAATGGTTTTCCTAATAGTCCTTTTTTCATTAATTTAATAGACTTTTTTTTTAATTTATTACAATTGGAACTCACCTCCTAATTTGATGAGATTTGGAATTTAGGTTATTTAGGACCTAAGTTATTTATTACAGTGAGAAATTTTCATCAGAAACTCCTTTCACCCAAGTTACATTCCACATAAGTTGCATTCATCAGCAAAAATTCTGTAATTCAACAATGCACAAGTGTAAACTACATAATTTTTGGATTAAATAATTTGAAAAAGTTTCTTAATTAAGTTAAAAAGAAAATTAGATTCCCTTAGGACTAGATTAAGTTTAGTTGAAGCTTAAGTGCAAATTAGGTTACGTTGAGTACAATATACATTATTTAAAAAGAAAAAAAAAGCTTTAAGTGAAATTCAGTTAAGGTTATAGTCAGGGTTAAAACAAAAAATTGCTTATGGTATATAATTCTGTATTCAGGCTAACAATCAGCCACTTTAATATATAAGGTTAATTAGTTGAATTTAGTGAGCGAAGCAAGAACAGGAAACACTTGCTTAAAATGTATGGATGTCTTATATTGAAATTGAGAGTACATGGAATCATTGAACCTAACCTTAACTTAAGCATAACTAAATTCAACTGAATTTCACGTAAACCAAGTTATTTACTTGAAATAATGTATTTTACTATTGTACAGTGTTGAATGACAAAGTTTTAAGTGAGGCTACTGTGTACCTTTTGCTAAGCGACATAACTCAAGTGAAAGATGTTTTTGACAAAAGATTTGAGTTGTAATGATTAACTTAAATAAGGTATATCCCAATTTTCATCAAGATCAGAGGTAACTCCTTAATTGTAAATAACTATACAGATTTTTTTGCATACATTGCTTTTAGAAGTAAAATCAAATTTTTAAAACCTTACCTTATTTTTGTCTGTAGAAGCTTAGATAGAAAAAATTAAAAGAGTATGCTTTTTTGTAGATATATGTGTAATATTTTTTAATTTAGTGACCAGATTTCTTATATTTCAAGTTTGATACATGCTCTGAAGTTACATTGATGATTTTTAAACAACTTTCAATTTTTTAGTACGGCAAGGCATTTTAGACATATGTCTAGGTATTTCATTGTTATTAAAGCAGATGCTTTTTCATTGAAATAGTTCTAATTACGCGACTGCCCAAAAAGAACTGTATTTAAGGTATATGTATGTTTGTTTGTTTATTTCTTCCACCATAGCAGCAGCAGTATGGATTTTCAAAATTCAAATCGATTCACAGTGGCTGAAACTTTTTAGAAGTATAACCCTCATGTTAGAACCCTACATTACCGGGTGCACCATAGGATGCATACATATATATGAGGTCTATAAATAAAGTAATGAAACTGGTTCAGAAAAACCTTTTATTTACAATCTAGTTATACATGGACTCTACACCTTCAAGATAGTTCCCTTGGGAAGCCACACAACTCTTCAAACAGTTTTCCCACTCACCATAGCAGTGTTGGAACTCAGAAACTAGAATATCCTTCATATGGTTGTTAACATCTTTTTTGTTATGTTTTCTACTGTTCCAAAATGGTGTCCATTGAGGTGTTTTTTTAAGTCGGGAACAGGAAAAAGTTGCAGGGACTCAAGTCAGGTGAATAAAATTGTTGTGGAACTATAGGGATGTTATTTTTTTACAAAAAACTCGTTAATTCAGACTGCAGTTTGACAAGGTCCATTGTCATGATGCAGCATCCAGTTGTCTTTGAAGACTGGTCTCACATGGGCAACTCTTTTCTTATCTTTAGCTCCTGGCATGACCCGGGAGTATTCACCACTTTGGAAAATGCTTTGTTAAGCTTAATTTAATAAATTAAATAGGGTGTATAGCTTTTAAGTAAGGTCAGTCCATTTCAAATCATTCAGCTAAAAATTAAAATGAAACCCGTCGCTGAATGTCAAGAGAATTTTTTATTTGTTCTATTTGCCACCCTTATTACCATGTAAAGTTTTATTTTGATAACTTAAATACTTTTTATTTAAATTTCTCAAAAAATACATTATTGTTGTTTCTGGGGGATTTAGTGATTATGATGTTGATTTAGTAAAAAACTCATAACTTTTTCTGTAAATATGCAGAATAAGGTAAAAATTCATTTAGCAACTTATCTCTTAATTGCTGCAGTAAATAAACTCAAACCTGGATTTCATAATTTTTTTGTAGAAAAAACATAAAATTTTAAAATGCAATTTAAAATAAAAGGCACTATTCGTTCAAAAGGCAGCAGTATTCATTACCTACTGTATTTATTTAATTTTGCACATAAAATCATGCATAAGTTTTCGTACAAAGTACCATTTTTTAAAATAAAAACTTTAAACTGTATAATTTAATTTTGTCTAAACTTTAAAAGTTAACATTCAATGAATTGAATAGAATCAGTGAACGAAAGAATTTAAAGTCTTTTAAGAGTCTTGATGTAGGCTCATTTGCTATTTACACCTATTATGTTAGTGAAATTACACAAATGTTTCTTACAATAAAGGTGTTTTAAACTAAACACCAACAACTTGTTATTTATGGACTTGTGTTTGTTTTAACATCTTGTTATTCTGAAGATTGATTGAACTAATTTTCTTGTCTGCAGTTAAATGCATCTTCATCCCCTGTCCATAAGAGTTTTAGTGGTTGATCCGTCAGCAACAACTAATTGTATCAGACTAGCTTTAACCTCCACATTAATGGTTTTCCTAATAGTCCTTTCATTTATTTAATAGATTTTTTTATAAATTTATTACAATTGGAACTCACCTCCTAATTTGATGAGATTTGAAATTTAGGTTATTTAGGACCTAAGTTATTTATTACAGTGAGAAATTTTCATCAGAAACTCCTTTCACCCAAGTTACATTCCACATAAGTTGCATTCATCAGCAAAAATTCTGAAATTCAACAATGCACAAGTGTAAACTACATTATTTTTGGATGAAATAATTTAAAAAGTTTCTTAATTAAGTTAAAAAGAAAATTAGATTCCCTTAGGACTAGATTAAGTTTAGTTGAAGCTTAAGTGCAAATTAGGTTACGTTGAGTACAATATACATTATTTAAAAAGAAAAAAAAGCTTTAAGTGAAATTCAGTTAAGGTTATAGTCAGGGTTAAAACAAAAAATTGCTTATGGTATATAATTCTGTATTCAGGCTAACAATCAGCCACTTTAATATATAAGGTTAATTAGTTGAATTTAGTGAGCGAAGCAAGAACAGGAAACACTTGCTTAAAATGTATGGATGTCTTATATTGAAATTGAGAGTACATGGAATCATTGAACCTAACCTTAACTTAAGCATAACTAAATTCAACTGAATTTCACGTAAACCAAGTTATTTACTTGAAATAATGTATTTTACTATTGTACAGTGTTGAATGACAAAGTTTTAAGTGAGGCTACTGTGTACCTTTTGCTAAGCGACATAACTCAAGTGAAAGATGTTTTTGACAAAAGATTTGAGTTGTAATGATTAACTTAAATAAGGTATATCCCAATTTTCATCAAGATCAGAGGTAACTCCTTAATTGTAAATAACTATACAGATTTTTTTGCATACATTGCTTTTAGAAGTAAAATCAAATTTTTAAAACCTTACCTTATTTTTGTCTGTAGAAGCTTAGATAGAAAAAATTAAAAGAGTATGCTTTTTTGTAGATATATGTGTAATATTTTTTAATTTAGTGACCAGATTTCTTATATTTCAAGTTTGATACATGCTCTGAAGTTACATTGATGATTTTTAAACAACTTTCAATTTTTTAGTACGGCAAGGCATTTTAGACATATGTCTAGGTATTTCATTGTTATTAAAGCAGATGCTTTTTCATTGAAATAGTTCTAATTACGCGACTGCCCAAAAAGAACTGTATTTAAGGTATATGTATGTTTGTTTGTTTATTTCTTCCACCATAGCAGCAGCAGTATGGATTTTCAAAATTCAAATCGATTCACAGTGGCTGAAACTTTTTAGAAGTATAACCCTCATGTTAGAACCCTACATTACCGGGTGCACCATAGGATGCATACATATATATGAGGTCTATAAATAAAGTAATGAAACTGGTTCAGAAAAACCTTTTATTTACAATCTAGTTATACATGGACTCTACACCTTCAAGATAGTTCCCTTGGGAAGCCACACAACTCTTCAAACAGTTTTCCCACTCACCATAGCAGTGTTGGAACTCAGAAACTAGAATATCCTTCATATGGTTGTTAACATCTTTTTTGTTATGTTTTCTACTGTTCCAAAATGGTGTCCATTGAGGTGTTTTTTTAAGTCGGGAACAGGAAAAAGTTGCAGGGACTCAAGTCAGGTGAATAAAATTGTTGTGGAACTATAGGGATGTTATTTTTTTACAAAAAACTCGTTAATTCAGACTGCAGTTTGACAAGGTCCATTGTCATGATGCAGCATCCAGTTGTCTTTGAAGACTGGTCTCACATGGGCAACTCTTTTCTTATCTTTAGCTCCTGGCATGACCCGGGAGTATTCACCACTTTGGAAAATGCTTTGTTAAGCTTAATTAAATAAATTAAATAGGGTGTATAGCTTTTAAGTAAGGTCAGTCCATTTCAAATCATTCAGCTAAAAATTAAAATGAAACCCGTCGCTGAATGTCAAGAGAATTTTTTATTTGTTCTATTTGCCACCCTTATTACCATGAAAAGTTTTATTTTGATAACTTAAATACTTTTTATTTAAATTTCTCAAAAAATACATTATTGTTGTTTCTGGGGGATTTAGTGATTATGATGTTGATTTAGTAAAAAACTCATAACTTTTTCTGTAAATATGCAGAATAAGGTAAAAATTCATTTAGCAACTTATCTCTTAATTGCTGCAGTAAATAAACTCAAACCTGGATTTCATAATTTTTTTGTAGAAAAAACATAAAATTTTAAAATGCAATTTAAAATAAAAGGCACTATTCGTTCAAAAGGCAGCAGTATTCATTACCTACTGTATTTATTTAATTTTGCACATAAAATCATGCATAAGTTTTCGTACAAAGTACCATTTTTTAAAATAAAAACTTTAAACTGTATAATTTAATTTTGTCTAAACTTTAAAAGTTAACATTCAATGAATTGAATAGAATCAGTGAACGAAAGAATTTAAAGTCTTTTAAGAGTCTTGATGTAGGCTCATTTGCTATTTACACCTATTATGTTAGTGAAATTACACAAATGTTTCTTACAATAAAGGTGTTTTAAACTAAACACCAACAACTTGTTATTTATGGACTTGTGTTTGTTTTAACATCTTGTTGTACTGAAGATTGATTGAACTAATTTTCTTGTCTGCATTTAAATGCATCTTCATCCCCTGTCCATAAGAGTTTTAGTGGTTGATCCGTCAGCAACAACTATTTGTATTAGACTAGCTTTAACCTCCACATTAATGGTTTTCCTAATAGTCCTTTTTTCATTAATTTAATAGACTTTTTTTTTAATTTATTACAATTGGAACTCACCTCCTAATTTGATGAGATTTGGAATTTAGGTTATTTAGGACCTAAGTTATTTATTACAGTGAGAAATTTTCATCAGAAACTCCTTTCACCCAAGTTACATTCCACATAAGTTGCATTCATCAGCAAAAATTCTGTAATTCAACAATGCACAAGTGTAAACTACATAATTTTTGGATTAAATAATTTGAAAAAGTTTCTTAATTAAGTTAAAAAGAAAATTAGATTCCCTTAGGACTAGATTAAGTTTAGTTGAAGCTTAAGTGCAAATTAGGTTACGTTGAGTACAATATACATTATTTAAAAAGAAAAAAAAAGCTTTAAGTGAAATTCAGTTAAGGTTATAGTCAGGGTTAAAACAAAAAATTGCTTATGGTATATAATTCTGTATTCAGGCTAACAATCAGCCACTTTAATATATAAGGTTAATTAGTTGAATTTAGTGAGCGAAGCAAGAACAGGAAACACTTGCTTAAAATGTATGGATGTCTTATATTGAAATTGAGAGTACATGGAATCATTGAACCTAACCTTAACTTAAGCATAACTAAATTCAACTGAATTTCACGTAAACCATGTTATTTACTTGAAATAATGTATTTTACTATTGTACAGTGTTGAATTACAAAGTTTTAAGTGAGGCTACTGTGTACCTTTTGCTGAGCGACATAACTCAAGTGAAAGATGTTTTTGACAAAAGATTTGAGTTGTAATGATTAACTTAAATAAGGTATATCCCAATTTTCATCAAGACTAGAGGTAACTCCTTAATTGTAAATAACTATACAGATTTTTTGTATACATTGCTTTTAGAAGTAAAATCAAATTTTTAAAACCTTACCTTATTTTTGTCTGTAGAAGCTTAGATAGAAAAAATTAAAAGAGTATGCTTTTTTGTAGATATATGTGTAATATTTTTTAATTTAGTGACCAGATTTCTTATATTTCAAGTTTGATACATGCTCTGAAGTTACATTGATGATTTTTAAACAACTTTCAATTTTTTAGTACGGCAAGGCATTTTAGACATATGTCTAGGTATTTCATTGTTATTAAAGCACATGCTTGTTCATTGAAATAGTTCTAATTACGCGACTGCCCAAAAAGAACTGTATTTAAGGTATATGTATGTTTGTTTGTTTATTTCTTCCACCATAGCAGCAGCAGTATGGATTTTCAAAATTCAAATCGATTCACAGTGGCTGAAACTTTTTAGAAGTATAACCCTCATGTTAGAACCCTACATTACCGGGTGCACCATAGGATGCATACATATATATGAGGTCTATAAATAAAGTAATGAAACTGGTTCAGAAAAACCTTTTATTTACAATCTAGTTATACATGGACTCTACACCTTCAAGATAGTTCCCTTGGGAAGCCACACAACTCTTCAAACAGTTTTCCCACCCTTCATAGCAGTGTTGGAACTCAGAAACTAGAATATCCTTCAGATGGTTGTTCACATTTTTTTTGTTTTGTTTTCTACTGTTCCATAATGGTGTCCATTGAGGTGTTTTTTAGGTCGGGAACAGGAAAAAGTTGCAGGGACTCAAGTCAGGTGAATAAAATTGTTGTGGAACTATAGGGATGTTATTTTTTAATAAAAACTCGTTAATTCAGACTGCAGTTTGATAAGGTCCATTGTCATGATGCAGCATCCAGTTGTCTTTGAAGACTGGTCTCACATGGGCAACTCTTTTCTTATCTTTAACTCCTGGCATGACCCGGGAGTATTCACCACTTTGGAAAATGCTTTGTTAAGCTTAATTTAATAAATTAAATAGGGTGTATAGCTTTTAAGTAAGGTCAGTCCATTTTAAATCATTCAGCTAAAAATTAAAATGAAACCCGTCGTCTCAGAATGTCAAGAGAATTTTTTATTTGTTCTATTTGCCACCCTTATTACCATGTAAAGTTTTATTTTGATAACTTAAATACTTTTTAAGTTACTAATTATTTAAATTTCTCAAAAAATACATTATTGTTGTTTCTGGGGGATTTAGTGATTATGATGTTGATTTAGTAAAAAACTCATAACTTTTTCTGTAAATATGCAGAATAAGGTAAAAATTCATTTAGCAACTTATCTCTTAATTGCTGCAGTAAATAAACTTAAACCTGGATTTCATAATTTTTTTGTAGAAAAAACATAAAATTTTAAAATGCAATTTAAAATAAAAGGCACTATTCGTTCAAAAGGCAGCAGTATTCATTACCTACTGTATTTATTTAATTTTGCACATAAAATCATGCATAAGTTTTCGTACAAAGTACCATTTTTTAAAATAAAAACTTTAAACTGTATAATTTAATTTTGTCTAAACTTTAAAAGTTAACATTCAATGAATTGAATAGAATCAGTGAACGAAAGAATTTAAAGTCTTTTAAGAGTCTTGATGTAGGCTCATTTGCTATTTACACCTATTATGTTAGTGAAATTACACAAATGTTTCTTACAATAAAGGTGTTTTAAACTAAACACCAAAAACTTGTTATTTATGGACTTGTGTTTGTTTTAACATCTTGTTGTACTGAAGATTGATTGAACTAATTTTCTTGTCTGCATTTAAATGCATCTTCATCCCCTGTCCATAAGAGTTTTAGTGGTTGATCCGTCAGCAACAACTAATTGTATTAGACTAGCTTTAACCTCCACATTAATGGTTTTCCTAATAGTCCTTTTTTCATTAATTTAATAGACTTTTTTTTTAATTTATTACAATTGGAACTCACCTCCTAATTTGATGAGATTTGGAATTTAGGTTATTTAGGACCTAAGTTATTTATTACAGTGAGAAATTTTCATCAGAAACTCCTTTCACCCAAGTTACATTCCACATAAGTTGCATTCATCAGCAAAAATTCTGTAATTCAACAATGCACAAGTGTAAACTACATAATTTTTGGATTAAATAATTTGAAAAAGTTTCTTAATTAAGTTAAAAAGAAAATTAGATTCCCTTAGGACTAGATTAAGTTTAGTTGAAGCTTAAGTGCAAATTAGGTTACGTTGAGTACAATATACATTATTTAAAAAGTAAAGTAGTTGCTTTAAGTGAAATTCAGTTAAGGTTATAGTCAGGGTTAAAACAAAAAATTGCTTATGGTATATAATTCTGTATTCAGGCTAACAATCAGCCACTTTAATATATAAGGTTAATTAGTTGAATTTAGTGAGCGAAGCAAGAACAGGAAACACTTGCTTAAAATGTATGGATGTCTTATATTGAAATTGAGTACATGAAATCATTGAACCTAACCTTAACTTAAGCATAACTAAATTCAACTGAATTTCACGTAAACCAAGTTATTTACTTGAAATAATGTATTTTACTATTGTACAGTGTTGAATTACAAAGTTTTAAGTGAGGCTACTGTGTACCTTTTGCTGAGCGACATAACTCAAGTGAAAGATGTTTTTGACAAAAGATTTGAGTTGTAATGATTAACTTAAATAAGGTATATCCCAATTTTCATCAAGATCAGAGGTAACTCCTTAATTGTAAATAACTATACAGATTTTTTGCATACATTGCTTTTAGAAGTAAAATCAAATTTTTAAAACCTTACCTTATTTTTGTCTGTAGAAGCTTAGATAGAAAAAATTAAAAGAGTATGCTTTTTTGTAGATATATGTGTAATATTTTTTAATTTAGTGACCAGATTTCTTATATTTCAAGTTTGATACATGCTCTGAAGTTACATTGATGATTTTTAAACAACTTTCAATTTTTTAGTACGGCAAGGCATTTCAGACATATGTCTAGGTATTTCATTGTTATTAAAGCAGATGCTTTTTCATTGAAATAGTTCTAATTACGCGACTGCCCAAAAAGAACTGTATTTAAGGTATATGTATGTTTGTTTGTTTATTTCTTCCACCATAGCAGCAGCAGTATGGATTTTCAAAATTCAAATCGATTCACAGTGGCTGAAACTTTTTAGAAGTATAACCCTCATGTTAGAACCCTACATTACCGGGTGCACCATAGGATGCATACATATATATGAGGTCTATAAATAAAGTAATGAAACTGGTTCAGAAAAACCTTTTATTTACAATCTAGTTATACATGGACTCTACACCTTCAAGATAGTTCCCTTGGGAAGCCACACAACTCTTCAAACAGTTTTCCCACCCTTCATAGCAGTGTTGGAACTCAGAAACTAGAATATCCTTCAGATGGTTGTTCACATTTTTTTTGTTTTGTTTTCTACTGTTCCATAATGGTGTCCATTGAGGTGTTTTTTAGGTCGGGAACAGGAAAAAGTTGCAGGGACTCAAGTCAGGTGAATAAAATTGTTGTGGAACTATAGGGATGTTATTTTTTAATAAAAACTCGTTAATTCAGACTGCAGTTTGATAAGGTCCATTGTCATGATGCAGCATCTAGTTGTCTTTGAAGACTGGTCTCACATGGGCAACTCTTTTCTTATCTTTAACTCCTGGCATGACCCGGGAGTATTCACCACTTTGGAAAATGCTTTGTTAAGCTTAATTTAATAAATTAAATAGGGTGTATAGCTTTTAAGTAAGGTCAGTCCATTTTAAATCATTCAGCTAAAAATTAAAATGAAACCCGTCGTCTCAGAATGTCAAGAGAATTTTTTATTTGTTCGATTTGCCACCCTTATTACCATGTAAAGTTTTATTTTGATAACTTAAATACTTTTTAAGTTACTAATTATTTAAATTTCTCAAAAAATACATTATTGTTGTTTCTGGGGGATTTAGTGATTATGATGTTGATTTAGTAAAAAACTCATAACTTTTTCTGTAAATATGCATAATAAGGTAAAAATTCATTTAGTAACTTATCACTTAATTGCTGCAGTAAATAAACTCAAACCTGGACTTCATAATTTTTTGTAGAAAAAACATAAAATTTTAACATGCAATTTAAAATAAAAGCCACTATTCGTTCAAAAGGCAGCAGTATTCATTACCTACTGTATTTATTTAATTTTGCACATAAATTCATGCATAAGTTTTCGTACAAAGTACCATTTTTTTAAATTAAAACTTTAAACTGTATAATTTAGTTTTGTCTAAACTTTAAAAGTTAACATTCAATGAATTGAATAGAATCAGTGAACGAAAAAATTTAAAGTCTTTTAAGAATCTTGATGTAGGCTCATTTGCTCTTTACACCTACTATGTTAGTGGAATTACACAAATGTTTCTTACAATAAAATTGTTTTGAACTAAACACAAACAACTTGTTATTTATGGACTTGTGTTTGTTTTAACATCTTGTTGTACTGAAGATTGATTGAACTAATTTTCTTGTCTGCAGTTAAATGCATCTTCATCCCCTGTCCATAAGAGTTTTAGTGGTTGATCCGTCAGCAACAACTAATTGTATCAGACTAGCTTTAACCTCCACATTAATGGTTTTCCTAATAGTCCTTTCATTTATTTAATAGATTTTTTTATAAATTTATTACAATTGGAACTCACCTCCTAATTTGATGAGATTTGAAATTTAGGTTATTTAGGACCTAAGTTATTTATTACAGTGAGAAATTTTCATCAGAAACTCCTTTCACCCAAGTTACATTCCACATAAGTTGCATTCATCAGCAAAAATTCTGAAATTCAACAATGCACAAGTGTAAACTACATTATTTTTGGATTAAATAATTTGAAAAAGTTTCTTAATTAAGTTAAAAAGAAAATTAGATTCCCTTAGGACTAGATTAAGTTTAGTTGAAGCTTAAGTGCAAATTAGGTTACGTTGAGTACAATATACATTATTTAAAAAGAAAAAAAAAGCTTTAAGTGAAATTCAGTTAAGGTTATAGTCAGGGTTAAAACAAAAAATTGCTTATGGTATATAATTCTGTATTCAGGCTAACAATCAGCCACTTTAATATATAAGGTTAATTAGTTGAATTTAGTGAGCGAAGCAAGAACAGGAAACACTTGCTTAAAATGTATGGATGTCTTATATTGAAATTGAGAGTACATGGAATCATTGAACCTAACCTTAACTTAAGCATAACTAAATTCAACTGAATTTCACGTAAACCATGTTATTTACTTGAAATAATGTATTTTACTATTGTACAGTGTTGAATTACAAAGTTTTAAGTGAGGCTACTGTGTACCTTTTGCTGAGCGACATAACTCAAGTGAAAGATGTTTTTGACAAAAGATTTGAGTTGTAATGATTAACTTAAATAAGGTATATCCCAATTTTCATCAAGACTAGAGGTAACTCCTTAATTGTAAATAACTATACAGATTTTTTGTATACATTGCTTTTAGAAGTAAAATCAAATTTTTAAAACCTTACCTTATTTTTGTCTGTAGAAGCTTAGATAGAAAAAATTAAAAGAGTATGCTTTTTTGTAGATATATGTGTAATATTTTTTAATTTAGTGACCAGATTTCTTATATTTCAAGTTTGATACATGCTCTGAAGTTACATTGATGATTTTTAAACAACTTTCAATTTTTTAGTACGGCAAGGCATTTTAGACATATGTCTAGGTATTTCATTGTTATTAAAGCACATGCTTGTTCATTGAAATAGTTCTAATTACGCGACTGCCCAAAAAGAACTGTATTTAAGGTATATGTATGTTTGTTTGTTTATTTCTTCCACCATAGCAGCAGCAGTATGGATTTTCAAAATTCAAATCGATTCACAGTGGCTGAAACTTTTTAGAAGTATAACCCTCATGTTAGAACCCTACATTACCGGGTGCACCATAGGATGCATACATATATATGAGGTCTATAAATAAAGTAATGAAACTGGTTCAGAAAAACCTTTTATTTACAATCTAGTTATACATGGACTCTACACCTTCAAGATAGTTCCCTTGGGAAGCCACACAACTCTTCAAACAGTTTTCCCACCCTTCATAGCAGTGTTGGAACTCAGAAACTAGAATATCCTTCAGATGGTTGTTCACATTTTTTTTGTTTTGTTTTCTACTGTTCCATAATGGTGTCCATTGAGGTGTTTTTTAGGTCGGGAACAGGAAAAAGTTGCAGGGACTCAAGTCAGGTGAATAAAATTGTTGTGGAACTATAGGGATGTTATTTTTTAATAAAAACTCGTTAATTCAGACTGCAGTTTGATAAGGTCCATTGTCATGATGCAGCATCTAGTTGTCTTTGAAGACTGGTCTCACATGGGCAACTCTTTTCTTATCTTTAACTCCTGGCATGACCCGGGAGTATTCACCACTTTGGAAAATGCTTTGTTAAGCTTAATTTAATAAATTAAATAGGGTGTATAGCTTTTAAGTAAGGTCAGTCCATTTTAAATCATTCAGCTAAAAATTAAAATGAAACCCGTCGTCTCAGAATGTCAAGAGAATTTTTTATTTGTTCGATTTGCCACCCTTATTACCATGTAAAGTTTTATTTTGATAACTTAAATACTTTTTAAGTTACTAATTATTTAAATTTCTCAAAAAATACATTATTGTTGTTTCTGGGGGATTTAGTGATTATGATGTTGATTTAGTAAAAAACTCATAACTTTTTCTGTAAATATGCATAATAAGGTAAAAATTCATTTAGTAACTTATCACTTAATTGCTGCAGTAAATAAACTCAAACCTGGACTTCATAATTTTTTGTAGAAAAAACATAAAATTTTAACATGCAATTTAAAATAAAAGCCACTATTCGTTCAAAAGGCAGCAGTATTCATTACCTACTGTATTTATTTAATTTTGCACATAAATTCATGCATAAGTTTTCGTACAAAGTACCATTTTTTTAAATTAAAACTTTAAACTGTATAATTTAGTTTTGTCTAAACTTTAAAAGTTAACATTCAATGAATTGAATAGAATCAGTGAACGAAAAAATTTAAAGTCTTTTAAGAATCTTGATGTAGGCTCATTTGCTCTTTACACCTACTATGTTAGTGGAATTACACAAATGTTTCTTACAATAAAATTGTTTTGAACTAAACACAAACAACTTGTTATTTATGGACTTGTGTTTGTTTTAACATCTTGTTGTACTGAAGATTGATTGAACTAATTTTCTTGTCTGCAGTTAAATGCATCTTCATCCCCTGTCCATAAGAGTTTTAGTGGTTGATCCGTCAGCAACAACTAATTGTATCAGACTAGCTTTAACCTCCACATTAATGGTTTTCCTAATAGTCCTTTCATTTATTTAATAGATTTTTTTATAAATTTATTACAATTGGAACTCACCTCCTAATTTGATGAGATTTGAAATTTAGGTTATTTAGGACCTAAGTTATTTATTACAGTGAGAAATTTTCATCAGAAACTCCTTTCACCCAAGTTACATTCCACATAAGTTGCATTCATCAGCAAAAATTCTGAAATTCAACAATGCACAAGTGTAAACTACATTATTTTTGGATTAAATAATTTGAAAAAGTTTCTTAATTAAGTTAAAAAGAAAATTAGATTCCCTTAGGACTAGATTAAGTTTAGTTGAAGCTTAAGTGCAAATTAGGTTACGTTGAGTACAATATACATTATTTAAAAAGAAAAAAAAAGCTTTAAGTGAAATTCAGTTAAGGTTATAGTCAGGGTTAAAACAAAAAATTGCTTATGGTATATAATTCTGTATTCAGGCTAACAATCAGCCACTTTAATATATAAGGTTAATTAGTTGAATTTAGTGAGCGAAGCAAGAACAGGAAACACTTGCTTAAAATGTATGGATGTCTTATATTGAAATTGAGAGTACATGGAATCATTGAACCTAACCTTAACTTAAGCATAACTAAATTCAACTGAATTTCACGTAAACCATGTTATTTACTTGAAATAATGTATTTTACTATTGTACAGTGTTGAATTACAAAGTTTTAAGTGAGGCTACTGTGTACCTTTTGCTGAGCGACATAACTCAAGTGAAAGATGTTTTTGACAAAAGATTTGAGTTGTAATGATTAACTTAAATAAGGTATATCCCAATTTTCATCAAGACTAGAGGTAACTCCTTAATTGTAAATAACTATACAGATTTTTTGTATACATTGCTTTTAGAAGTAAAATCAAATTTTTAAAACCTTACCTTATTTTTGTCTGTAGAAGCTTAGATAGAAAAAATTAAAAGAGTATGCTTTTTTGTAGATATATGTGTAATATTTTTTAATTTAGTGACCAGATTTCTTATATTTCAAGTTTGATACATGCTCTGAAGTTACATTGATGATTTTTAAACAACTTTCAATTTTTTAGTACGGCAAGGCATTTTAGACATATGTCTAGGTATTTCATTGTTATTAAAGCACATGCTTGTTCATTGAAATAGTTCTAATTACGCGACTGCCCAAAAAGAACTGTATTTAAGGTATATGTATGTTTGTTTGTTTATTTCTTCCACCATAGCAGCAGCAGTATGGATTTTCAAAATTCAAATCGATTCACAGTGGCTGAAACTTTTTAGAAGTATAACCCTCATGTTAGAACCCTACATTACCGGGTGCACCATAGGATGCATACATATATATGAGGTCTATAAATAAAGTAATGAAACTGGTTCAGAAAAACCTTTTATTTACAATCTAGTTATACATGGACTCTACACCTTCAAGATAGTTCCCTTGGGAAGCCACACAACTCTTCAAACAGTTTTCCCACCCTTCATAGCAGTGTTGGAACTCAGAAACTAGAATATCCTTCAGATGGTTGTTCACATTTTTTTTGTTTTGTTTTCTACTGTTCCATAATGGTGTCCATTGAGGTGTTTTTTAGGTCGGGAACAGGAAAAAGTTGCAGGGACTCAAGTCAGGTGAATAAAATTGTTGTGGAACTATAGGGATGTTATTTTTTAATAAAAACTCGTTAATTCAGACTGCAGTTTGATAAGGTCCATTGTCATGATGCAGCATCCAGTTGTCTTTGAAGACTGGTCTCACATGGGCAACTCTTTTCTTATCTTTAACTCCTGGCATGACCCGGGAGTATTCACCACTTTGGAAAATGCTTTGTTAAGCTTAATTTAATAAATTAAATAGGGTGTATAGCTTTTAAGTAAGGTCAGTCCATTTTAAATCATTCAGCTAAAAATTAAAATGAAACCCGTCGTCTCAGAATGTCAAGAGAATTTTTTATTTGTTCTATTTGCCACCCTTATTACCATGTAAAGTTTTATTTTGATAACTTAAATACTTTTTTCAGTTACTAATTATTTAAATTTCTCAAAAAATACATTATTGTTGTTTCTGGGGGATTTAGTGATTATGATGTTGATTTAGTAAAAAACTCATAACTTTTTCTGTAAATATGCAGAATAAGGTAAAAATTCATTTAGCAACTTATCTCTTAATTGCTGCAGTAAATAAACTTAAACCTGGATTTCATAATTTTTTTGTAGAAAAAACATAAAATTTTAAAATGCAATTTAAAATAAAAGGCACTATTCGTTCAAAAGGCAGCAGTATTCATTACCTACTGTATTTATTTAATTTTGCACATAAAATCATGCATAAGTTTTCGTACAAAGTACCATTTTTTAAAATAAAAACTTTAAACTGTATAATTTAATTTTGTCTAAACTTTAAAAGTTAACATTCAATGAATTGAATAGAATCAGTGAACGAAAGAATTTAAAGTCTTTTAAGAGTCTTGATGTAGGCTCATTTGCTATTTACACCTATTATGTTAGTGAAATTACACAAATGTTTCTTACAATAAAGGTGTTTTAAACTAAACACCAAAAACTTGTTATTTATGGACTTGTGTTTGTTTTAACATCTTGTTGTACTGAAGATTGATTGAACTAATTTTCTTGTCTGCATTTAAATGCATCTTCATCCCCTGTCCATAAGAGTTTTAGTGGTTGATCCGTCAGCAACAACTAATTGTATTAGACTAGCTTTAACCTCCACATTAATGGTTTTCCTAATAGTCCTTTTTTCATTAATTTAATAGACTTTTTTTTTAATTTATTACAATTGGAACTCACCTCCTAATTTGATGAGATTTGGAATTTAGGTTATTTAGGACCTAAGTTATTTATTACAGTGAGAAATTTTCATCAGAAACTCCTTTCACCCAAGTTACATTCCACATAAGTTGCATTCATCAGCAAAAATTCTGTAATTCAACAATGCACAAGTGTAAACTACATAATTTTTGGATTAAATAATTTGAAAAAGTTTCTTAATTAAGTTAAAAAGAAAATTAGATTCCCTTAGGACTAGATTAAGTTTAGTTGAAGCTTAAGTGCAAATTAGGTTACGTTGAGTACAATATACATTATTTAAAAAGTAAAGTAGTTGCTTTAAGTGAAATTCAGTTAAGGTTATAGTCAGGGTTAAAACAAAAAATTGCTTATGGTATATAATTCTGTATTCAGGCTAACAATCAGCCACTTTAATATATAAGGTTAATTAGTTGAATTTAGTGAGCGAAGCAAGAACAGGAAACACTTGCTTAAAATGTATGGATGTCTTATATTGAAATTGAGTACATGAAATCATTGAACCTAACCTTAACTTAAGCATAACTAAATTCAACTGAATTTCACGTAAACCAAGTTATTTACTTGAAATAATGTATTTTACTATTGTACAGTGTTGAATTACAAAGTTTTAAGTGAGGCTACTGTGTACCTTTTGCTGAGCGACATAACTCAAGTGAAAGATGTTTTTGACAAAAGATTTGAGTTGTAATGATTAACTTAAATAAGGTATATCCCAATTTTCATCAAGATCAGAGGTAACTCCTTAATTGTAAATAACTATACAGATTTTTTGCATACATTGCTTTTAGAAGTAAAATCAAATTTTTAAAACCTTACCTTATTTTTGTCTGTAGAAGCTTAGATAGAAAAAATTAAAAGAGTATGCTTTTTTGTAGATATATGTGTAATATTTTTTAATTTAGTGACCAGATTTCTTATATTTCAAGTTTGATACATGCTCTGAAGTTACATTGATGATTTTTAAACAACTTTCAATTTTTTAGTACGGCAAGGCATTTCAGACATATGTCTAGGTATTTCATTGTTATTAAAGCAGATGCTTTTTCATTGAAATAGTTCTAATTACGCGACTGCCCAAAAAGAACTGTATTTAAGGTATATGTATGTTTGTTTGTTTATTTCTTCCACCATAGCAGCAGCAGTATGGATTTTCAAAATTCAAATCGATTCACAGTGGCTGAAACTTTTTAGAAGTATAACCCTCATGTTAGAACCCTACATTACCGGGTGCACCATAGGATGCATACATATATATGAGGTCTATAAATAAAGTAATGAAACTGGTTCAGAAAAACCTTTTATTTACAATCTAGTTATACATGGACTCTACACCTTCAAGATAGTTCCCTTGGGAAGCCACACAACTCTTCAAACAGTTTTCCCACCCTTCATAGCAGTGTTGGAACTCAGAAACTAGAATATCCTTCAGATGGTTGTTCACATTTTTTTTGTTTTGTTTTCTACTGTTCCATAATGGTGTCCATTGAGGTGTTTTTTAGGTCGGGAACAGGAAAAAGTTGCAGGGACTCAAGTCAGGTGAATAAAATTGTTGTGGAACTATAGGGATGTTATTTTTTAATAAAAACTCGTTAATTCAGACTGCAGTTTGATAAGGTCCATTGTCATGATGCAGCATCTAGTTGTCTTTGAAGACTGGTCTCACATGGGCAACTCTTTTCTTATCTTTAACTCCTGGCATGACCCGGGAGTATTCACCACTTTGGAAAATGCTTTGTTAAGCTTAATTTAATAAATTAAATAGGGTGTATAGCTTTTAAGTAAGGTCAGTCCATTTTAAATCATTCAGCTAAAAATTAAAATGAAACCCGTCGTCTCAGAATGTCAAGAGAATTTTTTATTTGTTCGATTTGCCACCCTTATTACCATGTAAAGTTTTATTTTGATAACTTAAATACTTTTTAAGTTACTAATTATTTAAATTTCTCAAAAAATACATTATTGTTGTTTCTGGGGGATTTAGTGATTATGATGTTGATTTAGTAAAAAACTCATAACTTTTTCTGTAAATATGCATAATAAGGTAAAAATTCATTTAGTAACTTATCACTTAATTGCTGCAGTAAATAAACTCAAACCTGGACTTCATAATTTTTTGTAGAAAAAACATAAAATTTTAACATGCAATTTAAAATAAAAGCCACTATTCGTTCAAAAGGCAGCAGTATTCATTACCTACTGTATTTATTTAATTTTGCACATAAATTCATGCATAAGTTTTCGTACAAAGTACCATTTTTTTAAATTAAAACTTTAAACTGTATAATTTAGTTTTGTCTAAACTTTAAAAGTTAACATTCAATGAATTGAATAGAATCAGTGAACGAAAAAATTTAAAGTCTTTTAAGAATCTTGATGTAGGCCCATTTGCTCTTTACACCTACTATGTTAGTGGAATTACACAAATGTTTCTTACAATAAAATTGTTTTGAACTAAACACAAACAACTTGTTATTTATGGACTTGTGTTTGTTTTAACATCTTGTTGTACTGAAGATTGATTGAACTAATTTTCTTGTCTGCAGTTAAATGCATCTTCATCCCCTGTCCATAAGAGTTTTAGTGGTTGATCCGTCAGCAACAACTAATTGTATCAGACTAGCTTTAACCTCCACATTAATGGTTTTCCTAATAGTCCTTTCATTTATTTAATAGATTTTTTTATAAATTTATTACAATTGGAACTCACCTCCTAATTTGATGAGATTTGAAATTTAGGTTATTTAGGACCTAAGTTATTTATTACAGTGAGAAATTTTCATCAGAAACTCCTTTCACCCAAGTTACATTCCACATAAGTTGCATTCATCAGCAAAAATTCTGAAATTCAACAATGCACAAGTGTAAACTACATTATTTTTGGATTAAATAATTTGAAAAAGTTTCTTAATTAAGTTAAAAAGAAAATTAGATTCCCTTAGGACTAGATTAAGTTTAGTTGAAGCTTAAGTGCAAATTAGGTTACGTTGAGTACAATATACATTATTTAAAAAGAAAAAAAAAGCTTTAAGTGAAATTCAGTTAAGGTTATAGTCAGGGTTAAAACAAAAAATTGCTTATGGTATATAATTCTGTATTCAGGCTAACAATCAGCCACTTTAATATATAAGGTTAATTAGTTGAATTTAGTGAGCGAAGCAAGAACAGGAAACACTTGCTTAAAATGTATGGATGTCTTATATTGAAATTGAGAGTACATGGAATCATTGAACCTAACCTTAACTTAAGCATAACTAAATTCAACTGAATTTCACGTAAACCAAGTTATTTACTTGAAATAATGTATTTTACTATTGTACAGTGTTGAATGACAAAGTTTTAAGTGAGGCTACTGTGTACCTTTTGCTAAGCGACATAACTCAAGTGAAAGATGTTTTTGACAAAAGATTTGAGTTGTAATGATTAACTTAAATAAGGTATATCCCAATTTTCATCAAGATCAGAGGTAACTCCTTAATTGTAAATAACTATACAGATTTTTTTGCATACATTGCTTTTAGAAGTAAAATCAAATTTTTAAAACCTTACCTTATTTTTGTCTGTAGAAGCTTAGATAGAAAAAATTAAAAGAGTATGCTTTTTTGTAGATATATGTGTAATATTTTTTAATTTAGTGACCAGATTTCTTATATTTCAAGTTTGATACATGCTCTGAAGTTACATTGATGATTTTTAAACAACTTTCAATTTTTTAGTACGGCAAGGCATTTTAGACATATGTCTAGGTATTTCATTGTTATTAAAGCAGATGCTTTTTCATTGAAATAGTTCTAATTACGCGACTGCCCAAAAAGAACTGTATTTAAGGTATATGTATGTTTGTTTGTTTATTTCTTCCACCATAGCAGCAGCAGTATGGATTTTCAAAATTCAAATCGATTCACAGTGGCTGAAACTTTTTAGAAGTATAACCCTCATGTTAGAACCCTACATTACCGGGTGCACCATAGGATGCATACATATATATGAGGTCTATAAATAAAGTAATGAAACTGGTTCAGAAAAACCTTTTATTTACAATCTAGTTATACATGGACTCTACACCTTCAAGATAGTTCCCTTGGGAAGCCACACAACTCTTCAAACAGTTTTCCCACTCACCATAGCAGTGTTGGAACTCAGAAACTAGAATATCCTTCATATGGTTGTTAACATCTTTTTTGTTATGTTTTCTACTGTTCCAAAATGGTGTCCATTGAGGTGTTTTTTTAAGTCGGGAACAGGAAAAAGTTGCAGGGACTCAAGTCAGGTGAATAAAATTGTTGTGGAACTATAGGGATGTTATTTTTTTACAAAAAACTCGTTAATTCAGACTGCAGTTTGACAAGGTCCATTGTCATGATGCAGCATCCAGTTGTCTTTGAAGACTGGTCTCACATGGGCAACTCTTTTCTTATCTTTAGCTCCTGGCATGACCCGGGAGTATTCACCACTTTGGAAAATGCTTTGTTAAGCTTAATTAAATAAATTAAATTGGGTGTATAGCTTTTAAGTAAGGTCAGTCCATTTCAAATCATTCAGCTAAAAATTAAAATGAAACCCGTCGCTGAATGTCAAGAGAATTTTTTATTTGTTCTATTTGCCACCCTTATTACCATGTAAAGTTTTATTTTGATAACTTAAATACTTTTTATTTAAATTTCTCAAAAAATACATTATTGTTGTTTCTGGGGGATTTAGTGATTATGATGTTGATTTAGTAAAAAACTCATAACTTTTTCTGTAAATATGCAGAATAAGGTAAAAATTCATTTAGCAACTTATCTCTTAATTGCTGCAGTAAATAAACTCAAACCTGGATTTCATAATTTTTTTGTAGAAAAAACATAAAATTTTAAAATGCAATTTAAAATAAAAGGCACTATTCGTTCAAAAGGCAGCAGTATTCATTACCTACTGTATTTATTTAATTTTGCACATAAAATCATGCATAAGTTTTCGTACAAAGTACCATTTTTTAAAATAAAAACTTTAAACTGTATAATTTAATTTTGTCTAAACTTTAAAAGTTAACATTCAATGAATTGAATAGAAGCAGTGAACGAAAGAATTTAAAGTCTTTTAAGAGTCTTGATGTAGGCTCATTTGCTATTTACACCTATTATGTTAGTGAAATTACACAAATGTTTCTTACAATAAAGGTGTTTTAAACTAAACACCAACAACTTGTTATTTATGGACTTGTGTTTGTTTTAACATCTTGTTGTACTGAAGATTGATTGAACTAATTTTCTTGTCTGCATTTAAATGCATCTTCATCCCCTGTCCATAAGAGTTTTAGTGGTTGATCCGTCAGCAACAACTAATTGTATTAGACTAGCTTTAACCTCCACATTAATGGTTTTCCTAATAGTCCTTTCATTTATTTAATAGATTTTTTTATAAATTTATTACAATTGGAACTCACCTCCTAATTTGATGAGATTTGAAATTTAGGTTATTTAGGACCTAAGTTATTTATTACAGTGAGAAATTTTCATCAGAAACTCCTTTCACCCAAGTTACATTCCACATAAGTTGCATTCATCAGCAAAAATTCTGAAATTCAACAATGCACAAGTGTAAACTACATTATTTTTGGATTAAATAATTTGAAAAAGTTTCTTAATTAAGTTAAAAAGAAAATTAGATTCCCTTAGGACTAGATTAAGTTTAGTTGAAGCTTAAGTGCAAATTAGGTTACGTTGAGTACAATATACATTATTTAAAAAGAAAAAAAAAGCTTTAAGTGAAATTCAGTTAAGGTTATAGTCAGGGTTAAAACAAAAAATTGCTTATGGTATATAATTCTGTATTCAGGCTAACAATCAGCCACTTTAATATATAAGGTTAATTAGTTGAATTTAGTGAGCGAAGCAAGAACAGGAAACACTTGCTTAAAATGTATGGATGTCTTATATTGAAATTGAGAGTACATGGAATCATTGAACCTAACCTTAACTTAAGCATAACTAAATTCAACTGAATTTCACGTAAACCAAGTTATTTACTTGAAATAATGTATTTTACTATTGTACAGTGTTGAATGACAAAGTTTTAAGTGAGGCTACTGTGTACCTTTTGCTAAGCGACATAACTCAAGTGAAAGATGTTTTTGACAAAAGATTTGAGTTGTAATGATTAACTTAAATAAGGTATATCCCAATTTTCATCAAGATCAGAGGTAACTCCTTAATTGTAAATAACTATACAGATTTTTTTGCATACATTGCTTTTAGAAGTAAAATCAAATTTTTAAAACCTTACCTTATTTTTGTCTGTAGAAGCTTAGATAGAAAAAATTAAAAGAGTATGCTTTTTTGTAGATATATGTGTAATATTTTTTAATTTAGTGACCAGATTTCTTATATTTCAAGTTTGATACATGCTCTGAAGTTACATTGATGATTTTTAAACAACTTTCAATTTTTTAGTACGGCAAGGCATTTTAGACATATGTCTAGGTATTTCATTGTTATTAAAGCAGATGCTTTTTCATTGAAATAGTTCTAATTACGCGACTGCCCAAAAAGAACTGTATTTAAGGTATATGTATGTTTGTTTGTTTATTTCTTCCACCATAGCAGCAGCAGTATGGATTTTCAAAATTCAAATCGATTCACAGTGGCTGAAACTTTTTAGAAGTATAACCCTCATGTTAGAACCCTACATTACCGGGTGCACCATAGGATGCATACATATATATGAGGTCTATAAATAAAGTAATGAAACTGGTTCAGAAAAACCTTTTATTTACAATCTAGTTATACATGGACTCTACACCTTCAAGATAGTTCCCTTGGGAAGCCACACAACTCTTCAAACAGTTTTCCCACTCACCATAGCAGTGTTGGAACTCAGAAACTAGAATATCCTTCATATGGTTGTTAACATCTTTTTTGTTATGTTTTCTACTGTTCCAAAATGGTGTCCATTGAGGTGTTTTTTTAAGTCGGGAACAGGAAAAAGTTGCAGGGACTCAAGTCAGGTGAATAAAATTGTTGTGGAACTATAGGGATGTTATTTTTTTACAAAAAACTCGTTAATTCAGACTGCAGTTTGACAAGGTCCATTGTCATGATGCAGCATCCAGTTGTCTTTGAAGACTGGTCTCACATGGGCAACTCTTTTCTTATCTTTAGCTCCTGGCATGACCCGGGAGTATTCACCACTTTGGAAAATGCTTTGTTAAGCTTAATTAAATAAATTAAATAGGGTGTATAGCTTTTAAGTAAGGTCAGTCCATTTCAAATCATTCAGCTAAAAATTAAAATGAAACCCGTCGCTGAATGTCAAGAGAATTTTTTATTTGTTCTATTTGCCACCCTTATTACCATGTAAAGTTTTATTTTGATAACTTAAATACTTTTTATTTAAATTTCTCAAAAAATACATTATTGTTGTTTCTGGGGGATTTAGTGATTATGATGTTGATTTAGTAAAAAACTCATAACTTTTTCTGTAAATATGCATAATAAGGTAAAAATTCATTTAGTAACTTATCACTTAATTGCTGCAGTAAATAAACTCAAACCTGGACTTCATAATTTTTTGTAGAAAAAACATAAAATTTTAACATGCAATTTAAAATAAAAGCCACTATTCGTTCAAAAGGCAGCAGTATTCATTACCTACTGTATTTATTTAATTTTGCACATAAATTCATGCATAAGTTTTCGTACAAAGTACCATTTTTTTAAATTAAAACTTTAAACTGTATAATTTAGTTTTGTCTAAACTTTAAAAGTTAACATTCAATGAATTGAATAGAATCAGTGAACGAAAAAATTTAAAGTCTTTTAAGAATCTTGATGTAGGCTCATTTGCTCTTTACACCTACTATGTTAGTGGAATTACACAAATGTTTCTTACAATAAAATTGTTTTGAACTAAACACAAACAACTTGTTATTTATGGACTTGTGTTTGTTTTAACATCTTGTTGTACTGAAGATTGATTGAACTAATTTTCTTGTCTGCAGTTAAATGCATCTTCATCCCCTGTCCATAAGAGTTTTAGTGGTTGATCCGTCAGCAACAACTAATTGTATCAGACTAGCTTTAACCTCCACATTAATGGTTTTCCTAATAGTCCTTTCATTTATTTAATAGATTTTTTTATAAATTTATTACAATTGGAACTCACCTCCTAATTTGATGAGATTTGAAATTTAGGTTATTTAGGACCTAAGTTATTTATTACAGTGAGAAATTTTCATCAGAAACTCCTTTCACCCAAGTTACATTCCACATAAGTTGCATTCATCAGCAAAAATTCTGAAATTCAACAATGCACAAGTGTAAACTACATTATTTTTGGATTAAATAATTTGAAAAAGTTTCTTAATTAAGTTAAAAAGAAAATTAGATTCCCTTAGGACTAGATTAAGTTTAGTTGAAGCTTAAGTGCAAATTAGGTTACGTTGAGTACAATATACATTATTTAAAAAGAAAAAAAAAGCTTTAAGTGAAATTCAGTTAAGGTTATAGTCAGGGTTAAAACAAAAAATTGCTTATGGTATATAATTCTGTATTCAGGCTAACAATCAGCCACTTTAATATATAAGGTTAATTAGTTGAATTTAGTGAGCGAAGCAAGAACAGGAAACACTTGCTTAAAATGTATGGATGTCTTATATTGAAATTGAGAGTACATGGAATCATTGAACCTAACCTTAACTTAAGCATAACTAAATTCAACTGAATTTCACGTAAACCATGTTATTTACTTGAAATAATGTATTTTACTATTGTACAGTGTTGAATTACAAAGTTTTAAGTGAGGCTACTGTGTACCTTTTGCTGAGCGACATAACTCAAGTGAAAGATGTTTTTGACAAAAGATTTGAGTTGTAATGATTAACTTAAATAAGGTATATCCCAATTTTCATCAAGACTAGAGGTAACTCCTTAATTGTAAATAACTATACAGATTTTTTGTATACATTGCTTTTAGAAGTAAAATCAAATTTTTAAAACCTTACCTTATTTTTGTCTGTAGAAGCTTAGATAGAAAAAATTAAAAGAGTATGCTTTTTTGTAGATATATGTGTAATATTTTTTAATTTAGTGACCAGATTTCTTATATTTCAAGTTTGATACATGCTCTGAAGTTACATTGATGATTTTTAAACAACTTTCAATTTTTTAGTACGGCAAGGCATTTTAGACATATGTCTAGGTATTTCATTGTTATTAAAGCACATGCTTGTTCATTGAAATAGTTCTAATTACGCGACTGCCCAAAAAGAACTGTATTTAAGGTATATGTATGTTTGTTTGTTTATTTCTTCCACCATAGCAGCAGCAGTATGGATTTTCAAAATTCAAATCGATTCACAGTGGCTGAAACTTTTTAGAAGTATAACCCTCATGTTAGAACCCTACATTACCGGGTGCACCATAGGATGCATACATATATATGAGGTCTATAAATAAAGTAATGAAACTGGTTCAGAAAAACCTTTTATTTACAATCTAGTTATACATGGACTCTACACCTTCAAGATAGTTCCCTTGGGAAGCCACACAACTCTTCAAACAGTTTTCCCACCCTTCATAGCAGTGTTGGAACTCAGAAACTAGAATATCCTTCAGATGGTTGTTCACATTTTTTTTGTTTTGTTTTCTACTGTTCCATAATGGTGTCCATTGAGGTGTTTTTTAGGTCGGGAACAGGAAAAAGTTGCAGGGACTCAAGTCAGGTGAATAAAATTGTTGTGGAACTATAGGGATGTTATTTTTTAATAAAAACTCGTTAATTCAGACTGCAGTTTGATAAGGTCCATTGTCATGATGCAGCATCCAGTTGTCTTTGAAGACTGGTCTCACATGGGCAACTCTTTTCTTATCTTTAACTCCTGGCATGACCCGGGAGTATTCACCACTTTGGAAAATGCTTTGTTAAGCTTAATTTAATAAATTAAATAGGGTGTATAGCTTTTAAGTAAGGTCAGTCCATTTTAAATCATTCAGCTAAAAATTAAAATGAAACCCGTCGTCTCAGAATGTCAAGAGAATTTTTTATTTGTTCTATTTGCCACCCTTATTACCATGTAAAGTTTTATTTTGATAACTTAAATACTTTTTTCAGTTACTAATTATTTAAATTTCTCAAAAAATACATTATTGTTGTTTCTGGGGGATTTAGTGATTATGATGTTGATTTAGTAAAAAACTCATAACTTTTTCTGTAAATATGCAGAATAAGGTAAAAATTCATTTAGCAACTTATCTCTTAATTGCTGCAGTAAATAAACTTAAACCTGGATTTCATAATTTTTTTGTAGAAAAAACATAAAATTTTAAAATGCAATTTAAAATAAAAGGCACTATTCGTTCAAAAGGCAGCAGTATTCATTACCTACTGTATTTATTTAATTTTGCACATAAAATCATGCATAAGTTTTCGTACAAAGTACCATTTTTTAAAATAAAAACTTTAAACTGTATAATTTAATTTTGTCTAAACTTTAAAAGTTAACATTCAATGAATTGAATAGAATCAGTGAACGAAAGAATTTAAAGTCTTTTAAGAGTCTTGATGTAGGCTCATTTGCTATTTACACCTATTATGTTAGTGAAATTACACAAATGTTTCTTACAATAAAGGTGTTTTAAACTAAACACCAAAAACTTGTTATTTATGGACTTGTGTTTGTTTTAACATCTTGTTGTACTGAAGATTGATTGAACTAATTTTCTTGTCTGCATTTAAATGCATCTTCATCCCCTGTCCATAAGAGTTTTAGTGGTTGATCCGTCAGCAACAACTAATTGTATTAGACTAGCTTTAACCTCCACATTAATGGTTTTCCTAATAGTCCTTTTTTCATTAATTTAATAGACTTTTTTTTTAATTTATTACAATTGGAACTCACCTCCTAATTTGATGAGATTTGGAATTTAGGTTATTTAGGACCTAAGTTATTTATTACAGTGAGAAATTTTCATCAGAAACTCCTTTCACCCAAGTTACATTCCACATAAGTTGCATTCATCAGCAAAAATTCTGTAATTCAACAATGCACAAGTGTAAACTACATAATTTTTGGATTAAATAATTTGAAAAAGTTTCTTAATTAAGTTAAAAAGAAAATTAGATTCCCTTAGGACTAGATTAAGTTTAGTTGAAGCTTAAGTGCAAATTAGGTTACGTTGAGTACAATATACATTATTTAAAAAGTAAAGTAGTTGCTTTAAGTGAAATTCAGTTAAGGTTATAGTCAGGGTTAAAACAAAAAATTGCTTATGGTATATAATTCTGTATTCAGGCTAACAATCAGCCACTTTAATATATAAGGTTAATTAGTTGAATTTAGTGAGCGAAGCAAGAACAGGAAACACTTGCTTAAAATGTATGGATGTCTTATATTGAAATTGAGTACATGAAATCATTGAACCTAACCTTAACTTAAGCATAACTAAATTCAACTGAATTTCACGTAAACCAAGTTATTTACTTGAAATAATGTATTTTACTATTGTACAGTGTTGAATTACAAAGTTTTAAGTGAGGCTACTGTGTACCTTTTGCTGAGCGACATAACTCAAGTGAAAGATGTTTTTGACAAAAGATTTGAGTTGTAATGATTAACTTAAATAAGGTATATCCCAATTTTCATCAAGATCAGAGGTAACTCCTTAATTGTAAATAACTATACAGATTTTTTGCATACATTGCTTTTAGAAGTAAAATCAAATTTTTAAAACCTTACCTTATTTTTGTCTGTAGAAGCTTAGATAGAAAAAATTAAAAGAGTATGCTTTTTTGTAGATATATGTGTAATATTTTTTAATTTAGTGACCAGATTTCTTATATTTCAAGTTTGATACATGCTCTGAAGTTACATTGATGATTTTTAAACAACTTTCAATTTTTTAGTACGGCAAGGCATTTCAGACATATGTCTAGGTATTTCATTGTTATTAAAGCAGATGCTTTTTCATTGAAATAGTTCTAATTACGCGACTGCCCAAAAAGAACTGTATTTAAGGTATATGTATGTTTGTTTGTTTATTTCTTCCACCATAGCAGCAGCAGTATGGATTTTCAAAATTCAAATCGATTCACAGTGGCTGAAACTTTTTAGAAGTATAACCCTCATGTTAGAACCCTACATTACCGGGTGCACCATAGGATGCATACATATATATGAGGTCTATAAATAAAGTAATGAAACTGGTTCAGAAAAACCTTTTATTTACAATCTAGTTATACATGGACTCTACACCTTCAAGATAGTTCCCTTGGGAAGCCACACAACTCTTCAAACAGTTTTCCCACCCTTCATAGCAGTGTTGGAACTCAGAAACTAGAATATCCTTCAGATGGTTGTTCACATTTTTTTTGTTTTGTTTTCTACTGTTCCATAATGGTGTCCATTGAGGTGTTTTTTAGGTCGGGAACAGGAAAAAGTTGCAGGGACTCAAGTCAGGTGAATAAAATTGTTGTGGAACTATAGGGATGTTATTTTTTAATAAAAACTCGTTAATTCAGACTGCAGTTTGATAAGGTCCATTGTCATGATGCAGCATCTAGTTGTCTTTGAAGACTGGTCTCACATGGGCAACTCTTTTCTTATCTTTAACTCCTGGCATGACCCGGGAGTATTCACCACTTTGGAAAATGCTTTGTTAAGCTTAATTTAATAAATTAAATAGGGTGTATAGCTTTTAAGTAAGGTCAGTCCATTTTAAATCATTCAGCTAAAAATTAAAATGAAACCCGTCGTCTCAGAATGTCAAGAGAATTTTTTATTTGTTCGATTTGCCACCCTTATTACCATGTAAAGTTTTATTTTGATAACTTAAATACTTTTTAAGTTACTAATTATTTAAATTTCTCAAAAAATACATTATTGTTGTTTCTGGGGGATTTAGTGATTATGATGTTGATTTAGTAAAAAACTCATAACTTTTTCTGTAAATATGCATAATAAGGTAAAAATTCATTTAGTAACTTATCACTTAATTGCTGCAGTAAATAAACTCAAACCTGGACTTCATAATTTTTTGTAGAAAAAACATAAAATTTTAACATGCAATTTAAAATAAAAGCCACTATTCGTTCAAAAGGCAGCAGTATTCATTACCTACTGTATTTATTTAATTTTGCACATAAATTCATGCATAAGTTTTCGTACAAAGTACCATTTTTTTAAATTAAAACTTTAAACTGTATAATTTAGTTTTGTCTAAACTTTAAAAGTTAACATTCAATGAATTGAATAGAATCAGTGAACGAAAAAATTTAAAGTCTTTTAAGAATCTTGATGTAGGCCCATTTGCTCTTTACACCTACTATGTTAGTGGAATTACACAAATGTTTCTTACAATAAAATTGTTTTGAACTAAACACAAACAACTTGTTATTTATGGACTTGTGTTTGTTTTAACATCTTGTTGTACTGAAGATTGATTGAACTAATTTTCTTGTCTGCAGTTAAATGCATCTTCATCCCCTGTCCATAAGAGTTTTAGTGGTTGATCCGTCAGCAACAACTAATTGTATCAGACTAGCTTTAACCTCCACATTAATGGTTTTCCTAATAGTCCTTTCATTTATTTAATAGATTTTTTTATAAATTTATTACAATTGGAACTCACCTCCTAATTTGATGAGATTTGAAATTTAGGTTATTTAGGACCTAAGTTATTTATTACAGTGAGAAATTTTCATCAGAAACTCCTTTCACCCAAGTTACATTCCACATAAGTTGCATTCATCAGCAAAAATTCTGAAATTCAACAATGCACAAGTGTAAACTACATTATTTTTGGATTAAATAATTTGAAAAAGTTTCTTAATTAAGTTAAAAAGAAAATTAGATTCCCTTAGGACTAGATTAAGTTTAGTTGAAGCTTAAGTGCAAATTAGGTTACGTTGAGTACAATATACATTATTTAAAAAGAAAAAAAAAGCTTTAAGTGAAATTCAGTTAAGGTTATAGTCAGGGTTAAAACAAAAAATTGCTTATGGTATATAATTCTGTATTCAGGCTAACAATCAGCCACTTTAATATATAAGGTTAATTAGTTGAATTTAGTGAGCGAAGCAAGAACAGGAAACACTTGCTTAAAATGTATGGATGTCTTATATTGAAATTGAGAGTACATGGAATCATTGAACCTAACCTTAACTTAAGCATAACTAAATTCAACTGAATTTCACGTAAACCAAGTTATTTACTTGAAATAATGTATTTTACTATTGTACAGTGTTGAATGACAAAGTTTTAAGTGAGGCTACTGTGTACCTTTTGCTAAGCGACATAACTCAAGTGAAAGATGTTTTTGACAAAAGATTTGAGTTGTAATGATTAACTTAAATAAGGTATATCCCAATTTTCATCAAGATCAGAGGTAACTCCTTAATTGTAAATAACTATACAGATTTTTTTGCATACATTGCTTTTAGAAGTAAAATCAAATTTTTAAAACCTTACCTTATTTTTGTCTGTAGAAGCTTAGATAGAAAAAATTAAAAGAGTATGCTTTTTTGTAGATATATGTGTAATATTTTTTAATTTAGTGACCAGATTTCTTATATTTCAAGTTTGATACATGCTCTGAAGTTACATTGATGATTTTTAAACAACTTTCAATTTTTTAGTACGGCAAGGCATTTTAGACATATGTCTAGGTATTTCATTGTTATTAAAGCAGATGCTTTTTCATTGAAATAGTTCTAATTACGCGACTGCCCAAAAAGAACTGTATTTAAGGTATATGTATGTTTGTTTGTTTATTTCTTCCACCATAGCAGCAGCAGTATGGATTTTCAAAATTCAAATCGATTCACAGTGGCTGAAACTTTTTAGAAGTATAACCCTCATGTTAGAACCCTACATTACCGGGTGCACCATAGGATGCATACATATATATGAGGTCTATAAATAAAGTAATGAAACTGGTTCAGAAAAACCTTTTATTTACAATCTAGTTATACATGGACTCTACACCTTCAAGATAGTTCCCTTGGGAAGCCACACAACTCTTCAAACAGTTTTCCCACTCACCATAGCAGTGTTGGAACTCAGAAACTAGAATATCCTTCATATGGTTGTTAACATCTTTTTTGTTATGTTTTCTACTGTTCCAAAATGGTGTCCATTGAGGTGTTTTTTTAAGTCGGGAACAGGAAAAAGTTGCAGGGACTCAAGTCAGGTGAATAAAATTGTTGTGGAACTATAGGGATGTTATTTTTTTACAAAAAACTCGTTAATTCAGACTGCAGTTTGACAAGGTCCATTGTCATGATGCAGCATCCAGTTGTCTTTGAAGACTGGTCTCACATGGGCAACTCTTTTCTTATCTTTAGCTCCTGGCATGACCCGGGAGTATTCACCACTTTGGAAAATGCTTTGTTAAGCTTAATTAAATAAATTAAATTGGGTGTATAGCTTTTAAGTAAGGTCAGTCCATTTCAAATCATTCAGCTAAAAATTAAAATGAAACCCGTCGCTGAATGTCAAGAGAATTTTTTATTTGTTCTATTTGCCACCCTTATTACCATGTAAAGTTTTATTTTGATAACTTAAATACTTTTTATTTAAATTTCTCAAAAAATACATTATTGTTGTTTCTGGGGGATTTAGTGATTATGATGTTGATTTAGTAAAAAACTCATAACTTTTTCTGTAAATATGCAGAATAAGGTAAAAATTCATTTAGCAACTTATCTCTTAATTGCTGCAGTAAATAAACTCAAACCTGGATTTCATAATTTTTTTGTAGAAAAAACATAAAATTTTAAAATGCAATTTAAAATAAAAGGCACTATTCGTTCAAAAGGCAGCAGTATTCATTACCTACTGTATTTATTTAATTTTGCACATAAAATCATGCATAAGTTTTCGTACAAAGTACCATTTTTTAAAATAAAAACTTTAAACTGTATAATTTAATTTTGTCTAAACTTTAAAAGTTAACATTCAATGAATTGAATAGAAGCAGTGAACGAAAGAATTTAAAGTCTTTTAAGAGTCTTGATGTAGGCTCATTTGCTATTTACACCTATTATGTTAGTGAAATTACACAAATGTTTCTTACAATAAAGGTGTTTTAAACTAAACACCAACAACTTGTTATTTATGGACTTGTGTTTGTTTTAACATCTTGTTGTACTGAAGATTGATTGAACTAATTTTCTTGTCTGCATTTAAATGCATCTTCATCCCCTGTCCATAAGAGTTTTAGTGGTTGATCCGTCAGCAACAACTAATTGTATTAGACTAGCTTTAACCTCCACATTAATGGTTTTCCTAATAGTCCTTTCATTTATTTAATAGATTTTTTTATAAATTTATTACAATTGGAACTCACCTCCTAATTTGATGAGATTTGAAATTTAGGTTATTTAGGACCTAAGTTATTTATTACAGTGAGAAATTTTCATCAGAAACTCCTTTCACCCAAGTTACATTCCACATAAGTTGCATTCATCAGCAAAAATTCTGAAATTCAACAATGCACAAGTGTAAACTACATTATTTTTGGATTAAATAATTTGAAAAAGTTTCTTAATTAAGTTAAAAAGAAAATTAGATTCCCTTAGGACTAGATTAAGTTTAGTTGAAGCTTAAGTGCAAATTAGGTTACGTTGAGTACAATATACATTATTTAAAAAGAAAAAAAAAGCTTTAAGTGAAATTCAGTTAAGGTTATAGTCAGGGTTAAAACAAAAAATTGCTTATGGTATATAATTCTGTATTCAGGCTAACAATCAGCCACTTTAATATATAAGGTTAATTAGTTGAATTTAGTGAGCGAAGCAAGAACAGGAAACACTTGCTTAAAATGTATGGATGTCTTATATTGAAATTGAGAGTACATGGAATCATTGAACCTAACCTTAACTTAAGCATAACTAAATTCAACTGAATTTCACGTAAACCAAGTTATTTACTTGAAATAATGTATTTTACTATTGTACAGTGTTGAATGACAAAGTTTTAAGTGAGGCTACTGTGTACCTTTTGCTAAGCGACATAACTCAAGTGAAAGATGTTTTTGACAAAAGATTTGAGTTGTAATGATTAACTTAAATAAGGTATATCCCAATTTTCATCAAGATCAGAGGTAACTCCTTAATTGTAAATAACTATACAGATTTTTTTGCATACATTGCTTTTAGAAGTAAAATCAAATTTTTAAAACCTTACCTTATTTTTGTCTGTAGAAGCTTAGATAGAAAAAATTAAAAGAGTATGCTTTTTTGTAGATATATGTGTAATATTTTTTAATTTAGTGACCAGATTTCTTATATTTCAAGTTTGATACATGCTCTGAAGTTACATTGATGATTTTTAAACAACTTTCAATTTTTTAGTACGGCAAGGCATTTTAGACATATGTCTAGGTATTTCATTGTTATTAAAGCAGATGCTTTTTCATTGAAATAGTTCTAATTACGCGACTGCCCAAAAAGAACTGTATTTAAGGTATATGTATGTTTGTTTGTTTATTTCTTCCACCATAGCAGCAGCAGTATGGATTTTCAAAATTCAAATCGATTCACAGTGGCTGAAACTTTTTAGAAGTATAACCCTCATGTTAGAACCCTACATTACCGGGTGCACCATAGGATGCATACATATATATGAGGTCTATAAATAAAGTAATGAAACTGGTTCAGAAAAACCTTTTATTTACAATCTAGTTATACATGGACTCTACACCTTCAAGATAGTTCCCTTGGGAAGCCACACAACTCTTCAAACAGTTTTCCCACTCACCATAGCAGTGTTGGAACTCAGAAACTAGAATATCCTTCATATGGTTGTTAACATCTTTTTTGTTATGTTTTCTACTGTTCCAAAATGGTGTCCATTGAGGTGTTTTTTTAAGTCGGGAACAGGAAAAAGTTGCAGGGACTCAAGTCAGGTGAATAAAATTGTTGTGGAACTATAGGGATGTTATTTTTTTACAAAAAACTCGTTAATTCAGACTGCAGTTTGACAAGGTCCATTGTCATGATGCAGCATCCAGTTGTCTTTGAAGACTGGTCTCACATGGGCAACTCTTTTCTTATCTTTAGCTCCTGGCATGACCCGGGAGTATTCACCACTTTGGAAAATGCTTTGTTAAGCTTAATTAAATAAATTAAATAGGGTGTATAGCTTTTAAGTAAGGTCAGTCCATTTCAAATCATTCAGCTAAAAATTAAAATGAAACCCGTCGCTGAATGTCAAGAGAATTTTTTATTTGTTCTATTTGCCACCCTTATTACCATGTAAAGTTTTATTTTGATAACTTAAATACTTTTTATTTAAATTTCTCAAAAAATACATTATTGTTGTTTCTGGGGGATTTAGTGATTATGATGTTGATTTAGTAAAAAACTCATAACTTTTTCTGTAAATATGCAGAATAAGGTAAAAATTCATTTAGCAACTTATCTCTTAATTGCTGCAGTAAATAAACTCAAACCTGGATTTTTATAATTTTTTTGTAGAAAAAACATAAAATTTTAAAATGCAATTTAAAATAAAAGGCACTATTCGTTCAAAAGGCAGCAGTATTCATTACCTACTGTATTTATTTAATTTTGCACATAAATTCATGCATAAGTTTTCGTACAAAGTACCATTTTTTAAAATAAAAACTTTAAACTGTATAATTTAATTTTGTCTAAACTTTAAAAGTTAACATTCAATGAATTGAATAGAATCAGTGAACGAAAGAATTTAAAGTCTTTTAAGAGTCTTGGTGTAGGCTCATTTGCTATTTACACCTATTATGTTAGTGAAATTACACAAATGTTTCTTACAATAAAGGTGTTTTAAACTAAACACCAACAACTTGTTATTTATGGACTTGTGTTTGTTTTAACATCTTGTTATTCTGAAGATTGATTGAACTAATTTTCTTGTCTGCAGTTAAATGCATCTTCATCCCCTGTCCATAAGAGTTTTAGTGGTTGATCCGTCAGCAACAACTAATTGTATCAGACTAGCTTTAACCTCCACATTAATGGTTTTCCTAATAGTCCTTTCATTTATTTAATAGATTTTTTTATAAATTTATTACAATTGGAACTCACCTCCTAATTTGATGAGATTTGAAATTTAGGTTATTTAGGACCTAAGTTATTTATTACAGTGAGAAATTTTCATCAGAAACTCCTTTCACCCAAGTTACATTCCACATAAGTTGCATTCATCAGCAAAAATTCTGAAATTCAACAATGCACAAGTGTAAACTACATTATTTTTGGATGAAATAATTTAAAAAGTTTCTTAATTAAGTTAAAAAGAAAATTAGATTCCCTTAGGACTAGATTAAGTTTAGTTGAAGCTTAAGTGCAAATTAGGTTACGTTGAGTACAATATACATTATTTAAAAAGAAAAAAAAGCTTTAAGTGAAATTCAGTTAAGGTTATAGTCAGGGTTAAAACAAAAAATTGCTTATGGTATATAATTCTGTATTCAGGCTAACAATCAGCCACTTTAATATATAAGGTTAATTAGTTGAATTTAGTGAGCGAAGCAAGAACAGGAAACACTTGCTTAAAATGTATGGATGTCTTATATTGAAATTGAGAGTACATGGAATCATTGAACCTAACCTTAACTTAAGCATAACTAAATTCAACTGAATTTCACGTAAACCAAGTTATTTACTTGAAATAATGTATTTTACTATTGTACAGTGTTGAATGACAAAGTTTTAAGTGAGGCTACTGTGTACCTTTTGCTAAGCGACATAACTCAAGTGAAAGATGTTTTTGACAAAAGATTTGAGTTGTAATGATTAACTTAAATAAGGTATATCCCAATTTTCATCAAGATCAGAGGTAACTCCTTAATTGTAAATAACTATACAGATTTTTTTGCATACATTGCTTTTAGAAGTAAAATCAAATTTTTAAAACCTTACCTTATTTTTGTCTGTAGAAGCTTAGATAGAAAAAATTAAAAGAGTATGCTTTTTTGTAGATATATGTGTAATATTTTTTAATTTAGTGACCAGATTTCTTATATTTCAAGTTTGATACATGCTCTGAAGTTACATTGATGATTTTTAAACAACTTTCAATTTTTTAGTACGGCAAGGCATTTTAGACATATGTCTAGGTATTTCATTGTTATTAAAGCAGATGCTTTTTCATTGAAATAGTTCTAATTACGCGACTGCCCAAAAAGAACTGTATTTAAGGTATATGTATGTTTGTTTGTTTATTTCTTCCACCATAGCAGCAGCAGTATGGATTTTCAAAATTCAAATCGATTCACAGTGGCTGAAACTTTTTAGAAGTATAACCCTCATGTTAGAACCCTACATTACCGGGTGCACCATAGGATGCATACATATATATGAGGTCTATAAATAAAGTAATGAAACTGGTTCAGAAAAACCTTTTATTTACAATCTAGTTATACATGGACTCTACACCTTCAAGATAGTTCCCTTGGGAAGCCACACAACTCTTCAAACAGTTTTCCCACCCTTCATAGCAGTGTTGGAACTCAGAAACTAGAATATCCTTCAGATGGTTGTTCACATTTTTTTTGTTTTGTTTTCTACTGTTCCATAATGGTGTCCATTGAGGTGTTTTTTAGGTCGGGAACAGGAAAAAGTTGCAGGGACTCAAGTCAGGTGAATAAAATTGTTGTGGAACTATAGGGATGTTATTTTTTAATAAAAACTCGTTAATTCAGACTGCAGTTTGATAAGGTCCATTGTCATGATGCAGCATCCAGTTGTCTTTGAAGACTGGTCTCACATGGGCAACTCTTTTCTTATCTTTAACTCCTGGCATGACCCGGGAGTATTCACCACTTTGGAAAATGCTTTGTTAAGCTTAATTTAATAAATTAAATAGGGTGTATAGCTTTTAAGTAAGGTCAGTCCATTTTAAATCATTCAGCTAAAAATTAAAATGAAACCCGTCGTCTCAGAATGTCAAGAGAATTTTTTATTTGTTCTATTTGCCACCCTTATTACCATGTAAAGTTTTATTTTGATAACTTAAATACTTTTTAAGTTACTAATTATTTAAATTTCTCAAAAAATACATTATTGTTGTTTCTGGGGGATTTAGTGATTATGATGTTGATTTAGTAAAAAACTCATAACTTTTTCTGTAAATATGCAGAATAAGGTAAAAATTCATTTAGCAACTTATCTCTTAATTGCTGCAGTAAATAAACTTAAACCTGGATTTCATAATTTTTTTGTAGAAAAAACATAAAATTTTAAAATGCAATTTAAAATAAAAGGCACTATTCGTTCAAAAGGCAGCAGTATTCATTACCTACTGTATTTATTTAATTTTGCACATAAAATCATGCATAAGTTTTCGTACAAAGTACCATTTTTTAAAATAAAAACTTTAAACTGTATAATTTAATTTTGTCTAAACTTTAAAAGTTAACATTCAATGAATTGAATAGAATCAGTGAACGAAAGAATTTAAAGTCTTTTAAGAGTCTTGATGTAGGCTCATTTGCTATTTACACCTATTATGTTAGTGAAATTACACAAATGTTTCTTACAATAAAGGTGTTTTAAACTAAACACCAAATACTTGTTATTTATGGACTTGTGTTTGTTTTAACATCTTGTTGTACTGAAGATTGATTGAACTAATTTTCTTGTCTGCATTTAAATGCATCTTCATCCCCTGTCCATAAGAGTTTTAGTGGTTGATCCGTCAGCAACAACTAATTGTATTAGACTAGCTTTAACCTCCACATTAATGGTTTTCCTAATAGTCCTTTTTTCATTAATTTAATAGACTTTTTTTTAAATTTATTACAATTGGAACTCACCTCCTAATTTGATGAGATTTGGAATTTAGGTTATTTAGGACCTAAGTTATTTATTACAGTGAGAAATTTTCATCAGAAACTCCTTTCACCCAAGTTACATTCCACATAAGTTGCATTCATCAGCAAAAATTCTGTAATTCAACAATGCACAAGTGTAAACTACATAATTTTTGGATTAAATAATTTGAAAAAGTTTCTTAATTAAGTTAAAAAGAAAATTAGATTCCCTTAGGACTAGATTAAGTTTAGTTGAAGCTTAAGTGCAAATTAGGTTACGTTGAGTACAATATACATTATTTAAAAAGTAAAGTAGTTGCTTTAAGTGAAATTCAGTTAAGGTTATAGTCAGGGTTAAAACAAAAAATTGCTTATGGTATATAATTCTGTATTCAGGCTAACAATCAGCCACTTTAATATATAAGGTTAATTAGTTGAATTTAGTGAGCGAAGCAAGAACAGGAAACACTTGCTTAAAATGTATGGATGTCTTATATTGAAATTGAGTACATGAAATCATTGAACCTAACCTTAACTTAAGCATAACTAAATTCAACTGAATTTCACGTAAACCAAGTTATTTACTTGAAATAATGTATTTTACTATTGTACAGTGTTGAATTACAAAGTTTTAAGTGAGGCTACTGTGTACCTTTTGCTGAGCGACATAACTCAAGTGAAAGATGTTTTTGACAAAAGATTTGAGTTGTAATGATTAACTTAAATAAGGTATATCCCAATTTTCATCAAGATCAGAGGTAACTCCTTAATTGTAAATAACTATACAGATTTTTTGCATACATTGATTTTAGAAGTAAAATCAAATTTTTAAAACCTTACCTTATTTTTGTCTGTAGAAGCTTAGATAGAAAAAATTAAAGGAGTATGCTTTTTTGTAGATATATGTGTAATATTTTTTAATTTAGTGACCAGATTTCTTATATTTCAAGTTTGATACATGCTCTGAAGTTACATTGATGATTTTTAAACAACTTTCAATTTTTTAGTACGGCAAGGCATTTCAGACATATGTCTAGGTATTTCATTGTTATTAAAGCAGATGCTTTTTCATTGAAATAGTTCTAATTACGCGACTGCCCAAAAAGAACTGTATTTAAGGTATATGTATGTTTGTTTGTTTATTTCTTCCACCATAGCAGCAGCAGTATGGATTTTCAAAATTCAAATCGATTCACAGTGGCTGAAACTTTTTAGAAGTATAACCCTCATGTTAGAACCCTACATTACCGGGTGCACCATAGGATGCATACATATATATGAGGTCTATAAATAAAGTAATGAAACTGGTTCAGAAAAACCTTTTATTTACAATCTAGTTATACATGGACTCTACACCTTCAAGATAGTTCCCTTGGGAAGCCACACAACTCTTCAAACAGTTTTCCCACCCTTCATAGCAGTGTTGGAACTCAGAAACTAGAATATCCTTCAGATGGTTGTTCACATTTTTTTTGTTTTGTTTTCTACTGTTCCATAATGGTGTCCATTGAGGTGTTTTTTAGGTCGGGAACAGGAAAAAGTTGCAGGGACTCAAGTCAGGTGAATAAAATTGTTGTGGAACTATAGGGATGTTATTTTTTAATAAAAACTCGTTAATTCAGACTGCAGTTTGATAAGGTCCATTGTCATGATGCAGCATCTAGTTGTCTTTGAAGACTGGTCTCACATGGGCAACACTTTTCTTATCTTTAACTCCTGGCATGACCCGGGAGTATTCACCACTTTGGAAAATGCTTTGTTAAGCTTAATTTAATAAATTAAATAGGGTGTATAGCTTTTAAGTAAGGTCAGTCCATTTTAAATCATTCAGCTAAAAATTAAAATGAAACCCGTCGTCTCAGAATGTCAAGAGAATTTTTTATTTGTTCGATTTGCCACCCTTATTACCATGTAAAGTTTTATTTTGATAACTTAAATACTTTTTAAGTTACTAATTATTTAAATTTCTCAAAAAATACATTATTGTTGTTTCTGGGGGATTTAGTGATTATGATGTTGATTTAGTAAAAAACTCATAACTTTTTCTGTAAATATGCATAATAAGGTAAAAATTCATTTAGTAACTTATCACTTAATTGCTGCAGTAAATAAACTCAAACCTGGACTTCATAATTTTTTGTAGAAAAAACATAAAATTTTAACATGCAATTTAAAATAAAAGCCACTATTCGTTCAAAAGGCAGCAGTATTCATTACCTACTGTATTTATTTAATTTTGCACATAAATTCATGCATAAGTTTTCGTACAAAGTACCATTTTTTTAAATTAAAACTTTAAACTGTATAATTTAGTTTTGTCTAAACTTTAAAAGTTAACATTCAATGAATTGAATAGAATCAGTGAACGAAAAAATTTAAAGTCTTTTAAGAATCTTGATGTAGGCTCATTTGCTCTTTACACCTACTATGTTAGTGGAATTACACAAATGTTTCTTACAATAAAATTGTTTTGAACTAAACACAAACAACTTGTTATTTATGGACTTGTGTTTGTTTTAACATCTTGTTGTACTGAAGATTGATTGAACTAATTTTCTTGTCTGCAGTTAAATGCATCTTCATCCCCTGTCCATAAGAGTTTTAGTGGTTGATCCGTCAGCAACAACTAATTGTATCAGACTAGCTTTAACCTCCACATTAATGGTTTTCCTAATAGTCCTTTCATTTATTTAATAGATTTTTTTATAAATTTATTACAATTGGAACTCACCTCCTAATTTGATGAGATTTGAAATTTAGGTTATTTAGGACCTAAGTTATTTATTACAGTGAGAAATTTTCATCAGAAACTCCTTTCACCCAAGTTACATTCCACATAAGTTGCATTCATCAGCAAAAATTCTGAAATTCAACAATGCACAAGTGTAAACTACATTATTTTTGGATTAAATAATTTGAAAAAGTTTCTTAATTAAGTTAAAAAGAAAATTAGATTCCCTTAGGACTAGATTAAGTTTAGTTGAAGCTTAAGTGCAAATTAGGTTACGTTGAGTACAATATACATTATTTAAAAAGAAAAAAAAAGCTTTAAGTGAAATTCAGTTAAGGTTATAGTCAGGGTTAAAACAAAAAATTGCTTATGGTATATAATTCTGTATTCAGGCTAACAATCAGCCACTTTAATATATAAGGTTAATTAGTTGAATTTAGTGAGCGAAGCAAGAACAGGAAACACTTGCTTAAAATGTATGGATGTCTTATATTGAAATTGAGAGTACATGGAATCATTGAACCTAACCTTAACTTAAGCATAACTAAATTCAACTGAATTTCACGTAAACCAAGTTATTTACTTGAAATAATGTATTTTACTATTGTACAGTGTTGAATGACAAAGTTTTAAGTGAGGCTACTGTGTACCTTTTGCTAAGCGACATAACTCAAGTGAAAGATGTTTTTGACAAAAGATTTGAGTTGTAATGATTAACTTAAATAAGGTATATCCCAATTTTCATCAAGATCAGAGGTAACTCCTTAATTGTAAATAACTATACAGATTTATTTGCATGCATTGCTTTTAGAAGTAAAATCAAATTTTTAAAACCTTACCTTATTTTTGTCTGTAGAAGCTTAGATAGAAAGAATTAAAAGAGTATGCTTTTTTGTAGATATATGTGTAATATTTTTTAATTTAGTGACCAGATTTCTTATATTTCAAGTTTGATACATGCTCTGAAGTTACATTGATGATTTTTAAACAACTTTCAATTTTTTAGTACGGCAAGGCATTTTAGACATATGTCTAGGTATTTCATTGTTATTAAAGCAGATGCTTTTTCATTGAAATAGTTCTAATTACGCGACTGCCCAAAAAGAACTGTATTTAAGGTATATGTATGTTTGTTTGTTTATTTCTTCCACCATAGCAGCAGCAGTATGGATTTTCAAAATTCAAATCGATTCACAGTGGCTGAAACTTTTTAGAAGTATAACCCTCATGTTAGAACCCTACATTACCGGGTGCACCATAGGATGCATACATATATATGAGGTCTATAAATAAAGTAATGAAACTGGTTCAGAAAAACCTTTTATTTACAATCTAGTTATACATGGACTCTACACCTTCAAGATAGTTCCCTTGGGAAGCCACACAACTCTTCAAACAGTTTTCCCACTCACCATAGCAGTGTTGGAACTCAGAAACTAGAATATCCTTCATATGGTTGTTAACATCTTTTTTGTTATGTTTTCTACTGTTCCAAAATGGTGTCCATTGAGGTGTTTTTTTAAGTCGGGAACAGGAAAAAGTTGCAGGGACTCAAGTCAGGTGAATAAAATTGTTGTGGAACTATAGGGATGTTATTTTTTTACAAAAAACTCGTTAATTCAGACTGCAGTTTGACAAGGTCCATTGTCATGATGCAGCATCCAGTTGTCTTTGAAGACTGGTCTCACATGGGCAACTCTTTTCTTATCTTTAGCTCCTGGCATGACCCGGGAGTATTCACCACTTTGGAAAATGCTTTGTTAAGCTTAATTAAATAAATTAAATAGGGTGTATAGCTTTTAAGTAAGGTCAGTCCATTTCAAATCATTCAGCTAAAAATTAAAATGAAACCCGTCGCTGAATGTCAAGAGAATTTTTTATTTGTTCTATTTGCCACCCTTATTACCATGTAAAGTTTTATTTTGATAACTTAAATACTTTTTATTTAAATTTCTCAAAAAATACATTATTGTTGTTTCTGGGGGATTTAGTGATTATGATGTTGATTTAGTAAAAAACTCATAACTTTTTCTGTAAATATGCAGAATAAGGTAAAAATTCATTTAGCAACTTATCTCTTAATTGCTGCAGTAAATAAACTCAAACCTGGATTTCATAATTTTTTTGTAGAAAAAACATAAAATTTTAAAATGCAATTTAAAATAAAAGGCACTATTCGTTCAAAAGGCAGCAGTATTCATTACCTACTGTATTTATTTAATTTTGCACATAAAATCATGCATAAGTTTTCGTACAAAGTACCATTTTTTAAAATAAAAACTTTAAACTGTATAATTTAATTTTGTCTAAACTTTAAAAGTTAACATTCAATGAATTGAATAGAATCAGTGAACGAAAGAATTTAAAGTCTTTTAAGAGTCTTGATGTAGGCTCATTTGCTATTTACACCTATTATGTTAGTGAAATTACACAAATGTTTCTTACAATAAAGGTGTTTTAAACTAAACACCAACAACTTGTTATTTATGGACTTGTGTTTGTTTTAACATCTTGTTATTCTGAAGATTGATTGAACTAATTTTCTTGTCTGCAGTTAAATGCATCTTCATCCCCTGTCCATAAGAGTTTTAGTGGTTGATCCGTCAGCAACAACTAATTGTATCAGACTAGCTTTAACCTCCACATTAATGGTTTTCCTAATAGTCCTTTCATTTATTTAATAGATTTTTTTATAAATTTATTACAATTGGAACTCACCTCCTAATTTGATGAGATTTGAAATTTAGGTTATTTAGGACCTAAGTTATTTATTACAGTGAGAAATTTTCATCAGAAACTCCTTTCACCCAAGTTACATTCCACATAAGTTGCATTCATCAGCAAAAATTCTGAAATTCAACAATGCACAAGTGTAAACTACATTATTTTTGGATGAAATAATTTAAAAAGTTTCTTAATTAAGTTAAAAAGAAAATTAGATTCCCTTAGGACTAGATTAAGTTTAGTTGAAGCTTAAGTGCAAATTAGGTTACGTTGAGTACAATATACATTATTTAAAAAGAAAAAAAAGCTTTAAGTGAAATTCAGTTAAGGTTATAGTCAGGGTTAAAACAAAAAATTGCTTATGGTATATAATTCTGTATTCAGGCTAACAATCAGCCACTTTAATATATAAGGTTAATTAGTTGAATTTAGTGAGCGAAGCAAGAACAGGAAACACTTGCTTAAAATGTATGGATGTCTTATATTGAAATTGAGAGTACATGGAATCATTGAACCTAACCTTAACTTAAGCATAACTAAATTCAACTGAATTTCACGTAAACCAAGTTATTTACTTGAAATAATGTATTTTACTATTGTACAGTGTTGAATGACAAAGTTTTAAGTGAGGCTACTGTGTACCTTTTGCTAAGCGACATAACTCAAGTGAAAGATGTTTTTGACAAAAGATTTGAGTTGTAATGATTAACTTAAATAAGGTATATCCCAATTTTCATCAAGATCAGAGGTAACTCCTTAATTGTAAATAACTATACAGATTTTTTTGCATACATTGCTTTTAGAAGTAAAATCAAATTTTTAAAACCTTACCTTATTTTTGTCTGTAGAAGCTTAGATAGAAAAAATTAAAAGAGTATGCTTTTTTGTAGATATATGTGTAATATTTTTTAATTTAGTGACCAGATTTCTTATATTTCAAGTTTGATACATGCTCTGAAGTTACATTGATGATTTTTAAACAACTTTCAATTTTTTAGTACGGCAAGGCATTTTAGACATATGTCTAGGTATTTCATTGTTATTAAAGCAGATGCTTTTTCATTGAAATAGTTCTAATTACGCGACTGCCCAAAAAGAACTGTATTTAAGGTATATGTATGTTTGTTTGTTTATTTCTTCCACCATAGCAGCAGCAGTATGGATTTTCAAAATTCAAATCGATTCACAGTGGCTGAAACTTTTTAGAAGTATAACCCTCATGTTAGAACCCTACATTACCGGGTGCACCATAGGATGCATACATATATATGAGGTCTATAAATAAAGTAATGAAACTGGTTCAGAAAAACCTTTTATTTACAATCTAGTTATACATGGACTCTACACCTTCAAGATAGTTCCCTTGGGAAGCCACACAACTCTTCAAACAGTTTTCCCACTCACCATAGCAGTGTTGGAACTCAGAAACTAGAATATCCTTCATATGGTTGTTAACATCTTTTTTGTTATGTTTTCTACTGTTCCAAAATGGTGTCCATTGAGGTGTTTTTTTAAGTCGGGAACAGGAAAAAGTTGCAGGGACTCAAGTCAGGTGAATAAAATTGTTGTGGAACTATAGGGATGTTATTTTTTTACAAAAAACTCGTTAATTCAGACTGCAGTTTGACAAGGTCCATTGTCATGATGCAGCATCCAGTTGTCTTTGAAGACTGGTCTCACATGGGCAACTCTTTTCTTATCTTTAGCTCCTGGCATGACCCGGGAGTATTCACCACTTTGGAAAATGCTTTGTTAAGCTTAATTAAATAAATTAAATAGGGTGTATAGCTTTTAAGTAAGGTCAGTCCATTTCAAATCATTCAGCTAAAAATTAAAATGAAACCCGTCGCTGAATGTCAAGAGAATTTTTTATTTGTTCTATTTGCCACCCTTATTACCATGTAAAGTTTTATTTTGATAACTTAAATACTTTTTATTTAAATTTCTCAAAAAATACATTATTGTTGTTTCTGGGGGATTTAGTGATTATGATGTTGATTTAGTAAAAAACTCATAACTTTTTCTGTAAATATGCAGAATAAGGTAAAAATTCATTTAGCAACTTATCTCTTAATTGCTGCAGTAAATAAACTTAAACCTGGATTTCATAATTTTTTTGTAGAAAAAACATAAAATTTTAAAATGCAATTTAAAATAAAAGGCACTATTCGTTCAAAAGGCAGCAGTATTCATTACCTACTGTATTTATTTAATTTTGCACATAAAATCATGCATAAGTTTTCGTACAAAGTACCATTTTTTAAAATAAAAACTTTAAACTGTATAATTTAATTTTGTCTAAACTTTAAAAGTTAACATTCAATGAATTGAATAGAAGCAGTGAACGAAAAAATTTAAAGTCTTTTAAGAATCTTGATGTAGGCTCATTTGCTATTTACACCTACTATGTTAGTGGAATTACACAAATGTTTCTTACAATAAAAGTGTTTTGAACTAAACACAAACAACTTGTTATTTACGGACTTGTGTTTGTTTTAACATCTTGTTGTACTGAAGATTGATTGAACTAATTTTCTTGTCTGCAGTTAAATGCATCTTCATCCCCTGTCCATAAGAGTTTTAGTGGTTGATCCGTCAGCAACAACTAATTGTATCAGACTAGCTTAAACCTCCACATTAATGGTTTTCCTAATAGTCCTTTCATTAATTTAATAGATTTTTTTTTAATTTATTACAATTGGAACTCACCTCCTAATTTGATGAGATTTGAAATTTAGGTTATTTAGGACCTAAGTTATTTATTACAGTTAGAAATTTTCACCAGAAACTCCTTTCACCCAAGTTACATTCCACATAAGTTGCATTCATCAGCAAAAATTCTGAAATTCAACAATGCACAAGTGTAAACTACATTATTTTTGGATTAAATAATTTGAAAAAGTTTCTTAATTAAGTTAAAAAGAAAATTAGATTCCCTTAGGACTAGATTAAGTTTAGTTGAAGCTTAAGTGCAAATTAGGTTACGTTGAGTACAATATACATTATTTAAAAAGAAAAAAAAAGCTTTAAGTGAAATTCAGTTAAGGTTATAGTCAGGGTTAAAACAAAAAATTGCTTATGGTATATAATTCTGTATTCAGGCTAACAATCAGCCACTTTAATATATAAGGTTAATTAGTTGAATTTAGTGAGCGAAGCAAGAACAGGAAACACTTGCTTAAAATGTATGGATGTCTTATATTGAAATTGAGAGTACATGGAATCATTGAACCTAACCTTAACTTAAGCATAACTAAATTCAACTGAATTTCACGTAAACCAAGTTATTTACTTGAAATAATGTATTTTACTATTGTACAGTGTTTAATTACAAAGTTTTAAGTGAGGCTACTGTGTACCTTTTGCTGAGCGACATAACTCAAGTGAAAGATGTTTTTGACAAAAGATTTGAGTTGTAATGATTAACTTAAATAAGGTATATCCCAATTTTCATCAAGATCAGAGGTAACTCCTTAATTGTAAATAACTATACAGATTTTTTTGCATACATTGCTTTTAGAAGTAAAATCAAATTTTTAAAACCTTACCTTATTTTTGTCTGTAGAAGCTTAGGTAGAAAAAATTAAAAGAGTATGCTTTTTTGTAGATATATGTGTAATATTTTTTAATTTAGTGACCAGATTTCTTATATTTCAAGTTTGATACATGCTCTGAAGTTACATTGATGATTTTTAAACAACTTTCAATTTTTTAGTACGGCAAGGCATTTTAGACATATGTCTAGGTATTTCATTGTTATTAAAGCAGATGCTTTTTCATTGAAATAGTTCTAATTACGCGACTGCCCAAAAAGAACTGTATTTAAGGTATATGTATGTTTGTTTGTTTATTTCTTCCACCATAGCAGCAGCAGTATGGATTTTCAAAATTCAAATCGATTCACAGTGGCTGAAACTTTTTAGAAGTATAACCCTCATGTTAGAACCCTACATTACCGGGTGCACCATAGGATGCATACATATATATGAGGTCTATAAATAAAGTAATGAAACTGGTTCAGAAAAACCTTTTATTTACAATCTAGTTATACATGGACTCTACACCTTCAAGATAGTTCCCTTGGGAAGCCACACAACTCTTCAAACAGTTTTCCCACCCTTCATAGCAGTGTTGGAACTCAGAAACTAGAATATCCTTCAGATGGTTGTTCACATTTTTTTTGTTTTGTTTTCTACTGTTCCATAATGGTGTCCATTGAGGTGTTTTTTAGGTCGGGAACAGGAAAAAGTTGCAGGGACTCAAGTCAGGTGAATAAAATTGTTGTGGAACTATAGGGATGTTATTTTTTAATAAAAACTCGTTAATTCAGACTGCAGTTTGATAAGGTCCATTGTCATGATGCAGCATCCAGTTGTCTTTGAAGACTGGTCTCACATGGGCAACTCTTTTCTTATCTTTAACTCCTGGCATGACCCGGGAGTATTCACCACTTTGGAAAATGCTTTGTTAAGCTTAATTTAATAAATTAAATCGGGTGTATAGCTTTTAAGTAAGGTCAGTCCATTTTAAATCATTCAGCTAAAAATTAAAATGAAACCCGTTGTCTCAGAATGTCAAGAGAATTTTTTATTTGTTCTATTTGCCACCCTTATTACCATGTAAAGTTTTATTTTGATAACTTAAATACTTTTTAAGTTACTTATTATTTAAATTTCTCAAAAAATACATTATTGTTGTTTCTGGGGGATTTAGTGATTATGATGTTGATTTAGTAAAAAACTCATAACTTTTTCTGTAAATATGCAGAATAAGGTAAAAATTCATTTAGCAACTTATCTCTTAATTGCTGCAGTAAATAAACTTAAACCTGGATTTCATAATTTTTTTGTAGAAAAAACATAAAATTTTAAAATGCAATTTAAAATAAAAGGCACTATTCGTTTAAAAGGCAGCAGTATTCATTACCTACTGTATTTATTTAATTTTGCACATAAAATCATGCATAAGTTTTCGTACAAAGTACCATTTTTTAAAATAAAAACTTTAAACTGTATAATTTAGTTTTGTCTAAACTTTAAAAGTTAACATTCAATGAATTGAATAGAAGCAGTGAACGAAAAAATTTAAAGTCTTTTAAGAATCTTGATGTAGGCTCATTTGCTATTTACACCTACTATGTTAGTGGAATTACACAAATGTTTCTTACAATAAAAGTGTTTTGAACTAAACACAAACAACTTGTTATTTACGGACTTGTGTTTGTTTTAACATCTTGTTGTACTGAAGATTGATTGAACTAATTTTCTTGTCTGCAGTTAAATGCATCTTCATCCCCTGTCCATAAGAGTTTTAGTGGTTGATCCGTCAGCAACAACTAATTGTATCAGACTAGCTTAAACCTCCACATTAATGGTTTTCCTAATAGTCCTTTCATTAATTTAATAGATTTTTTTTTAATTTATTACAATTGGAACTCACCTCCTAATTTGATGAGATTTGAAATTTAGGTTATTTAGGACCTAAGTTATTTATTACAGTTAGAAATTTTCACCAGAAACTCCTTTCACCCAAGTTACATTCCACATAAGTTGCATTCATCAGCAAAAATTCTGTAATTCAACAATGCACAAGTGTAAACTACATTATTTTTGGATTAAATAATTTGAAAAAGTTTCTTAATTAAGTTAAAAAGAAAATTAGATTCCATTAGGACTAGATTAAGTTTAGTTGAAGCTTAAGTGCAAATTAGGTTACGTTGAGTACAATATACATTATTTAAAAAGAAAAAAAAAGCTTTAAGTGAAATTCAGTTAAGGTTATAGTCAGGGTTAAAACAAAAAATTGCTTATGGTATATAATTCTGTATTCAGGCTAACAATCAGCCACTTTAATATATAAGGTTAATTAGTTGAATTTAGTGAGCGAAGCAAGAACAGGAAACACTTGCTTAAAATGTATGGATGTCTTATATTGAAATTGAGAGTACATGGAATCATTGAACCTAACCTTAACTTAAGCATAACTAAATTCAACTGAATTTCACGTAAACCAAGTTATTTACTTGAAATAATGTATTTTACTATTGTACAGTGTTTAATTACAAAGTTTTAAGTGAGGCTACTGTGTACCTTTTGCTGAGCGACATAACTCAAGTGAAAGATGTTTTTGACAAAAGATTTGAGTTGTAATGATTAACTTAAATAAGGTATATCCCAATTTTCATCAAGATCAGAGGTAACTCCTTAATTGTAAATAACTATACAGATTTTTTTGCATACATTGCTTTTAGAAGTAAAATCAAATTTTTAAAACCTTACCTTATTTTTGTCTGTAGAAGCTTAGATAGAAAAAATTAAAAGAGTATGCTTTTTTGTAGATATATGTGTAATATTTTTTAATTTAGTGACCAGATTTCTTATATTTCAAGTTTGATACATGCTCTGAAGTTACATTGATGATTTTTAAACAACTTTCAATTTTTTAGTACGGCAAGGCATTTTAGACATATGTCTAGGTATTTCATTGTTATTAAAGCACATGCTTGTTCATTGAAATAGTTCTAATTACGCGACTGCCCAAAAAGAACTGTATTTAAGGTATATGTATGTTTGTTTGTTTATTTCTTCCACCATAGCAGCAGCAGTATGGATTTTCAAAATTCAAATCGATTCACAGTGGCTGAAACTTTTTAGAAGTATAACCCTCATGTTAGAACCCTACATTACCGGGTGCACCATAGGATGCATACATATATATGAGGTCTATAAATAAAGTAATGAAACTGGTTCAGAAAAACCTTTTATTTACAATCTAGTTATACATGGACTCTACACCTTCAAGATAGTTCCCTTCGGAAGCCACACAATTCTTCAAACAGTTTTCCCACTCTCCATAGCAGTGTTGGAACTCAGAAACTAGAATATCCTTCATATGGTTGTTAACATCTTTTTTGTTATGTTTTCTACTGTTCCAAAATGGTGTCCATTGAGGTTTTTTTTTAAGTCGGGAACAGGAAAAAGTTGCAGGGACTCAAGTCAGGTGAATAAAATTGTTGTGGAACTATAGGGATGTTATTTTTTTACTAAAAACTCGTTAATTCAGACTGCAGTTTGACAAGGTCCATTGTCATGATGCAGCATCCAGTTGTCTTTGAAGACTGGTCTCACATGGGCAACTCTTTTCTTATCTTTAGCTCCTGGCATGACCCCGGAGTATTCACCACTTTGGAAAATGCTTTGTTAAGCTTAATTTAATAAATTAAATAGGGTGTATAGCTTTTAAGTAAGGTCAGTCCATTTCAAATCATTCAGCTAAAAATTAAAATGAAACCCGTCGTCTCAGAATGTCAAGAGAATTTTTTATTTGTTCTATTTGCCACCCTTATTACCATGTAAAGTTTTATTTTGATAACTTAAATACTTTTTATTTAAATTTCTCAAAAAATACATTATTGTTGTTTCTGGGGGATTTAGTGATTATGATGTTGATTTAGTAAAAAACTCATAACTTTTTCTGTAAATATGCATAATAAGGTAAAAATTCATTTAGTAACTTATCACTTAATTGCTGCAGTAAATAAACTCAAACCTGGACTTTATAATTTTTTGTAGAAAAAACATAAAATTTTAACATGCAATTTAAAATAAAAGCCACTATTCGTTCAAAAGGCAGCAGTATTCATTACCTACTGTATTTATTTAATTTTGCACATAAATTCATGCATAAGTTTTCGTACAAAGTACCATTTTTTTAAATTAAAACTTTAAACTGTATAATTTAGTTTTGTCTAAACTTTAAAAGTTAACATTCAATGAATTGAATAGAATCAGTGAACGAAAAAATTTAAAGTCTTTTAAGAATCTTGATGTAGGCTCATTTGCTCTTTACACCTACTATGTTAGTGGAATTACACAAATGTTTCTTACAATAAAAGTGTTTTGAACTAAACACAAACAACTTGTTATTTATGGATTTGTGTTTGTTTTAACATCTTGTTGTACTGAAGATTGATTGAACTAATTTTCTTGTCTGCAGTTAAATGCATCTTCATCCCCTGTCCATAAGAGTTTTAGTGGTTGATCCGTCAGCAACAACTAATTGTATCAGACTAGCTTTAACCTCCACATTAATGGTTTTCCTAATAGTCCTTTCATTTATTTAATAGATTTTTTTATAAATTTATTACAATTGGAACTCACCTCCTAATTTGATGAGATTTGAAATTTAGGTTATTTAGGACCTAAGTTATTTATTACAGTGAGAAATTTTCATCAGAAACTCCTTTCACCCAAGTTACATTCCACATAAGTTGCATTCATCAGCAAAAATTCTGAAATTCAACAATGCACAAGTGTAAACTACATTATTTTTGGATTAAATAATTTGAAAAAGTTTCTTAATTAAGTTAAAAAGAAAATTAGATTCCATTAGGACTAGATTAAGTTTAGTTGAAGCTTAAGTGCAAATTAGGTTACGTTAAGTACAATATACATTATTTAAAAAGAAAAAAAAAGCTTTAAGTGAAATTCAGTTAAGGTTATAGTCAGGGTTAAAACAAAAAATTGCTTATGGTATATAATTCTGTATTCAGGCTAACAATCAGCCACTTTAATATATAAGGTTAATTAGTTGAATTTAGTGAGCGAAGCAAGAACAGGAAACACTTGCTTAAAATGTATGGATGTCTTATATTGAAATTGAGAGTACATGGAATCATTGAACCTAACCTTAACTTAAGCATAACTAAATTCAACTGAATTTCACGTAAACCAAGTTATTTACTTGAAATAATGTATTTTACTATTGTACAGTGTTTAATTACAAAGTTTTAAGTGAGGCTACTGTGTACCTTTTGCTGAGCGACATAACTCAAGTGAAAGATGTTTTTGACAAAAGATTTGAGTTGTAATGATTAACTTAAATAAGGTATATCCCAATTTTCATCAAGACTAGAGGTAACTCCTTAATTGTAAATAACTATACAGATTTTTTGTATACATTGCTTTTAGAAGTAAAATCAAATTTTTAAAACCTTACCTTATTTTTGTCTGTAGAAGCTTAGATAGAAAAAATTAAAAGAGTATGCTTTTTTGTAGATATATGTGTAATATTTTTTAATTTAGTGACCAGATTTCTTATATTTCAAGTTTGATACATGCTCTGAAGTTACATTGATGATTTTTAAACAACTTTCAATTTTTTAGTACGGCAAGGCATTTTAGACATATGTCTAGGTATTTCATTGTTATTAAAGCACATGCTTGTTCATTGAAATAGTTCTAATTACGCGACTGCCCAAAAAGAACTGTATTTAAGGTATATGTATGTTTGTTTGTTTATTTCTTCCACCATAGCAGCAGCAATATGGATTTTCAAAATTCAAATCGATTCACAGTGGCTGAAACTTTTTAGAAGTATAACCCTCATGTTAGAACCCTACATTACCGGGTGCACCATAGGATGCATACATATATATGAGGTCTATAAATAAAGTAATGAAACTGGTTCAGAAAAACCTTTTATTTACAATCTAGTTATACATGGACTCTACACCTTCAAGATAGTTCCCTTCGGAAGCCACACAATTCTTCAAACAGTTTTCCCACTCTCCATAGCAGTGTTGGAACTCAGAAACTAGAATATCCTTCATATGGTTGTTAACATCTTTTTTGTTATGTTTTCTACTGTTCCAAAATGGTGTCCATTGAGGTGTTTTTTTAAGTCGGGAACAGGAAAAAGTTGCAGGGACTCAAGTCAGGTGAATAAAATTGTTGTGGAACTATAGGGATGTTATTTTTTTACTAAAAACTCGTTAATTCAAACTGCAGTTTGACAAGGTCCATTGTCATGATGCAGCATCCAGTTGTCTTTGAAGACTGGTCTCACATGGGCAACTCTTTTCTTATCTTTAGCTTCTGGCATGACCCGGGAGTATTCACCACTTTGGAAAATGCTTTGTTAAGCTTAATTTAATAAATTAAATAGGGTGTATAGCTTTTAAGTAAGGTCAGTCCATTTCAAATCATTCAGCTAAAAATTAAAATGAAACCCGTCGCAGAATGTCAAGAGAATTTTTTAATTGTTCTATTTGCCACCCTTATTACCATGTAAAGTTTTATTTTGATAACTTAAATACTTTTTATTTAAATTTCTCAAAAAATACATTATTGTTGTTTCTGGGGGATTTAGTGATTATGATGTTGATTTAGTAAAAAACTCATAACTTTTTCTGTAAATATGCAGAATAAGGTAAAAATTCATTTAGCAACTTATCTCTTAATTGCTGCAGTAAATAAACTCAAACCTGGATTTCATAATTTTTTTTGTAGAAAAAACATAAAATTTAAAAATGCAATTTAAAATAAAAGGCACTATTCGTTCAAAAGGCAGCAGTATTCATTACCTACTGTATTTATTTAATTTTGCACATAAAATCATGCATAAGTTTTCGTACAAAGTACCATTTTTTAAAATAAAAACTTTAAACTGTATAATTTAATTTTGTCTAAACTTTAAAAGTTAACATTCAATGAATTGAATAGAATCAGTGAACGAAAGAATTTAAAGTCTTTTAAGAGTCTTGATGTAGGCTCATTTGCTATTTACACCTATTATGTTAGTGAAATTACACAAATGTTTCTTACAATAAAGGTGTTTTAAGCTAAACACCAACAACTTGTTATTTATGGACTTGTGTTTGTTTTAACATCTTGTTGTACTGAAGATTGATTGAACTAATTTTCTTGTCTGCATTTAAATGCATCTTCATCCCCTGTCCATAAGAGTTTTAGTGGTTGATCCGTCAGCAACAACTATTTGTATTAGACTAGCTTTAACCTCCACATTAATGGTTTTCCTAATAGTCCTTTTTTCATTAATTTAATAGACTTTTTTTTTAATTTATTACAATTGGAACTCACCTCCTAATTTGATGAGATTTGGAATTTAGGTTATTTAGGACCTAAGTTATTTATTACAGTGAGAAATTTTCATCAGAAACTCCTTTCACCCAAGTTACATTCCACATAAGTTGCATTCATCAGCAAAAATTCTGTAATTCAACAATGCACAAGTGTAAACTACATAATTTTTGGATTAAATAATTTGAAAAAGTTTCTTAATTAAGTTAAAAAGAAAATTAGATTCCCTTAGGACTAGATTAAGTTTAGTTGAAGCTTAAGTGCAAATTAGGTTACGTTGAGTACAATATACATTATTTAAAAAGAAAAAAAAAGCTTTAAGTGAAATTCAGTTAAGGTTATAGTCAGGGTTAAAACAAAAAATTGCTTATGGTATATAATTCTGTATTCAGGCTAACAATCAGCCACTTTAATATATAAGGTTAATTAGTTGAATTTAGTGAGCGAAGCAAGAACAGGATACACTTGCTTAAAATGTATGGATGTCTTATATTGAAATTGAGAGTACATGGAATCATTGAACCTAACCTTAACTTAAGCATAACTAAATTCAACTGAATTTCACGTAAACCAAGTTATTTACTTGAAATAATGTATTTTACTATTGTACAGTGTTGAATTACAAAGTTTTAAGTGAGGCTACTGTGTACCTTTTGCTGAGCGACATAACTCAAGTGAAAGATGTTTTTGACAAAAGATTTGAGTTGTAATGATTAACTTAAATAAGGTATATCCCAATTTTCATCAAGACTAGAGGTAACTCCTTAATTGTAAATAACTATACAGATTTTTTGTATACATTGCTTTTAGAAGTAAAATCAAATTTTTAAAACCTTACCTTATTTTTGTCTGTAGAAGCTTAGATAGAAAAAATTAAAAGAGTATGCTTTTTTGTAGATATATGTGTAATATTTTTTAATTTAGTGACCAGATTTCTTATATTTCAAGTTTGATACTTGCTCTGAAGTTACATTGATGATTTTTAAACAACTTTCAATTTTTTAGTACGGCAAGGCATTTTAGACATATGTCTAGGTATTTCATTGTTATTAAAGCACATGCTTGTTCATTGAAATAGTTCTAATTACGCGACTGCCCAAAAAGAACTGTATTTAAGGTATATGTATGTTTGTTTGTTTATTTCTTCCACCATAGCAGCAGCAGTATGGATTTTCAAAATTCAAATCGATTCACAGTGGCTGAAACTTTTTAGAAGTATAACCCTCATGTTAGAACCCTACATTACCGGGTGCACCATAGGATGCATACATATATATGAGGTCTATAAATAAAGTAATGAAACTGGTTCAGAAAAACCTTTTATTTACAATCTAGTTATACATGGACTCTACACCTCCAAGATAGTTCCCTTCGGAAGCCACACAATTCTTCAAACAGTTTTCCCACTCTCCATAGCAGTGTTGGAACTCAGAAACTAGAATATCCTTCATATGGTTGTTAACATCTTTTTTGTTATGTTTTCTACTGTTCCAAAATGGTGTCCATTGAGGTGTTTTTTTAAGTCGGGAACAGGAAAAAGTTGCAGGGACTCAAGTCAGGTGAATAAAATTGTTGTGGAACTATAGGGATGTTATTTTTTTACTAAAAACTCATTAATTCAGACTGCAGTTTGACAAGGTCCATTGTCATGATGCAGCATCCAGTTGTCTTTGAAGACTGGTCTCACATGGGCAACTCTTTTCTTATCTTTAGCTTCTGGCATGACCGGGGAGTATTCACCACTTTGGAAAATGCTTTGTTAAGCTTAATTTAATAAATTAAATAGGGTGTATAGCTTTTAAGTAAGGTCAGTCCATTTCAAATCATTCAGCTAAAAATTAAAATGAAACCCGTCGCAGAATGTCAAGAGAATTTTTTATTTGTTCTATTTGCCACCCTTATTACCATGTAAAGTTTTATTTTGATAACTTAAATACTTTTTATTTAAATTTCTCAAAAAATACATTATTGTTGTTTCTGGGGGATTTAGTGATTATGATGTTGATTTAGTAAAAAACTCATAACTTTTTCTGTAAATATGCAGAATAAGGTAAAAATTCATTTAGCAACTTATCTCTTAATTGCTGCAGTAAATAAACTCAAACCTGGATTTCATAATTTTTTTTGTAGAAAAAACATAAAATTTAAAAATGCAATTTAAAATAAAAGGCACTATTCGTTCAAAAGGCAGCAGTATTCATTACCTACTGTATTTATTTAATTTTGCACATAAAATCATGCATAAGTTTTCGTACAAAGTACCATTTTTTAAAATAAAAACTTTAAACTGTATAATTTAATTTTGTCTAAACTTTAAAAGTTAACATTCAATGAATTGAATAGAATCAGTGAACGAAAGAATTTAAAGTCTTTTAAGAGTCTTGATGTAGGCTCATTTGCTATTTACACCTATTATGTTAGTGAAATTACACAAATGTTTCTTACAATAAAGGTGTTTTAAGCTAAACACCAACAACTTGTTATTTATGGACTTGTGTTTGTTTTAACATCTTGTTGTACTGAAGATTGATTGAACTAATTTTCTTGTCTGCATTTAAATGAATCTTCATCCCCTGTCCATAAGAGTTTTAGTGGTTGATCCGTCAGCAACAACTATTTGTATTAGACTAGCTTTAACCTCCACATTAATGGTTTTCCTAATAGTCCTTTTTTCATTAATTTAATAGACTTTTTTTTTAATTTATTACAATTGGAACTCACCTCCTAATTTGATGAGATTTGGAATTTAGGTTATTTAGGACCTAAGTTATTTATTACAGTGAGAAATTTTCATCAGAAACTCCTTTCACCCAAGTTACATTCCACATAAGTTGCATTCATCAGCAAAAATTCTGTAATTCAACAATGCACAAGTGTAAACTACATAATTTTTGGATTAAATAATTTGAAAAAGTTTCTTAATTAAGTTAAAAAGAAAATTAGATTCCCTTAGGACTAGATTAAGTTTAGTTGAAGCTTAAGTGCAAATTAGGTTACGTTGAGTACAATATACATTATTTAAAAAGAAAAAAAAAGCTTTAAGTGAAATTCAGTTAAGGTTATAGTCAGGGTTAAAACAAAAAATTGCTTATGGTATATAATTCTGTATTCAGGCTAACAATCAGCCACTTTAATATATAAGGTTAATTAGTTGAATTTAGTGAGCGAAGCAAGAACAGGAAACACTTGCTTAAAATGTATGGATGTCTTATATTGAAATTGAGAGTACATGGAATCATTGAACCTAACCTTAACTTAAGCATAACTAAATTCAACTGAATTTCACGTAAACCAAGTTATTTACTTGAAATAATGTATTTTACTATTGTACAGTGTTGAATTACAAAGTTTTAAGTGAGGCTACTGTGTACCTTTTGCTGAGCGACATAACTCAAGTGAAAGATGTTTTTGACAAAAGATTTGAGTTGTAATGATTAACTTAAATAAGGTATATCCCAATTTTCATCAAGACTAGAGGTAACTCCTTAATTGTAAATAACTATACAGATTTTTTGTATACATTGCTTTTAGAAGTAAAATCAAATTTTTAAAACCTTACCTTATTTTTGTCTGTAGAAGCTTAGATAGAAAAAATTAAAAGAGTATGCTTTTTTGTAGATATATGTGTAATATTTTTTAATTTAGTGACCAGATTTCTTATATTTCAAGTTTGATACATGCTCTGAAGTTACATTGATGATTTTTAAACAACTTTCAATTTTTTAGTACGGCAAGGCATTTTAGACATATGTCTAGGTATTTCATTGTTATTAAAGCACATGCTTGTTCATTGAAATAGTTCTAATTACGCGACTGCCCAAAAAGAACTGTATTTAAGGTATATGTATGTTTGTTTGTTTATTTCTTCCACCATAGCAGCAGCAGTATGGATTTTCAAAATTCAAATCGATTCACAGTGGCTGAAACTTTTTAGAAGTATAACCCTCATGTTAGAACCCTACATTACCGGGTGCACCATAGGATGCATACATATATATGAGGTCTATAAATAAAGTAATGAAACTGGTTCAGAAAAACCTTTTATTTACAATCTAGTTATACATGGACTCTACACCTCCAAGATAGTTCCCTTCGGAAGCCACACAATTCTTCAAACAGTTTTCCCACTCTCCATAGCAGTGTTGGAACTCAGAAACTAGAATATCCTTCATATGGTTGTTAACATCTTTTTTGTTATGTTTTCTACTGTTCCAAAATGGTGTCCATTGAGGTGTTTTTTTAAGTCGGGAACAGGAAAAAGTTGCAGGGACTCAAGTCAGGTGAATAAAATTGTTGTGGAACTATAGGGATGTTATTTTTTTACTAAAAACTCGTTAATTCAGACTGCAGTTTGACAAGGTCCATTGTCATGATGCAGCATCCAGTTGTCTTTGAAGACTGGTCTCACATGGGCAACTCTTTTCTTATCTTTAGCTCCTGGCATGACCCGGGAGTATTCACCACTTTGGAAAATGCTTTGTTAAGCTTAATTTAATAAATTAAATAGGGTGTATAGCTTTTAAGTAAGGTCAGTCCATTTCAAATCATTCAGCTAAAAATTAAAATGAAACCCGCCGTCTCAGAATGTCAAGAGAATTTTTTATTTGTTCTATTTGCCACCCTTATTACCATGTAAAGTTTTATTTTGATAACTTAAATACTTTTTATTTAAATTTCTCAAAAAATACATTATTGTTGTTTCTGGGGGATTTAGTGATTATGATGTTGATTTAGTAAAAAACTCATAACTTTTTCTGTAAATATGCAGAATAAGGTAAAAATTCATTTAGCAACTTATCTATTAATTGCTGCAGTAAATAAACTCAAACCTGGATTTCATAATTTTTGTTGTAGAAAAAACATAAAATTTTAAAATGCAATTTAAAATAAAAGGCACTATTCGTTCAAAAGGCAGCAGTATTCATTACCTACTGTATTTATTTAATTTTGCACATAAAATCATGCATAAGTTTTCGTACAAAGTACCATTTTTTAAAATAAAAACTTTAAACTGTATAATTTAATTTTGTCTAAACTTTAAAAGTTAACATTCAATGAATTGAATAGAATCAGTGAACGAAAGAATTTAAAGTCTTTTAAGAGTCTTGATGTAGGCTCATTTGCTATTTACACCTATTATGTTAGTGAAATTACACAAATGTTTCTTACAATAAAGGTGTTTTAAGCTAAACACCAACAACTTGTTATTTATGGACTTGTGTTTGTTTTAACATCTTGTTGTACTGAAGATTGATTGAACTAATTTTCTTGTCTGCATTTAAATGCATCTTCATCCCCTGTCCATAAGAGTTTTAGTGGTTGATCCGTCAGCAACAACTATTTGTATTAGACTAGCTTTAACCTCCACATTAATGGTTTTCCTAATAGTCCTTTTTTCATTAATTTAATAGACTTTTTTTTTAATTTATTACAATTGGAACTCACCTCCTAATTTGATGAGATTTGGAATTTAGGTTATTTAGGACCTAAGTTATTTATTACAGTGAGAAATTTTCATCAGAAACTCCTTTCACCCAAGTTACATTCCACATAAGTTGCATTCATCAGCAAAAATTCTGTAATTCAACAATGCACAAGTGTAAACTACATAATTTTTGGATTAAATAATTTGAAAAAGTTTCTTAATTAAGTTAAAAAGAAAATTAGATTCCCTTAGGACTAGATTAAGTTTAGTTGAAGCTTAAGTGCAAATTAGGTTACGTTGAGTACAATATACATTATTTAAAAAGAAAAAAAAAGCTTTAAGTGAAATTCAGTTAAGGTTATAGTCAGGGTTAAAACAAAAAATTGCTTATGGTATATAATTCTGTATTCAGGCTAACAATCAGCCACTTTAATATATAAGGTTAATTAGTTGAATTTAGTGAGCGAAGCAAGAACAGGAAACACTTGCTTAAAATGTATGGATGTCTTATATTGAAATTGAGAGTACATGGAATCATTGAACCTAACCTTAACTTAAGCATAACTAAATTCAACTGAATTTCACGTAAACCAAGTTATTTACTTGAAATAATGTATTTTACTATTGTACAGTGTTGAATTACAAAGTTTTAAGTGAGGCTACTGTGTACCTTTTGCTGAGCGACATAACTCAAGTGAAAGATGTTTTTGACAAAAGATTTGAGTTGTAATGATTAACTTAAATAAGGTATATCCCAATTTTCATCAAGACTAGAGGTAACTCCTTAATTGTAAATAACTATACAGATTTTTTGTATACATTGCTTTTAGAAGTAAAATCAAATTTTTAAAACCTTACCTTATTTTTGTCTGTAGAAGCTTAGATAGAAAAAATTAAAAGAGTATGCTTTTTTGTAGATATATGTGTAATATTTTTTAATTTAGTGACCAGATTTCTTATATTTCAAGTTTGATACATGCTCTGAAGTTACATTGATGATTTTTAAACAACTTTCAATTTTTTAGTACGGCAAGGCATTTTAGACATATGTCTAGGTATTTCATTGTTATTAAAGCACATGCTTGTTCATTGAAATAGTTCTAATTACGCGACTGCCCAAAAAGAACTGTATTTAAGGTATATGTATGTTTGTTTGTTTATTTCTTCCACCATAGCAGCAGCAGTATGGATTTTCAAAATTCAAATCGATTCACAGTGGCTGAAACTTTTTAGAAGTATAACCCTCATGTTAGAACCCTACATTACCGGGTGCACCATAGGATGCATACATATATATGAGGTCTATAAATAAAGTAATGAAACTGGTTCAGAAAAACCTTTTATTTACAATCTAGTTATACATGGACTCTACACCTCCAAGATAGTTCCCTTCGGAAGCCACACAATTCTTCAAACAGTTTTCCCACTCTCCATAGCAGTGTTGGAACTCAGAAACTAGAATATCCTTCATATGGTTGTTAACATCTTTTTTGTTATGTTTTCTACTGTTCCAAAATGGTGTCCATTGAGGTGTTTTTTTAAGTCGGGAACAGGAAAAAGTTGCAGGGACTCAAGTCAGGTGAATAAAATTGTTGTGGAACTATAGGGATGTTATTTTTTTACTAAAAACTCGTTAATTCAGACTGCAGTTTGACAAGGTCCATTGTCATGATGCAGCATCCAGTTGTCTTTGAAGACTGGTCTCACATGGGCAACTCTTTTCTTATCTTTAGCTCCTGGCATGACCCGGGAGTATTCACCACTTTGGAAAATGCTTTGTTAAGCTTAATTTAATAAATTAAATAGGGTGTATAGCTTTTAAGTAAGGTCAGTCCATTTCAAATCATTCAGCTAAAAATTAAAATGAAACCCGCCGTCTCAGAATGTCAAGAGAATTTTTTATTTGTTCTATTTGCCACCCTTATTACCATGTAAAGTTTTATTTTGATAACTTAAATACTTTTTATTTAAATTTCTCAAAAAATACATTATTGTTGTTTCTGGGGGATTTAGTGATTATGATGTTGATTTAGTAAAAAACTCATAACTTTTTCTGTAAATATGCAGAATAAGGTAAAAATTCATTTAGCAACTTATCTGTTAATTGCTGCAGTAAATAAACTCAAACCTGGATTTCATAATTTTTGTTGTAGAAAAAACATAAAATTTTAAAATGCAATTTAAAATAAAAGGCACTATTCGTTCAAAAGGCAGCAGTATTCATTACCTACTGTATTTATTTAATTTTGCACATAAAATCATGCATAAGTTTTCGTACAAAGTACCATTTTTTAAAATAAAAACTTTAAACTGTATAATTTAATTTTGTCTAAACTTTAAAAGTTAACATTCAATGAATTGAATAGAATCAGTGAACGAAAGAATTTAAAGTCTTTTAAGAGTCTTGATGTAGGCTCATTTGCTATTTACACCTATTATGTTAGTGAAATTACACAAATGTTTCTTACAATAAAGGTGTTTTAGGCTAAACACCAACAACTTGTTATTTATGGACTTGTGTTTGTTTTAACATCTTGTTGTACTGAAGATTGATTGAACTAATTTTCTTGTCTGCATTTAAATGCATCTTCATCCCCTGTCCATAAGAGTTTTAGTGGTTGATCCGTCAGCAACAACTATTTGTATTAGACTAGCTTTAACCTCCACATTAATGGTTTTCCTAATAGTCCTTTTTTCATTAATTTAATAGACTTTTTTTTTAATTTATTACAATTGGAACTCACCTCCTAATTTGATGAGATTTGGAATTTAGGTTATTTAGGACCTAAGTTATTTATTACAGTGAGAAATTTTCATCAGAAACTCCTTTCACCCAAGTTACATTCCACATAAGTTGCATTCATCAGCAAAAATTCTGTAATTCAACAATGCACAAGTGTAAACTACATAATTTTTGGATTAAATAATTTGAAAAAGTTTCTTAATTAAGTTAAAAAGAAAATTAGATTCCCTTAGGACTAGATTAAGTTTAGTTGAAGCTTAAGTGCAAATTAGGTTACGTTGAGTACAATATACATTATTTAAAAAGAAAAAAAAAGCTTTAAGTGAAATTCAGTTAAGGTTATAGTCAGGGTTAAAACAAAAAATTGCTTATGGTATATAATTCTGTATTCAGGCTAACAATCAGCCACTTTAATATATAAGGTTAATTAGTTGAATTTAGTGAGCGAAGCAAGAACAGGAAACACTTGCTTAAAATGTATGGATGTCTTATATTGAAATTGAGAGTACATGGAATCATTGAACCTAACCTTAACTTAAGCATAACTAAATTCAACTGAATTTCACGTAAACCAAGTTATTTACTTGAAATAATGTATTTTACTATTGTACAGTGTTGAATTACAAAGTTTTAAGTGAGGCTACTGTGTACCTTTTGCTGAGCGACATAACTCAAGTGAAAGATGTTTTTGACAAAAGATTTGAGTTGTAATGATTAACTTAAATAAGGTATATCCCAATTTTCATCAAGACTAGAGGTAACTCCTTAATTGTAAATAACTATACAGATTTTTTGTATACATTGCTTTTAGAAGTAAAATCAAATTTTTAAAACCTTACCTTATTTTTGTCTGTAGAAGCTTAGATAGAAAAAATTAAAAGAGTATGCTTTTTTGTAGATATATGTGTAATATTTTTTAATTTAGTGACCAGATTTCTTATATTTCAAGTTTGATACATGCTCTGAAGTTACATTGATGATTTTTAAACAACTTTCAATTTTTTAGTACGGCAAGGCATTTTAGACATATGTCTAGGTATTTCATTGTTATTAAAGCACATGCTTGTTCATTGAAATAGTTCTAATTACGCGACTGCCCAAAAAGAACTGTATTTAAGGTATATGTATGTTTGTTTGTTTATTTCTTCCACCATAGCAGCAGCAGTATGGATTTTCAAAATTCAAATCGATTCACAGTGGCTGAAACTTTTTAGAAGTATAACCCTCATGTTAGAACCCTACATTACCGGGTGCACCATAGGATGCATACATATATATGAGGTCTATAAATAAAGTAATGAAACTGGTTCAGAAAAACCTTTTATTTACAATCTAGTTATACATGGACTCTACACCTCCAAGATAGTTCCCTTCGGAAGCCACACAATTCTTCAAACAGTTTTCCCACTCTCCATAGCAGTGTTGGAACTCAGAAACTAGAATATCCTTCATATGGTTGTTAACATCTTTTTTGTTATGTTTTCTACTGTTCCAAAATGGTGTCCATTGAGGTGTTTTTTTAAGTCGGGAACAGGAAAAAGTTGCAGGGACTCAAGTCAGGTGAATAAAATTGTTGTGGAACTATAGGGATGTTATTTTTTTACTAAAAACTCGTTAATTCAGACTGCAGTTTGACAAGGTCCATTGTCATGATGCAGCATCCAGTTGTCTTTGAAGACTGGTCTCACATGGGCAACTCTTTTCTTATCTTTAGCTCCTGGCATGACCCGGGAGTATTCACCACTTTGGAAAATGCTTTGTTAAGCTTAATTTAATAAATTAAATAGGGTGTATAGCTTTTAAGTAAGGTCAGTCCATTTCAAATCATTCAGCTAAAAATTAAAATGAAACCCGCCGTCTCAGAATGTCAAGAGAATTTTTTATTTGTTCTATTTGCCACCCTTATTACCATGTAAAGTTTTATTTTGATAACTTAAATACTTTTTATTTAAATTTCTCAAAAAATACATTATTGTTGTTTCTGGGGGATTTAGTGATTATGATGTTGATTTAGTAAAAAACTCATAACTTTTTCTGTAAATATGCAGAATAAGGTAAAAATTCATTTAGCAACTTATCTATTAATTGCTGCAGTAAATAAACTCAAACCTGGATTTCATAATTTTTTTTGTAGAAAAAACATAAAATTTTAAAATGCAATTTAAAATAAAAGGCACTATTCGTTCAAAAGGCAGCAGTATTCATTACCTACTGTATTTATTTAATTTTGCACATAAAATCATGCATAAGTTTTCGTACAAAGTACCATTTTTTAAAATAAAAACTTTAAACTGTATAATTTAATTTTGTCTAAACTTTAAAAGTTAACATTCAATGAATTGAATAGAATCAGTGAACGAAAGAATTTAAAGTCTTTTAAGAGTCTTGATGTAGGCTCATTTGCTATTTACACCTATTATGTTAGTGAAATTACACAAATGTTTCTTACAATAAAGGTGTTTTAAGCTAAACACCAACAACTTGTTATTTATGGACTTGTGTTTGTTTTAACATCTTGTTGTACTGAAGATTGATTGAACTAATTTTCTTGTCTGCATTTAAATGAATCTTCATCCCCTGTCCATAAGAGTTTTAGTGGTTGATCCGTCAGCAACAACTATTTGTATTAGACTAGCTTTAACCTCCACATTAATGGTTTTCCTAATAGTCCTTTCATTTATTTAATAGATTTTTTTATAAATTTATTACAATTGGAACTCACCTCCTAATTTAATGAGATTTGAAATTTAGGTTATTTAGGACCTAAGTTATTTATTACAGTGAGAAATTTTCATCAGAAACTCCTTTCACCCAAGTTACATTCCACATAAGTTGCATTCATCAGCAAAAATTCTGAAATTCAACAATGCACAAGTGTAAACTACATTATTTTTGGATTAAATAATTTGAAAAAGTTTCTTAATTAAGTTAAAAAGAAAATTAGATTCCCTTAGGACTAGATTAAGTTTAGTTGAAGCTTAAGTGCAAATTAGGTTACGTTGAGTACAATATACATTATTTAAAAAGAAAAAAAAAGCTTTAAGTGAAATTCAGTTAAGGTTATAGTCAGGGTTAAAACAAAAAATTGCTTATGGTATATAATTCTGTATTCAGGCTAACAATCAGCCACTTTAATATATAAGGTTAATTAGTTGAATTTAGTGAGCGAAGCAAGAACAGGAAACACTTGCTTAAAATGTATGGATGTCTTATATTGAAATTGAGAGTACATGGAATCATTGAACCTAACCTTAACTTAAGCATAACTAAATTCAACTGAATTTCACGTAAACCAAGTTATTTACTTGAAATAATGTATTTTACTATTGTACAGTGTTTAATTACAAAGTTTTAAGTGAGGCTACTGTGTACCTTTTGCTGAGCGACATAACTCAAGTGAAAGATGTTTTTGACAAAAGATTTGAGTTGTAATGATTAACTTAAATAAGGTATATCCCAATTTTCATCAAGATCAGAGGTAACTCCTTAATTGTAAATAACTATACAGATTTTTTTGCATACATTGCTTTTAGAAGTAAAATCAAATTTTTAAAACCTTACCTTATTTTTGTCTGTAGAAGCTTAGATAGAAAAAATTAAAAGAGTATGCTTTTTTGTAGATATATGTGTAATATTTTTTAATTTAGTGACCAGATTTCTTATATTTCAAGTTTGATACATGCTCTGAAGTTACATTGATGATTTTTAAACAACTTTCAATTTTTTAGTACGGCAAGGCATTTTAGACATATGTCTAGGTATTTCATTGTTATTAAAGCACATGCTTGTTCATTGAAATAGTTCTAATTACGCGACTGCCCAAAAAGAACTGTATTTAAGGTATATGTATGTTTGTTTGTTTATTTCTTCCACCATAGCAGCAGCAGTATGGATTTTCAAAATTCAAATCGATTCACAGTGGCTGAAACTTTTTAGAAGTATAACCCTCATGTTAGAACCCTACATTACCGGGTGCACCATAGGATGCATACATATATATGAGGTCTCTAAATAAAGTAATGAAACTGGTTCAGAAAAACCTTTTATTTACAATCTAGTTATACATGGACTCTACACCTTCAAGATAGTTCCCTTGGGAAGCCACACAATTCTTCAAACAGTTTTCCCACTCTCCATAGCAGTGTTGGAACTCAGAAACTAGAATATCCTTCATATGGTTGTTAACATCTTTTTTGTTATGTTTTCTACTGTTCCAAAATGGTGTCCATTGAGGTTTTTTTTTAAGTCGGGAACAGGAAAAAGTTGCAGGGACTCAAGTCAGGTGAATAAAATTGTTGTGGAACTATAGGGATGTTATTTTTTTACTAAAAACTCGTTAATTCAGACTGCAGTTTGACAAGGTCCATTGTCATGATGCAGCATCCAGTTGTCTTTGAAGACTGGTCTCACATGGGCAACTCTTTTCTTTACTTTAGCTCCTGGCATGACTCGAGAGTATTCACCACTTTGGAAAATGCTTTGTTAAGCTTAATTAAATAAATTAAATAGGGTGTATAGCTTTTAAGTAAGGTCAGTCCATTTCAAATCATTCAGCTAAAAATTAAAATGAAACCCGTCGCAGAATGTCAAGAGAATTTTTTAATTGTTCTATTTGCCACCCTTATTACCATGTAAAGTTTTATTTTGATAACTTAAATACTTTTTATTTAAATTTCTCAAAAAATACATTATTGTTGTTTCTGGGGGATTTAGTGATTATGATGTTGATTTAGTAAAAAACTCATAACTTTTTCTGTAAATATGCAGAATAAGGTAAAAATTCATTTAGCAACTTATCTCTTAATTGCTGCAGTAAATAAACTCAAACCTGGATTTCATAATTTTTTTTGTAGAAAAAACATAAAATTTTAAAATGCAATTTAAAATAAAAGGCACTATTCGTTCAAAAGGCAGCAGTATTCATTACCTACTGTATTTATTTAATTTTGCACATAAAATCATGCATAAGTTTTCGTACAAAGTACCATTTTTTAAAATAAAAACTTTAAACTGTATAATTTAATTTTGTCTAAACTTTAAAAGTTAACATTCAATGAATTGAATAGAATCAGTGAACGAAAGAATTTAAAGTCTTTTAAGAGTCTTGATGTAGGCTCATTTGCTATTTACACCTATTATGTTAGTGAAATTACACAAATGTTTCTTACAATAAAGGTGTTTTAAGCTAAACACCAACAACTTGTTATTTATGGACTTGTGTTTGTTTTAACATCTTGTTGTACTGAAGATTGATTGAACTAATTTTCTTGTCTGCATTTAAATGCATCTTCATCCCCTGTCCATAAGAGTTTTAGTGGTTGATCCGTCAGCAACAACTATTTGTATTAGACTAGCTTTAACCTCCACATTAATGGTTTTCCTAATAGTCCTTTTTTCATTAATTTAATAGACTTTTTTTTTAATTTATTACAATTGGAACTCACCTCCTAATTTGATGAGATTTGGAATTTAGGTTATTTAGGACCTAAGTTATTTATTACAGTGAGAAATTTTCATCAGAAACTCCTTTCACCCAAGTTACATTCCACATAAGTTGCATTCATCAGCAAAAATTCTGTAATTCAACAATGCACAAGTGTAAACTACATAATTTTTGGATTAAATAATTTGAAAAAGTTTCTTAATTAAGTTAAAAAGAAAATTAGATTCCCTTAGGACTAGATTAAGTTTAGTTGAAGCTTAAGTGCAAATTAGGTTACGTTGAGTACAATATACATTATTTAAAAAGAAAAAAAAAGCTTTAAGTGAAATTCAGTTAAGGTTATAGTCAGGGTTAAAACAAAAAATTGCTTATGGTATATAATTCTGTATTCAGGCTAACAATCAGCCACTTTAATATATAAGGTTAATTAGTTGAATTTAGTGAGCGAAGCAAGAACAGGAAACACTTGCTTAAAATGTATGGATGTCTTATATTGAAATTGAGAGTACATGGAATCATTGAACCTAACCTTAACTTAAGCATAACTAAATTCAACTGAATTTCACGTAAACCAAGTTATTTACTTGAAATAATGTATTTTACTATTGTACAGTGTTGAATTACAAAGTTTTAAGTGAGGCTACTGTGTACCTTTTGCTGAGCGACATAACTCAAGTGAAAGATGTTTTTGACAAAAGATTTGAGTTGTAATGATTAACTTAAATAAGGTATATCCCAATTTTCATCAAGACTAGAGGTAACTCCTTAATTGTAAATAACTATACAGATTTTTTGTATACATTGCTTTTAGAAGTAAAATCAAATTTTTAAAACCTTACCTTATTTTTGTCTGTAGAAGCTTAGATAGAAAAAATTAAAAGAGTATGCTTTTTTGTAGATATATGTGTAATATTTTTTAATTTAGTGACCAGATTTCTTATATTTCAAGTTTGATACATGCTCTGAAGTTACATTGATGATTTTTAAACAACTTTCAATTTTTTAGTACGGCAAGGCATTTTAGACATATGTCTAGGTATTTCATTGTTATTAAAGCACATGCTTGTTCATTGAAATAGTTCTAATTACGCGACTGCCCAAAAAGAACTGTATTTAAGGTATATGTATGTTTGTTTGTTTATTTCTTCCACCATAGCAGCAGCAGTATGGATTTTCAAAATTCAAATCGATTCACAGTGGCTGAAACTTTTTAGAAGTATAACCCTCATGTTAGAACCCTACATTACCGGGTGCACCATAGGATGCATACATATATATGAGGTCTATAAATAAAGTAATGAAACTGGTTCAGAAAAACCTTTTATTTACAATCTAGTTATACATGGACTCTACACCTCCAAGATAGTTCCCTTCGGAAGCCACACAATTCTTCAAACAGTTTTCCCACTCTCCATAGCAGTGTTGGAACTCAGAAACTAGAATATCCTTCATATGGTTGTTAACATCTTTTTTGTTATGTTTTCTACTGTTCCAAAATGGTGTCCATTGAGCTGTTTTTTTAAGTCGGGAACAGGAAAAAGTTGCAGGGACTCAAGTCAGGTGAATAAAATTGTTGTGGAACTATAGGGATGTTATTTTTTTACTAAAAACTCGTTAATTCAGACTGCAGTTTGACAAGGTCCATTGTCATGATGCAGCATCCAGTTGTCTTTGAAGACTGGTCTCACATGGGCAACTCTTTTCTTATCTTTAGCTTCTGGCATGACCCGGGAGTATTCACCACTTTGGAAAATGCTTTGTTAAGCTTAATTTAATAAATTAAATAGGGTGTATAGCTTTTAAGTAAGGTCAGTCCATTTCAAATCATTCAGCTAAAAATTAAAATGAAACCCGTCGCAGAATGTCAAGAGAATTTTTTATTTGTTCTATTTGCCACCCTTATTACCATGTAAAGTTTTATTTTGATAACTTAAATACTTTTTATTTAAATTTCTCAAAAAATACATTATTGTTGTTTCTGGGGGATTTAGTGATTATGATGTTGATTTAGTAAAAAACTCATAACTTTTTCTGTAAATATGCAGAATAAGGTAAAAATTCATTTAGCAACTTATCTCTTAATTGCTGCAGTAAATAAACTCAAACCTGGATTTCATAATTTTTTTTGTAGAAAAAACATAAAATTTTAAAATGCAATTTAAAATAAAAGGCACTATTCGTTCAAAAGGCAGCAGTATTCATTACCTACTGTATTTATTTAATTTTGCACATAAAATCATGCATAAGTTTTCGTACAAAGTACCATTTTTTAAAATAAAAACTTTAAACTGTATAATTTAATTTTGTCTAAACTTTAAAAGTTAACATTCAATGAATTGAATAGAATCAGTGAACGAAAGAATTTAAAGTCTTTTAAGAGTCTTGATGTAGGCTCATTTGCTATTTACACCTATTATGTTAGTGAAATTACACAAATGTTTCTTACAATAAAGGTGTTTTAAGCTAAACACCAACAACTTGTTATTTATGGACTTGTGTTTGTTTTAACATCTTGTTGTACTGAAGATTGATTGAACCAATTTTCTTGTCTGCATTTAAATGAATCTTCATCCCCTGTCCATAAGAGTTTTAGTGGTTGATCCGTCAGCAACAACTATTTGTATTAGACTAGCTTTAACCTCCACATTAATGGTTTTCCTAATAGTCCTTTTTTCATTAATTTAATAGACTTTTTTTTTAATTTATTACAATTGGAACTCACCTCCTAATTTGATGAGATTTGGAATTTAGGTTATTTAGGACCTAAGTTATTTATTACAGTGAGAAATTTTCATCAGAAACTCCTTTCACCCAAGTTACATTCCACATAAGTTGCATTCATCAGCAAAAATTCTGTAATTCAACAATGCACAAGTGTAAACTACATAATTTTTGGATTAAATAATTTGAAAAAGTTTCTTAATTAAGTTAAAAAGAAAATTAGATTCCCTTAGGACTAGATTAAGTTTAGTTGAAGCTTAAGTGCAAATTAGGTTACGTTGAGTACAATATACATTATTTAAAAAGAAAAAAAAAGCTTTAAGTGAAATTCAGTTAAGGTTATAGTCAGGGTTAAAACAAAAAATTGCTTATGGTATATAATTCTGTATTCAGGCTAACAATCAGCCACTTTAATATATAAGGTTAATTAGTTGAATTTAGTGAGCGAAGCAAGAACAGGAAACACTTGCTTAAAATGTATGGATGTCTTATATTGAAATTGAGAGTACATGGAATCATTGAACCTAACCTTAACTTAAGCATAACTAAATTCAACTGAATTTCACGTAAACCAAGTTATTTACTTGAAATAATGTATTTTACTATTGTACAGTGTTGAATTACAAAGTTTTAAGTGAGGCTACTGTGTACCTTTTGCTGAGCGACATAACTCAAGTGAAAGATGTTTTTGACAAAAGATTTGAGTTGTAATGATTAACGTAAATAAGGTATATCCCAATTTTCATCAAGACTAGAGGTAACTCCTTAATTGTAAATAACTATACAGATTTTTTGTATACATTGCTTTTAGAAGTAAAATCAAATTTTTAAAACCTTACCTTATTTTTGTCTGTAGAAGCTTAGATAGAAAAAATTAAAAGAGTATGCTTTTTTGTAGATATATGTGTAATATTTTTTAATTTAGTGACCAGATTTCTTATATTTCAAGTTTGATACATGCTCTGAAGTTACATTGATGATTTTTAAACAACTTTCAATTTTTTAGTACGGCAAGGCATTTTAGACATATGTCTAGGTATTTCATTGTTATTAAAGCACATGCTTGTTCATTGAAATAGTTCTAATTACGCGACTGCCCAAAAAGAACTGTATTTAAGGTATATGTATGTTTGTTTGTTTATTTCTTCCACCATAGCAGCAGCAGTATGGATTTTCAAAATTCAAATCGATTCACAGTGGCTGAAACTTTTTAGAAGTATAACCCTCATGTTAGAACCCTACATTACCGGGTGCACCATAGGATGCATACATATATATGAGGTCTATAAATAAAGTAATGAAACTGGTTCAGAAAAACCTTTTATTTACAATCTAGTTATACATGGACTCTACACCTCCAAGATAGTTCCCTTCGGAAGCCACACAATTCTTCAAACAGTTTTCCCACTCTCCATAGCAGTGTTGGAACTCAGAAACTAGAATATCCTTCATATGGTTGTTAACATCTTTTTTGTTATGTTTTCTACTGTTCCAAAATGGTGTCCATTGAGGTGTTTTTTTAAGTCGGGAACAGGAAAAAGTTGCAGGGACTCAAGTCAGGTGAATAAAATTGTTGTGGAACTATAGGGATGTTATTTTTTTACTAAAAACTCGTTAATTCAGACTGCAGTTTGACAAGGTCCATTGTCATGATGCAGCATCCAGTTGTCTTTGAAGACTGGTCTCACATGGGCAACTCTTTTCTTATCTTTAGCTCCTGGCATGACCCGGGAGTATTCACCACTTTGGAAAATGCTTTGTTAAGCTTAATTTAATAAATTAAATAGGGTGTATAGCTTTTAAGTAAGGTCAGTCCATTTCAAATCATTCAGCTAAAAATTAAAATGAAACCCGCCGTCTCAGAATGTCAAGAGAATTTTTTATTTGTTCTATTTGCCACCCTTATTACCATGTAAAGTTTTATTTTGATAACTTAAATACTTTTTATTTAAATTTCTCAAAAAATACATTATTGTTGTTTCTGGGGGATTTAGTGATTATGATGTTGATTTAGTAAAAAACTCATAACTTTTTCTGTAAATATGCAGAATAAGGTAAAAATTCATTTAGCAACTTATCTATTAATTGCTGCAGTAAATAAACTCAAACCTGGATTTCATAATTTTTTTTGTAGAAAAAACATAAAATTTTAAAATGCAATTTAAAATAAAAGGCACTATTCGTTCAAAAGGCAGCAGTATTCATTACCTACTGTATTTATTTAATTTTGCACATAAAATCATGCATAAGTTTTCGTACAAAGTACCATTTTTTAAAATAAAAACTTTAAACTGTATAATTTAATTTTGTCTAAACTTTAAAAGTTAACATTCAATGAATTGAATAGAATCAGTGAACGAAAGAATTTAAAGTCTTTTAAGAGTCTTGATGTAGGCTCATTTGCTATTTACACCTATTATGTTAGTGAAATTACACAAATGTTTCTTACAATAAAGGTGTTTTAAGCTAAACACCAACAACTTGTTATTTATGGACTTGTGTTTGTTTTAACATCTTGTTGTACTGAAGATTGATTGAACTAATTTTCTTGTCTGCATTTAAATGCATCTTCATCCCCTGTCCATAAGAGTTTTAGTGGTTGATCCGTCAGCAACAACTATTTGTATTAGACTAGCTTTAACCTCCACATTAATGGTTTTCCTAATAGTCCTTTTTTCATTAATTTAATAGACTTTTTTTTTAATTTATTACAATTGGAACTCACCTCCTAATTTGATGAGATTTGGAATTTAGGTTATTTAGGACCTAAGTTATTTATTACAGTGAGAAATTTTCATCAGAAACTCCTTTCACCCAAGTTACATTCCACATAAGTTGCATTCATCAGCAAAAATTCTGTAATTCAACAATGCACAAGTGTAAACTACATAATTTTTGGATTAAATAATTTGAAAAAGTTTCTTAATTAAGTTAAAAAGAAAATTAGATTCCCTTAGGACTAGATTAAGTTTAGTTGAAGCTTAAGTGCAAATTAGGTTACGTTGAGTACAATATACATTATTTAAAAAGAAAAAAAAAGCTTTAAGTGAAATTCAGTTAAGGTTATAGTCAGGGTTAAAACAAAAAATTGCTTATGGTATATAATTCTGTATTCAGGCTAACAATCAGCCACTTTAATATATAAGGTTAATTAGTTGAATTTAGTGAGCGAAGCAAGAACAGGAAACACTTGCTTAAAATGTATGGATGTCTTATATTGAAATTGAGAGTACATGGAATCATTGAACCTAACCTTAACTTAAGCATAACTAAATTCAACTGAATTTCACGTAAACCAAGTTATTTACTTGAAATAATGTATTTTACTATTGTACAGTGTTGAATTACAAAGTTTTAAGTGAGGCTACTGTGTACCTTTTGCTGAGCGACATAACTCAAGTGAAAGATGTTTTTGACAAAAGATTTGAGTTGTAATGATTAACTTAAATAAGGTATATCCCAATTTTCATCAAGACTAGAGGTAACTCCTTAATTGTAAATAACTATACAGATTTTTTGTATACATTGCTTTTAGAAGTAAAATCAAATTTTTAAAACCTTACCTTATTTTTGTCTGTAGAAGCTTAGATAGAAAAAATTAAAAGAGTATGCTTTTTTGTAGATATATGTGTAATATTTTTTAATTTAGTGACCAGATTTCTTATATTTCAAGTTTGATACATGCTCTGAAGTTACATTGATGATTTTTAAACAACTTTCAATTTTTTAGTACGGCAAGGCATTTTAGACATATGTCTAGGTATTTCATTGTTATTAAAGCACATGCTTGTTCATTGAAATAGTTCTAATTACGCGACTGCCCAAAAAGAACTGTATTTAAGGTATATGTATGTTTGTTTGTTTATTTCTTCCACCATAGCAGCAGCAGTATGGATTTTCAAAATTCAAATCGATTCACAGTGGCTGAAACTTTTTAGAAGTATAACCCTCATGTTAGAACCCTACATTACCGGGTGCACCATAGGATGCATACATATATATGAGGTCTATAAATAAAGTAATGAAACTGGTTCAGAAAAACCTTTTATTTACAATCTAGTTATACATGGACTCTACACCTCCAAGATAGTTCCCTTCGGAAGCCACACAATTCTTCAAACAGTTTTCCCACTCTCCATAGCAGTGTTGGAACTCAGAAACTAGAATATCCTTCATATGGTTGTTAACATCTTTTTTGTTATGTTTTCTACTGTTCCAAAATGGTGTCCATTGAGGTGTTTTTTTAAGTCGGGAACAGGAAAAAGTTGCAGGGACTCAAGTCAGGTGAATAAAATTGTTGTGGAACTATAGGGATGTTATTTTTTTACTAAAAACTCGTTAATTCAGACTGCAGTTTGACAAGGTCCATTGTCATGATGCAGCATCCAGTTGTCTTTGAAGACTGGTCTTACATGGGCAACTCTTTTCTTATCTTTAGCTCCTGGCATGACCCGGGAGTATTCACCACTTTGGAAAATGCTTTGTTAAGCTTAATTTAATAAATTAAATAGGGTGTATAGCTTTTAAGTAAGGTCAGTCCATTTCAAATCATTCAGCTAAAAATTAAAATGAAACCCGTCGTCTCAGAATGTCAAGAGAATTTTTTATTTGTTCTATTTGCCACCCTTATTACCATGTAAAGTTTTATTTTGATAACTTAAATACTTTTTATTTAAATTTCTCAAAAAATACATTATTGTTGTTTCTGGGGGATTTAGTGATTATGATGTTGATTTAGTAAAAAACTCATAACTTTTTCTGTAAATATGCATAATAAGGTAAAAATTTATTTAGCAACTTATCACTTAATTGCTGCAGTAAATAAACTCAAACCTGGACTTCATAATTTTTTGTAGAAAAAACATAAAATTTTAACATGCAATTTAAAGTAAAAGGCACTATTCGTTCAAAAGGCAGCAGTATTCATTACCTACTGTATTTATTTAATTTTGCACATAAATTCATGCATAAGTTTTCGTACAAAGTACCATTTTTTTAAATTAAAACTTTAAACTGTATAATTTAGTTTTGTCTAAACTTTAAAAGTTAACATTCAATGAATTGAATAGAAGCAGTGAACGAAAAAATTTAAAGTCTTTTAAGAATCTTGATGTAGGCTCATTTGCTATTTACACCTACTATGTTAGTGGAATTACACAAATGTTTCTTACAATAAAAGTGTTTTGAACTAAACACAAACAACTTGTTATTTATGGACTTGTGTTTGTTTTAACATCTTGTTGTACTGAAGATTGATTGAACTAATTTTCTTGTCTGCAGTTAAATGCATCTTCATCCCCTGTCCATAAGAGTTTTAGTGGTTGATCCGTCAGCAACAACTATTTGTATCAGACTAGCTTTAACCTCCACATTAATGGTTTTCCTAATAGTCCTTTCATTAATTTAATAGGTTTTTTTTTTTTTTATTACAATTGGAACTCACCTCCTAATTTGATAAGATTTGGAATTTAGGTTATTTAGGACCTAAGTTATTTATTACAGTGAGAAATTTTCATCAGAAACTCCTTTCACCCAAGTTACATTCCACATAAGTTGCATTCATCAGCAAAAATTCTGTAATTCAACAATGCACAAGTGTAAACTACATAATTTTTGGATTAAATAATTTGAAAAAGTTTCTTAATTAAGTTAAAAAGAAAATTAGATTCCCTTAGGACTAGATTAAGTTTAGTTGAAGCTTAAGTGCAAATTAGGTTACGTTGAGTACAATATACATTATTTAAAAAGTAAAGTAGTTGCTTTAAGTGAAATTCAGTTAAGGTTATAGTCAGGGTTAAAACAAAAAATTGCTTATGGTATATAATTCTGTATTCAGGCTAACAATCAGCCACTTTAATATATAAGGTTAATTAGTTGAATTTAGTGAGCGAAGCAAGAACAGGAAACACTTGCTTAAAATGTATGGATGTCTTATATTGAAATTGAGTACATGAAATCATTGAACCTAACCTTAACTTAAGCATAACTAAATTCAACTGAATTTCACGTAAACCAAGTTATTTACTTGAAATAATGTATTTTACTATTGTACAGTGTTGAATTACAAAGTTTTAAGTGAGGCTACTGTGTACCTTTTGCTGAGCGACATAACTCAAGTGAAAGATGTTTTTGACAAAAGATTTGAGTTGTAATGATTAACTTAAATAAGGTATATCCCAATTTTCATCAAGACTAGAGGTAACTCCTTAATTGTAAATAACTATACAGATTTTTTGTATACATTGCTTTTAGAAGTAAAATCAAATTTTTAAAACCTTACCTTATTTTTGTCTGTAGAAGCTTAGATAGAAAAAATTAAAAGAGTATGCTTTTTTGTAGATATATGTGTAATATTTTTTAATTTAGTGACCAGATTTCTTATATTTCAAGTTTGATACATGCTCTGAAGTTACATTGATGATTTTTAAACAACTTTCAATTTTTTAGTACGGCAAGCCATTTTAGACATATGTCTAGGTATTTCATTGTTATTAAAGCACATGCTTGTTCATTGAAATAGTTCTAATTACGCGACTGCCCAAAAAGAACTGTATTTAAGGTATATGTATGTTTGTTTGTTTATTTCTTCCACCATAGCAGCAGCAGTATGGATTTTCAAAATTCAAATCGATTCACAGTGGCTGAAACTTTTTAGAAGTATAACCCTCATGTTAGAACCCTACATTACCGGGTGCACCATAGGATGCATACATATATATGAGGTCTATAAATAAAGTAATGAAACTGGATCAGAAAAACCTTTTATTTACAATCTAGTTATACATGGACTCTACACCTTCAAGATAGTTCCCTTCGGAAGCCACACAATTCTTCAAACAGTTTTCCCACTCTCCATAGCAGTGTTGGAACTCAGAAACTAGAATATCCTTCATATGGTTGTTAACATCTTTTTTGTTATGTTTTCTACTGTTCCAAAATGGTGTCCATTGAGGTGTTTTTTTAAGTCGGGAACAGGAAAAAGTTGCAGGGACTCAAGTCAGGTGAATAAAATTGTTGTGGAACTATAGGGATGTTATTTTTTTACTAAAAACTCGTTAATTCAGACTGCAGTTTGACAAGGTCCATTGTCATGATGCAGCATCCAGTTGTCTTTGAAGACTGGTCTCACATGGGCAACTCTTTTCTTATCTTTAGCTCCTGGCATGACCCGGGAGTATTCACCACTTTGGAAAATGCTTTGTTAAGCTTAATTTAATAAATTAAATAGGGTGTATAGCTTTTAAGTAAGGTCAGTCCATTTCAAATCATTCAGCTAAAAATTAAAATGAAACCCGCCGTCTCAGAATGTCAAGAGAATTTTTTATTTGTTCTATTTGCCACCCTTATTACCATGTAAAGTTTTATTTTGATAACTTAAATACTTTTTATTTAAATTTCTCAAAAAATACATTATTGTTGTTTCTGGGGGATTTAGTGATTATGATGTTGATTTAGTAAAAAACTCATAACTTTTTCTGTAAATATGCATAATAAGGTAAAAATTTATTTAGCAACTTATCACTTAATTGCTGCAGTAAATAAACTCAAACCTGGACTTCATAATTTTTTGTAGAAAAAACATAAAATTTTAACATGCAATTTAAAGTAAAAGGCACTATTCGTTCAAAAGGCAGCAGTATTCATTACCTACTGTATTTATTTAATTTTGCACATAAATTCATGCATAAGTTTTCGTACAAAGTACCATTTTTTTAAATTAAAACTTTAAACTGTATAATTTAGTTTTGTCTAAACTTTAAAAGTTAACATTCAATGAATTGAATAGAAGCAGTGAACGAAAAAATTTAAAGTCTTTTAAGAATCTTGATGTAGGCTCATTTGCTATTTACACCTACTATGTTAGTGGAATTACACAAATGTTTCTTACAATAAAAGTGTTTTGAACTAAACACAAACAACTTGTTATTTATGGACTTGTGTTTGTTTTAACATCTTGTTGTACTGAAGATTGATTGAACTAATTTTCTTGTCTGCAGTTAAATGCATCTTCATCCCCTGTCCATAAGAGTTTTAGTGGTTGATCCGTCAGCAACAACTATTTGTATCAGACTAGCTTTAACCTCCACATTAATGGTTTTCCTAATAGTCCTTTCATTAATTTAATAGATTTTTTTTTAAATTTATTACAATTGGAACTCACCTCCTAATTTGATAAGATTTGGAATTTAGGTTATTTAGGACCTAAGTTATTTATTACAGTGAGAAATTTTCATCAGAAACTCCTTTCACCCAAGTTAAATTCCACATAAGTTGCATTCATCAGCAAAAATTCTGTAATTCAACAATGCACAAGTGTAAACTACATAATTTTTGGATTAAATAATTTGAAAAAGTTTCTTAATTAAGTTAAAAAGAAAATTAGATTCCCTTAGGACTAGATTAAGTTTAGTTGAAGCTTAAGTGCAAATTAGGTTACGTTGAGTACAATATACATTATTTAAAAAGTAAAGTAGTTGCTTTAAGTGAAATTCAGTTAAGGTTATAGTCAGGGTTAAAACAAAAAATTGCTTATGGTTTATAATTCTGTATTCAGGCTAACAATCAGCCACTTTAATATATAAGGTTAATTAGTTGAATTTAGTGAGCGAAGCAAGAACAGGAAACACTTGCTTAAAATGTATGGATGTCTTATATTGAAATTGAGTACATGAAATCATTGAACCTAACCTTAACTTAAGCATAACTAAATTCAACTGAATTTCACGTAAACCAAGTTATTTACTTGAAATAATGTATTTTACTATTGTACAGTGTTGAATTACAAAGTTTTAAGTGAGGCTACTGTGTACCTTTTGCTGAGCGACATAACTCAAGTGAAAGATGTTTTTGACAAAAGATTTGAGTTGTAATGATTAACTTAAATAAGGTATATCCCAATTTTCATCAAGACTAGAGGTAACTCCTTAATTGTAAATAACTATACAGATTTTTTGTATACATTGCTTTTAGAAGTAAAATCAAATTTTTAAAACCTTACCTTATTTTTGTCTGTAGAAGCTTAGATAGAAAAAATTAAAAGAGTATGCTTTTTTGTAGATATATGTGTAATATTTTTTAATTTAGTGACCAGATTTCTTATATTTCAAGTTTGATACATGCTCTGAAGTTACATTGATGATTTTTAAACAACTTTCAATTTTTTAGTACGGCAAGCCATTTTAGACATATGTCTAGGTATTTCATTGTTATTAAAGCACATGCTTGTTCATTGAAATAGTTCTAATTACGCGACTGCCCAAAAAGAACTGTATTTAAGGTATATGTATGTTTGTTTGTTTATTTCTTCCACCATAGCAGCAGCAGTATGGATTTTCAAAATTCAAATCGATTCACAGTGGCTGAAACTTTTTAGAAGTATAACCCTCATGTTAGAACCCTACATTGCCGGGTGCACCATAGGATGCATACATATATATGAGGTCTATAAATAAAGTAATGAAACTGGTTCAGAAAAACCTTTTATTTACAATCTAGTTATACATGGACTCTACACCTTCAAGATAGTTCCCTTGGGAAGCCACACAATTCTTCAAACAGTTTTCCCACTCTCCATAGCAGTGTTGGAACTCAGAAACTAGAATATCCTTCATATGGATGTTAACATCTTTTTTGTTATGTTTTCTACTGTTCCAAAATGGTGTCCATTGAGGTGTTTTTTTAAGTCGGGAACAGGAAAAAGTTGCAGGGACTCAAGTCAGGTGAATAAAATTGTTGTGGAACTATAGGGATGTTATTTTTTTACTAAAAACTCGTTAATTCAGACTGCAGTTTGACAAGGTCCATTGTCATGATGCAGCATCCAGTTGTCTTTGAAGACTGGTCTCACATGGGCAACTCTTTTCTTATCTTTAGCTCCTGGCATGACCCGGGAGTATTCACCACTTTGGAAAATGCTTTGTTAAGCTTAATTTAATAAATTAAATAGGGTGTATAGCTTTTAAGTAAGGTCAGTCCATTTCAAATCATTCAGCTAAAAATTAAAATGAAACCCGCCGTCTCAGAATGTCAAGAGAATTTTTTATTTGTTCTATTTGCCACCCTTATTACCATGTAAAGTTTTATTTTGATAACTTAAATACTTTTTATTTAAATTTCTCAAAAAATACATTATTGTTGTTTCTGGGGGATTTAGTGATTATGATGTTGATTTAGTAAAAAACTCATAACTTTTTCTGTAAATATGCATAATAAGGTAAAAATTTATTTAGCAACTTATCACTTAATTGCTGCAGTAAATAAACTCAAACCTGGACTTCATAATTTTTTGTAGAAAAAACATAAAATTTTAACATGCAATTTAAAGTAAAAGGCACTATTCGTTCAAAAGGCAGCAGTATTCATTACCTACTGTATTTATTTAATTTTGCACATAAATTCATGCATAAGTTTTCGTACAAAGTACCATTTTTTTAAATTAAAACTTTAAACTGTATAATTTAGTTTTGTCTAAACTTTAAAAGTTAACATTCAATGAATTGAATAGAAGCAGTGAACGAAAAAATTTAAAGTCTTTTAAGAATCTTGATGTAGGCTCATTTGCTATTTACACCTACTATGTTAGTGGAATTACACAAATGTTTCTTACAATAAAAGTGTTTTGAACTAAACACAAACAACTTGTTATTTATGGACTTGTGTTTGTTTTAACATCTTGTTGTACTGAAGATTGATTGAACTAATTTTCTTGTCTGCAGTTAAATGCATCTTCATCCCCTGTCCATAAGAGTTTTAGTGGTTGATCCGTCAGCAACAACTATTTGTATCAGACTAGCTTTAACCTCCACATTAATGGTTTTCCTAATAGTCCTTTCATTAATTTAATAGATTTTTTTTTAAATTTATTACAATTGGAACTCACCTCCTAATTTGATAAGATTTGGAATTTAGGTTATTTAGGACCTAAGTTATTTATTACAGTGAGAAATTTTCATCAGAAACTCCTTTCACCCAAGTTAAATTCCACATAAGTTGCATTCATCAGCAAAAATTCTGTAATTCAACAATGCACAAGTGTAAACTACATAATTTTTGGATTAAATAATTTGAAAAAGTTTCTTAATTAAGTTAAAAAGAAAATTAGATTCCCTTAGGACTAGATTAAGTTTAGTTGAAGCTTAAGTGCAAATTAGGTTACGTTGAGTACAATATACATTATTTAAAAAGTAAAGTAGTTGCTTTAAGTGAAATTCAGTTAAGGTTATAGTCAGGGTTAAAACAAAAAATTGCTTATGGTTTATAATTCTGTATTCAGGCTAACAATCAGCCACTTTAATATATAAGGTTAATTAGTTGAATTTAGTGAGCGAAGCAAGAACAGGAAACACTTGCTTAAAATGTATGGATGTCTTATATTGAAATTGAGTACATGAAATCATTGAACCTAACCTTAACTTAAGCATAACTAAATTCAACTGAATTTCACGTAAACCAAGTTATTTACTTGAAATAATGTATTTTACTATTGTACAGTGTTGAATTACAAAGTTTTAAGTGAGGCTACTGTGTACCTTTTGCTGAGCGACATAACTCAAGTGAAAGATGTTTTTGACAAAAGATTTGAGTTGTAATGATTAACTTAAATAAGGTATATCCCAATTTTCATCAAGACTAGAGGTAACTCCTTAATTGTAAATAACTATACAGATTTTTTGTATACATTGCTTTTAGAAGTAAAATCAAATTTTTAAAACCTTACCTTATTTTTGTCTGTAGAAGCTTAGATAGAAAAAATTAAAAGAGTATGCTTTTTTGTAGATATATGTGTAATATTTTTTAATTTAGTGACCAGATTTCTTATATTTCAAGTTTGATACATGCTCTGAAGTTACATTGATGATTTTTAAACAACTTTCAATTTTTTAGTACGGCAAGCCATTTTAGACATATGTCTAGGTATTTCATTGTTATTAAAGCACATGCTTGTTCATTGAAATAGTTCTAATTACGCGACTGCCCAAAAAGAACTGTATTTAAGGTATATGTATGTTTGTTTGTTTATTTCTTCCACCATAGCAGCAGCAGTATGGATTTTCAAAATTCAAATCGATTCACAGTGGCTGAAACTTTTTAGAAGTATAACCCTCATGTTAGAACCCTACATTGCCGGGTGCACCATAGGATGCATACATATATATGAGGTCTATAAATAAAGTAATGAAACTGGTTCAGAAAAACCTTTTATTTACAATCTAGTTATACATGGACTCTACACCTTCAAGATAGTTCCCTTGGGAAGCCACACAATTCTTCAAACAGTTTTCCCACTCTCCATAGCAGTGTTGGAACTCAGAAACTAGAATATCCTTCATATGGATGTTAACATCTTTTTTGTTATGTTTTCTACTGTTCCAAAATGGTGTCCATTGAGGTGTTTTTTTAAGTCGGGAACAGGAAAAAGTTGCAGGGACTCAAGTCAGGTGAATAAAATTGTTGTGGAACTATAGGGATGTTATTTTTTTACTAAAAACTCGTTAATTCAGACTGCAGTTTGACAAGGTCCATTGTCATGATGCAGCATCCAGTTGTCTTTGAAGACTGGTCTCACATGGGCAACTCTTTTCTTATCTTTAGCTCCTGGCATGACCCGGGAGTATTCACCACTTTGGAAAATGCTTTGTTAAGCTTAATTTAATAAATTAAATAGGGTGTATAGCTTTTAAGTAAGGTCAGTCCATTTCAAATCATTCAGCTAAAAATTAAAATGAAACCCGTCGCAGAATGTCAAGAGAATTTTTTATTTGTTCTATTTGCCACCCTTATTACCATGTAAAGTTTTATTTTGATAACTTAAATACTTTTTATTTAAATTTCTCAAAAAATACATTATTGTTGTTTCTGGGGGATTTAGTGATTATGATGTTGGTTTAGTAAAAAACTCATAACTTTTTCTGTAAATATGCAGAATAAGGTAAAAATTCATTTAGCAACTTATCTCTTAATTGCTGCAGTAAATAAACTCAAACCTGGATTTCATAATTTTTTTTGTAGAAAAAACATAAAATTTTAAAATGCAATTTAAAATAAAAGGCACTATTCGTTCAAAAGGCAGCAGTATTCATTACCTACTGTATTTATTTAATTTTGCACATAAAATCATGCATAAGTTTTCGTACAAAGTACCATTTTTTAAAATAAAAACTTTAAACTGTATAATTTAATTTTGTCTAAACTTTAAAAGTTAACATTCAATGAATTGAATAGAATCAGTGAACGAAAGAATTTAAAGTCTTTTAAGAGTCTTGATGTAGGCTCATTTGCTATTTACACCTATTATGTTAGTGAAATTACACAAATGTTTCTTACAATAGAGGTGTTTTAAACTAAACACCAACAACTTGTTATTTATGGACTTGTGTTTGTTTTAACATCTTGTTGTACTGAAGATTGATTGAACTAATTTTCTTGTCTGCATTTAAATGCATCTTCATCCCCTGTCCATAAGAGTTTTAGTGGTTGATCCGTCAGCAACAACTAATTGTATTAGACTAGCTTTAACCTCCACATTAATGGTTTTCCTAATAGTCCTTTTTTCATTAATTTAATAGACTTTTTTTTTAATTTATTACAATTGGAACTCACCTCCTAATTTGATGAGATTTGGAATTTAGGTTATTTAGGACCTAAGTTATTTATTACAGTGAGAAATTTTCATCAGAAACTCCTTTCACCCAAGTTACATTCCACATAAGTTGCATTCATCAGCAAAAATTCTGTAATTCAACAATGCACAAGTGTAAACTACATAATTTTTGGATTAAATAATTTGAAAAAGTTTCTTAATTAAGTTAAAAGAAAATTAGATTCCCTTAGGACTAGATTAAGTTTAGTTGAAGCTTAAGTGCAAATTAGGTTACGTTGAGTACAATATACATTATTTAAAAAGTAAAGTAGTTGCTTTAAGTGAAATTCAGTTAAGGTTATAGTCAGGGTTAAAACAAAAAATTGCTTATGGTATATAATTCTGTATTCAGGCTAACAATCAGCCACTTTAATATATAAGGTTAATTAGTTGAATTTAGTGAGCGAAGCAAGAACAGGAAACACTTGCTTAAAATGTATGGATGTCTTATATTGAAATTGAGTACATGAAATCATTGAACCTAACCTTAACTTAAGCATAACTAAATTCAACTGAATTTCACGTAAACCAAGTTATTTACTTGAAATAATGTATTTTACTATTGTACAGTGTTGAATTACAAAGTTTTAAGTGAGGCTACTGTGTACCTTTTGCTGAGCGACATAACTCAAGTGAAAGATGTTTTTGACAAAAGATTTGAGTTGTAATGATTAACTTAAATAAGGTATATCCCAATTTTCATCAAGACTAGAGGTAACTCCTTAATTGTAAATAACTATACAGATTTTTTGTATACATTGCTTTTAGAAGTAAAATCAAATTTTTAAAACCTTACCTTATTTTTGTCTGTAGAAGCTTAGATAGAAAAAATTAAAAGAGTATGCTTTTTTGTAGATATATGTGTAATATTTTTTAATTTAGTGACCAGATTTCTTATATTTCAAGTTTGATACATGCTCTGAAGTTACATTGATGATTTTTAAACAACTTTCAATTTTTTAGTACGGCAAGGCATTTCAGACATATGTCTAGGTATTTCATTGTTATTAAAGCACATGCTTGTTCATTGAAATAGTTCTAATTACGCGACTGCCCAAAAAGAACTGTATTTAAGGTATATGTATGTTTGTTTGTTTATTTCTTCCACCATAGCAGCAGCAGTATGGATTTTCAAAATTCAAATCGATTCACAGTGGCTGAAACTTTTTAGAAGTATAACCCTCATGTTAGAACCCTACATTACCGGGTGCATCATAGGATGCATACATATATATGAGGTCTATAAATAAAGTAATGAAACTGGTTCAGAAAAACCTTTTATTTACAATCTAGTTATACATGGACTCTACACCTTCAAGATAGTTCCCTTCGGAAGCCACACAATTCTCCAAACAGTTTTCCCACTCTCCATAGCAGTGTTGGAACTCAGAAACTAGAATATCCTTCATATGGTTGTTAACATCTTTTTTGTTATGTTTTCTACTGTTCCAAAATGGTGTCCATTGAGGTGTTTTTTTAAGTCGGGATTAGGAAAAAGTTGCAGGGACTCAAGTCAGGTGAATAAAATTGTTGTGGAACTATAGGGATGTTATTTTTTTACTAAAAACTCGTTAATTCAGACTGCAGTTTGACAAGGTCCATTGTCATGATGCAGCATCCAGTTGTCTTTGAAGACTGGTCTCACATGGGCAACTCTTTTCTTATATTCAGCTCCTCGCATGACTCGGGAGTATTCACAACTTTGGAAAATGCTTTGTTAAGCTTAATTTAATAAATTAAATAGGGTGTATAGCTTTTAAGTAAGGTCAGTCCATTTCAAATCATTCAGCTAAAAATTAAAATGAAACCCGTCGTCTCAGAATGTCGAGAGAATTTTTTATTTGTTCTATTTGCCACCCTTATAACCATGTAAAGTTTTATTTTGATAACTTAAAAACTTTTTATTTAAATTTCTCAAAAAATACATTATTGTTGTTTCTGGGGGATTTAGTGATTATGATGTTGATTTAGTAAAAAACTCATAACTTTTTCTGTAAATATGCATAATAAGGTAAAAATTCATTTAGCAACTTATCACTTAATTGCTGCAGTAAATAAACTCAAACCTGGACTTCATAATTTTTTGTAGAAAAAACATAAAATTTTAACATGCAATTTAAAGTAAAAGGCACTATTCGTTCAAAAGGCAGCAGTATTCATTACCTACTGTATTTATTTAATTTTGCACATAAATTCATGCATAAGTTTTCGTACAAAGTACCATTTTTTTAAATTAAAACTTTAAACTGTATAATTTAGTTTTGTCTAAACTTTAAAAGTTAACATTCAATGAATTGAATAGAAGCAGTGAACGAAAAAATTTAAAGTCTTTTAAGAATCTTGATGTAGGCTCATTTGCTATTTACACCTACTATGTTAGTGGAATTACACAAATGTTTCTTACAATAAAAGTGTTTTGAACTAAACACAAACAACTTGTTATTTATGGACTTGTGTTTGTTTTAACATCTTGTTGTACTGAAGATTGATTGAACTAATTTTCTTGTCTGCAGTTAAATGCATCTTCATCCCCTGTCCATAAGAGTTTTAGTGGTTGATCCGTCAGCAACAACTATTTGTATCAGACTAGCTTTAACCTCCACATTAATGGTTTTCCTAATAGTCCTTTCATTAATTTAATAGATTTTTTTTTAAATTTATTACAATTGGAACTCACCTCCTAATTTGATAAGATTTGGAATTTAGGTTATTTAGGACCTAAGTTATTTATTACAGTGAGAAATTTTCATCAGAAACTCCTTTCACCCAAGTTAAATTCCACATAAGTTGCATTCATCAGCAAAAATTCTGTAATTCAACAATGCACAAGTGTAAACTACATAATTTTTGGATTAAATAATTTGAAAAAGTTTCTTAATTAAGTTAAAAAGAAAATTAGATTCCCTTAGGACTAGATTAAGTTTAGTTGAAGCTTAAGTGCAAATTAGGTTACGTTGAGTACAATATACATTATTTAAAAAGTAAAGTAGTTGCTTTAAGTGAAATTCAGTTAAGGTTATAGTCAGGGTTAAAACAAAAAATTGCTTATGGTTTATAATTCTGTATTCAGGCTAACAATCAGCCACTTTAATATATAAGGTTAATTAGTTGAATTTAGTGAGCGAAGCAAGAACAGGAAACACTTGCTTAAAATGTATGGATGTCTTATATTGAAATTGAGTACATGAAATCATTGAACCTAACCTTAACTTAAGCATAACTAAATTCAACTGAATTTCACGTAAACCAAGTTATTTACTTGAAATAATGTATTTTACTATTGTACAGTGTTGAATTACAAAGTTTTAAGTGAGGCTACTGTGTACCTTTTGCTGAGCGACATAACTCAAGTGAAAGATGTTTTTGACAAAAGATTTGAGTTGTAATGATTAACTTAAATAAGGTATATCCCAATTTTCATCAAGACTAGAGGTAACTCCTTAATTGTAAATAACTATACAGATTTTTTGTATACATTGCTTTTAGAAGTAAAATCAAATTTTTAAAACCTTACCTTATTTTTGTCTGTAGAAGCTTAGATAGAAAAAATTAAAAGAGTATGCTTTTTTGTAGATATATGTGTAATATTTTTTAATTTAGTGACCAGATTTCTTATATTTCAAGTTTGATACATGCTCTGAAGTTACATTGATGATTTTTAAACAACTTTCAATTTTTTAGTACGGCAAGCCATTTTAGACATATGTCTAGGTATTTCATTGTTATTAAAGCACATGCTTGTTCATTGAAATAGTTCTAATTACGCGACTGCCCAAAAAGAACTGTATTTAAGGTATATGTATGTTTGTTTGTTTATTTCTTCCACCATAGCAGCAGCAGTATGGATTTTCAAAATTCAAATCGATTCACAGTGGCTGAAACTTTTTAGAAGTATAACCCTCATGTTAGAACCCTACATTGCCGGGTGCACCATAGGATGCATACATATATATGAGGTCTATAAATAAAGTAATGAAACTGGTTCAGAAAAACCTTTTATTTACAATCTAGTTATACATGGACTCTACACCTTCAAGATAGTTCCCTTGGGAAGCCACACAATTCTTCAAACAGTTTTCCCACTCTCCATAGCAGTGTTGGAACTCAGAAACTAGAATATCCTTCATATGGATGTTAACATCTTTTTTGTTATGTTTTCTACTGTTCCAAAATGGTGTCCATTGAGGTGTTTTTTTAAGTCGGGAACAGGAAAAAGTTGCAGGGACTCAAGTCAGGTGAATAAAATTGTTGTGGAACTATAGGGATGTTATTTTTTTACTAAAAACTCGTTAATTCAGACTGCAGTTTGACAAGGTCCATTGTCATGATGCAGCATCCAGTTGTCTTTGAAGACTGGTCTCACATGGGCAACTCTTTTCTTATCTTTAGCTCCTGGCATGACCCGGGAGTATTCACCACTTTGGAAAATGCTTTGTTAAGCTTAATTTAATAAATTAAATAGGGTGTATAGCTTTTAAGTAAGGTCAGTCCATTTCAAATCATTCAGCTAAAAATTAAAATGAAACCCGCCGTCTCAGAATGTCAAGAGAATTTTTTATTTGTTCTATTTGCCACCCTTATTACCATGTAAAGTTTTATTTTGATAACTTAAATACTTTTTATTTAAATTTCTCAAAAAATACATTATTGTTGTTTCTGGGGGATTTAGTGATTATGATGTTGATTTAGTAAAAAACTCATAACTTTTTCTGTAAATATGCATAATAAGGTAAAAATTTATTTAGCAACTTATCACTTAATTGCTGCAGTAAATAAACTCAAACCTGGACTTCATAATTTTTTGTAGAAAAAACATAAAATTTTAACATGCAATTTAAAGTAAAAGGCACTATTCGTTCAAAAGGCAGCAGTATTCATTACCTACTGTATTTATTTAATTTTGCACATAAATTCATGCATAAGTTTTCGTACAAAGTACCATTTTTTTAAATTAAAACTTTAAACTGTATAATTTAGTTTTGTCTAAACTTTAAAAGTTAACATTCAATGAATTGAATAGAAGCAGTGAACGAAAAAATTTAAAGTCTTTTAAGAATCTTGATGTAGGCTCATTTGCTATTTACACCTACTATGTTAGTGGAATTACACAAATGTTTCTTACAATAAAAGTGTTTTGAACTAAACACAAACAACTTGTTATTTATGGACTTGTGTTTGTTTTAACATCTTGTTGTACTGAAGATTGATTGAACTAATTTTCTTGTCTGCAGTTAAATGCATCTTCATCCCCTGTCCATAAGAGTTTTAGTGGTTGATCCGTCAGCAACAACTATTTGTATCAGACTAGCTTTAACCTCCACATTAATGGTTTTCCTAATAGTCCTTTCATTAATTTAATAGATTTTTTTTTAAATTTATTACAATTGGAACTCACCTCCTAATTTGATAAGATTTGGAATTTAGGTTATTTAGGACCTAAGTTATTTATTACAGTGAGAAATTTTCATCAGAAACTCCTTTCACCCAAGTTAAATTCCACATAAGTTGCATTCATCAGCAAAAATTCTGTAATTCAACAATGCACAAGTGTAAACTACATAATTTTTGGATTAAATAATTTGAAAAAGTTTCTTAATTAAGTTAAAAAGAAAATTAGATTCCCTTAGGACTAGATTAAGTTTAGTTGAAGCTTAAGTGCAAATTAGGTTACGTTGAGTACAATATACATTATTTAAAAAGTAAAGTAGTTGCTTTAAGTGAAATTCAGTTAAGGTTATAGTCAGGGTTAAAACAAAAAATTGCTTATGGTATATAATTCTGTATTCAGGCTAACAATCAGCCACTTTAATATATAAGGTTAATTAGTTGAATTTAGTGAGCGAAGCAAGAACAGGAAACACTTGCTTAAAATGTATGGATGTCTTATATTGAAATTGAGTACATGAAATCATTGAACCTAACCTTAACTTAAGCATAACTAAATTCAACTGAATTTCACGTAAACCAAGTTATTTACTTGAAATAATGTATTTTACTATTGTACAGTGTTGAATTACAAAGTTTTAAGTGAGGCTACTGTGTACCTTTTGCTGAGCGACATAACTCAAGTGAAAGATGTTTTTGACAAAAGATTTGAGTTGTAATGATTAACTTAAATAAGGTATATCCCAATTTTCATCAAGATCAAGGTAACTCCTTAATTGTAAATAACTATACAGATTTTTTGCATACATTGCTTTTAGAAGTAAAATCAAATTTTTAAAACCTTACCTTATTTTTGTCTGTAGAAGCTTAGATAGAAAAAATTAAAAGAGTATGCTTTTTTTTATATGTGTAATATTTTTTAATTTAGTGACCAGATTTCTTATATTTCAAGTTTGATACATGCTCTGAAGTTACATTGATGATTTTTAAACAACTTTCAATTTTTTAGTACGGCAAGGCATTTCAGACATATGTCTAGGTATTTCATTGTTATTAAAGCACATGCTTGTTCATTGAAATAGTTCTAATTACGCGACTGCCCAAAAAGAACTGTATTTAAGGTATATGTATGTTTGTTTGTTTATTTCTTCCACCATAGCAGCAGCAGTATGGATTTTCAAAATTCAAATCGATTCACAGTGGCTGAAACTTTTTAGAAGTATAACCCTCATGTTAGAACCCTACATTACCGGGTGCATCATAGGATGCATACATATATATGAGGTCTATAAATAAAGTAATGAAACTGGTTCAGAAAAACCTTTTATTTACAATCTAGTTATACATGGACTCTACACCTTCAAGATAGTTCCCTTCGGAAGCCACACAATTCTCCAAACAGTTTTCCCACTCTCCATAGCAGTGTTGGAACTCAGAAACTAGAATATCCTTCATATGGTTGTTAACATCTTTTTTGTTATGTTTTCTACTGTTCCAAAATGGTGTCCATTGAGGTGTTTTTTTAAGTCGGGATTAGGAAAAAGTTGCAGGGACTCAAGTCAGGTGAATAAAATTGTTGTGGAACTATAGGGATGTTATTTTTTTACTAAAAACTCGTTAATTCAGACTGCAGTTTGACAAGGTCCATTGTCATGATGCAGCATCCAGTTGTCTTTGAAGACTGGTCTCACATGGGCAACTCTTTTCTTATATTCAGCTCCTGGCATGACTCGGGAGTATTCACAACTTTGGAAAATGCTTTGTTAAGCTTAATTTAATAAATTAAATAGGGTGTATAGCTTTTAAGTAAGGTCAGTCCATTTCAAATCATTCAGCTAAAAATTAAAATGAAACCCGTCGTCTCAGAATGTCGAGAGAATTTTTTATTTGTTCTATTTGCCACCCTTATAACCATGTAAAGTTTTATTTTGATAACTTAAAAACTTTTTATTTAAATTTCTCAAAAAATACATTATTGTTGTTTCTGGGGGATTTAGTGATTATGATGTTGATTTAGTAAAAAACTCATAACTTTTTCTGTAAATATGCATAATAAGGTAAAAATTCATTTAGCAACTTATCACTTAATTGCTGCAGTAAATAAACTCAAACCTGGACTTCATAATTTTTTGTAGAAAAAACATAAAATTTTAACATGCAATTTAAAATAAAAGCCACTATTCGTTCAAAAGGCAGCAGTATTCATTACCTACTGTATTTATTTAATTTTGCACATAAATTCATGCATAAGTTTTCGTACAAAGTACCATTTTTTTAAATTAAAACTTTAAACTGTATAATTTAGTTTTGTCTAAACTTTAAAAGTTAACATTCAATGAATTGAATAGAATCAGTGAACGAAAAAATTTAAAAACTTTTAAGAATCTTGATTTGCTATTTACACCTACTATGTTAGTGGAATTACACAAATGTTTCTTACAATAAAAGTGATTTGAACTAAACACAAACAACTTGTTATTTATGGACTTGTGTTTGTTTTAACATCTTGTTGTACTGAAGATTGATTGAACTAATTTTCTTGTCTGCAGTTAAATGCATCTTCATCCCCTGTCCATAAGAGTTTTAGTGGTTGATCCGTCAGCAACAACTATTTGTATCAGACTAGCTTTAACCTCCACATTAATGGTTTTCCTAACAGTCCTTTCATTAATTTAATAGACTTTTTTTTAAATTTATTACAATTGGAACTCACCTCCTAATTTGATAAGATTTGGAATTTAGGTTATTTAGGACCTAAGTTATTTATTACAGTGAGAAATTTTCATCAGAAACTCCTTTCACCCAAGTTACATGCTACATAAGTTGCATTCATCAGCAAAAATTCTGTAATTCAACAATGCACAAGTGTAAATTACATTATTTGATTAAGTTTCTTAATTAATTTAAAAAGAAAATTAGATTCCCTTAGGACTAGATTAAGTTTAGTTGAAGCTTAAGTGCAGATTAGGTTACGTTGAGTACAATATACATTATTTAAAAAGTAAAGTAGTTGCTTTAAGTGAAATTCAGTTAAGGTTATAGTCAGGGTTAAAACAAAAAATTGCTTATGGTATATAATTCTGTATTCAGGCTAACAATCAGCCACTTTAATATATAATGTTAATTAGTTGAATTTAGTGAGCGAAGCAAGAACAGGAAACACTTGCTTAAAATGTATGGATGTCTTATATTGAAATTGAGTACATGGAATCATTGAACCAAACCTTAACATAAGTATAACTAAATTCAACTGAATTTCACGTAAACCAAGTTATTTACTTGAAATAATGTATTTTACTATTGTACAGTGTTGAATTACAAAGTTTTAAGTGAGGCTACTGTGTACCTTTTGCTGAGCGACATAACTCAAGTGAAAGATGTTTTTGACAAAAGATTTGAGTTGTAATGATTAACTTAAATAAGGTATCTCCCAATTTTCATCAAGATCAGAGGTAACTCCTTAATTGTAAATAACTATACAGATTTTTTGCATACATTGCTTTTAGAAGTAAAATCAAATTTTTAAAACCTTACCTTATTTTTTTCTGTAGAAACTTAGTTAGAAAAAATTGAAAGAGTATGCTTTTTTGTAGATATATGTGTAATATTTTTTAATTTAGTGACCAGATTTCTAATATTTCAAGTTTGATACATGCTCTGAAGTTACATTGATGATTTTTAAACAACTTTTAATTTTTTAGTACGGCAAGGCATTTTAGACATATGTCTAGGTATTTCATTGTTATTAAAGCACATGCTTGTTCATTGAAATAGTTCTAATTACACGACTGCCCAAAAAGAACTGTATTTAAGGTATATGTATGTTTGTTTGTTTATTTCTTCCACCATAGCAGCAGCAGTATGGATTTTCAAAATTCAAATCGATTCACAGTGGCTGAAACTTTTTAGAAGTATAACCCTCATGTTAGAACCCTACATTACCGGGTGCATCATAGGATGCATACATATATATGAGGTCTATAAATAAAGTAATGAAACTGGTTCAGAAAAACCTTTTATTTACAATCTAGTTATACATGGACTCTACACCTTCAAGATAGTTCCCTTGGGAAGCCACACAATTCTTCAAACAGTTTTCCCACTCTTCATAGCAGTGTTGGAACTCAGAAACTAGAATATCCTTCATATGGTTGTTAACATCTTTTTTGTTATGTTTTCTACTGTTCCAAAATGGTGTCCATTGAGGTGTTTTTTTAAGTCGGGAACAGGAAAAAGTTGCAGGGACTCAAGTCAGGTGAATAAAATTGTTGTGGAACTATAGGGATGTTATTTTTTTACTAAAAACTCGTTAATTCAGACTGCAGTTTGACAAGGTCCATTGTCATGATGCACCATCCAGTTGTCTTTGAAGACTGGTCTCACATGGGCAACTCTTTTCTTATATTTAGCTCCTGGCATGACTCGGGAGTATTCACAACTTTGGAAAATGCTTTGTTAAGCTTAATTTAATAAATTAAATAGGGTGTATAGCTTTTAAGTAAGGTCAGTCCATTTCAAATCATTCAGCTAAAAATTAAAATGAAACCCGTCGTCTCAGAATGTCGAGAGAATTTTTTATTTGTTCTATTTGCCACCCTTATTACCATGTAAAGTTTTATTTTGATAACTTAAATACTTTTAAGTTACTAATTATTTAAATTTGTCAAAAAATACATTATTGTTGTTTCTGAGGGATTTAGTGATTATGATGTTGATTTAGTAAAAAACTCATAACTTTTTCTGTAAATATGCATAATAAGGTAAAAATTCATTTAGCAACTTATCACTTAATTGGTGCAGTAAATAAATTCAAACCTGGACTTCATAATTTTTTGTAGAAAAAACATAAAATTTTAACATGCAATTTAAAATAAAAGCCACTATTCGTTCAAAAGGCAGCAGTATTCATTACCTACTGTATTTATTTAATTTTGCACATAAATTCATGCATAAGTTTTCGTACAAAGTACCATTTTTTTAAATTAAAACTTTAAACTGTATAATTTAGTTTTGTCTAAACTTTAAATGTTAACATACAATGAATTGAATAGAATCGGTGAACGAAAAAATTTAAAGTCTTTTAAGAATCTTGATGTAGGCTCATTTGCTATTTACACCTATTATGTTAGTGGAATTACACAAATGTTTCTTACAATAAAAGTGTTTTGAACTAAACACCAACAACTTGTTATTTATGGACTTGTGTTTGTTTTAACATCTTGTTGTACTGAAGATTGATTGAACTAATTTTCTTGTCTGCATTTAAATGCATCTTCATCCCCTGTCCATAAGAGTTTTAGTGGTTGATCCGTCAGCAACAACTAATTGTATCAGACTAGCTTTAACCTCCACATTAATGGTTTTCCTAATAGTCCTTTCATTTATTTAATAGATTTTTTTATAAATTTATTACAATTGGAACTCACCTCCTAATTTGATGAGATTTGAAATTTAGGTTATTTAGGACCTAAGTTATTTATTACAGTGAGAAATTTTCATCAGAAACTCCTTACACCCAAGTTACATTCCACATAAGTTGCATTCATCAGCAAAAATTCTGTAATTCAACAATGTACAAGTGTAAACTACATAATTTTTGGATTAAATAATTTGAAAAAGTTTCTTAATTAAGTTAAAAAGAAAATTAGATTCCCTTAGGACTAGATTAAGTTTAGTTGAAGCTTAAGTGCAGATTAGGTTACGTTGAGTACAATATACATTATTTAAAAAGTAAAGTAGTTGCTTTAAGTGAAATTCAGTTAAGGTTATAGTCAGGGTTAAAACAAAAAATTGCTTATGGTATATAATTCTGTATTCAGGCTAACAATCAGCCACTTTAATATATAATGTTAATTAGTTGAATTTAGTGAGCGAAGCAAGAACAGGAAACACTTGCTTAAAATGTATGGATGTCTTATATTGAAATTGAGTACATGAAATCATTGAACCTAACCTTAACTTAAGCATAACTAAATTCAACTGAATTTCACGTAAACCAAGTTATTTACTTGAAATAATGTATTTTACTATTGTACAGTGTTGAATTACAAAGTTTTAAGTGAGGCTACTGTGTACCTTTTGCTGAGCGACATAACTCAAGTGAAAGATGTTTTTGACAAAATTTTTGAGTTGTAATGATTAACTTAAATAAGGTATATCCCAATTTTCAACAAGATCAGAGGTAACTCCTTAATTGTAAATAACTATACAGATTTTTTGCATACATTGCTTTTAGAAGTAAAATCAAATTTTTAAAACCTTACCTTATTTTTGTCTGTAGAAGCTTAGATAGAAAAAATTAAAAGAGTATGCTTTTTTGTAGATATATGTGTAATATTTATTAATTTAGTGACCAGATTTCTTATATTTCAAATTTGATACATGCTCTGAAGTTACATTGAAGATTTTTAAACAACTTTCAATTTTTTAGTACGGCAAGGCATTTTAGACATATGTCTAGGTATTTCATTGTTATTAAAGCACATGCTTGTTCATTGAAATAGTTCTAATTACGCGACTGCCCAAAAAGAACTGTATTTAAGGTATATGTATGTTTGTTTGTTTATTTCTTCCACCATAGCAGCAGCAGTATGGATTTTCAAAATTCAAATCGATTCACAGTGCTGAAACTTTTTAGAAGTATAACCCTCATGTTGAACCCTACATTGCCGGCTGCACCATAGGATGCATACATATATATGAGGTCTATAAATAAAGTAATGAAACTGGTTCAGAAAAACCTTTTATTTACAATCTAGTTATACATGGACTCTACACCTTCAAGATAGTTCCCTTGGGAAGCCACACAATTCTTCAAACAGTTTTCCCACTCTCCATAGCAGTGTTGGAACTCAGAAATTAGAATATCCTTCATATGGTTGTTAACATCTTTTTTGTTATGTTTTCTACTGTTCCAAAGTGGTGTCCATTGAGGTGTTTTTTTAAGTCGGGAACAGGAAAACGTTGCAGGGACTCAAGTCAGGTGAATAATATTGTTGTGGAACTATAGGGATGTTATTTTTTTACTAAAAACTCGTTAATTCAGACTGCAGTTTGAGAAGGTCCATTGTCATGATGCAGCATCCAGTTGTCTTTGAAGACTGGTCTCACATGGGCAACTCTTTTCTTATCTTTAGCTCCTGGCATGACTCGGGAGTATTCACCACTTTGGAAAATGCTTTGTTAAGCTTAATTTAATAAATTAAATAGGGTGTATAGCTTTTAAGTAAGGTCAGTCCATTTCAAATCATTCAGCTAAAAATTAAAATGAAACCCGTCGTCTCAGAATGTCAAGAGAATTTTTTATTTGTTCTATTTGCCACCCTTATTACCATGTAAAGTTTTATTTTGATAACTTAAATACTTTTAAGTTACTAATTATTTAAATTTGTCAAAAAATACATTATTGTTGTTTCTGAGGGATTTAGTGATTATGATGTTGATTTAGTAAAAAACTCATAACTTTTTCTGTAAATATGCATAATAAGGTAAAAATTCATTTAGCAACTTATCACTTAATTGCTGCAGTAAATAAACTCAAACCTGGACTTCATAATTTTTTGTAGAAAAAACATAAAATTTTAACATGCAATTTAAAATAAAAGCCACTATTCGTTCAAAAGGCAGCAGTATTCATTACCTACTGTATTTATTTAATTTTGCACATAAATTCATGCATAAGTTTTCGTACAAAGTACCATTTTTTTAAATTAAAACTTTAAACTGTATAATTTAGTTTTGTCTAAACTTTAAAAGTTAACATTCAATGAATTGAATAGAATCAGTGAACGAAAAAATTTAAAGGCTTTTAAGAATATTGATGTAGGCTCATTTGCTATTTACACCTACTATGTTAGTGGAATTACACAAATGTTTCTTACAATAAAAGTGATTTGAACTAAACACAAGCAACTTGTTATTTATGGACTTGTGTTTGTTTTAACATCTTGTTGTACTGAAGATTGATTGAACTAATTTTCTTGTCTGCAGTTAAATGCATCTTCATCCCCTGTCCATAAGAGTTTTAGTGGTTGATCCGTCAGCAACAACTATTTGTATCGGACTAGCTTTAACCTCCACAATAATGGTTTTCCTAACAGTCCTTTCATTAATTTAATAGACTTTTTTTTAAATTTATTACAATTGGAACTCACCTCCTAATTTGATAAGATTTGGAATTTAGGTTATTTAGGACCTAAGTTATTTATTACAGTGAGAAATTTTCATCAGAAACTCCTTTCACCCAAGTTACATTCGACATAAGTTGCATTCATCAGCAAAAATTCTGTAATTCAACAATGCACAAGTGTAAACTACATTATTTGATTAAGTTTCTTAATTAATTTAAAAAGAAAATTAGATTCCCTTAGGACTAGATTAAGTTTAGTTGAAGCTTAAGTGCAAATTAGGTTACGTTGAGTACAATATACATTATTTAAAAAGTAAAATAGTTGCTTTAAGTGAAATTCAGTTAAGGTTATAGTCAGGGTTAAAACAAAAAATTGCTTATGGTATATAATTCTGTATTCAGGCTAACAATCAGCCACTTTAATATATAAGGTTAATTAGTTGAATTTAGTGAGCGAAGCAAGAACAGGAAACACTTGCTTAAAATGTATGGATGTCTTATATTGAAATTGAGTACATGGAATCATTGAACCAAACCTTAACATAAGTATAACTAAATTCAACTGAATTTCACGTAAACCAAGTTATTTACTTGAAATAATGTATTTTACTATTGTACAGTGTTGAATTACAAAGTTTTAAGTGAGGCTACTGTGTACCTTTTGCTGAGCGACATAACTCAAGTGAAAGATGTTTTTGACAAAAGATTTGAGTTGTAATGATTAACTTAAATAAGGTATATCCCAATTTTCATCAAGATCAGAGGTAACTCCTTAATTGTAAATAACTATACAGATTTTTTGCATACATTGCTTTTAGAAGTAAAATCAAATTTTTAAAACCTTACCTTATTTTTTTCTGTAGAAGCTTAGTTAGAAAAAATTGAAAGAGTATGCTTTTTTGTAGATATATGTGTAATATTTTTTAATTTAGTGACCAGATTTCTTATATTTCAAGTTTGATACATGCTCTGAAGTTACATTGATGATTTTTAAACAACTTTTAATTTTTTAGTACGGCAAGGCATTTTAGACATATGTCTAGGTATTTCATTGTTATTAAAGCACATGCTTGTTCATTGAAATAGTTCTAATTACACGACTGCCCAAAAAGAACTGTATTTAAGGTATATGTATGTTTGTTTGTTTATTTCTTCCACCATAGCAGCAGCAGTATGGATTTTCAAAATTCAAATCGATTCACAGTGGCTGAAACTTTTTAGAAGTATAACCCTCATGTTAGAACCCTACATTACCGGGTGCATCATAGGATGCATACATATATATGAGGTCTATAAATAAAGTAATGAAACTGGTTCAGAAAAACCTTTTATTTACAATCTAGTTATACATGGACTCTACACCTTCAAGATAGTTCCCTTGGGAAGCCACACAATTCTTCAAACAGTTTTCCCACTCTTCATAGCAGTGTTGGAACTCAGAAACTAGAATATCCTTCATATGGTTGTTAACATCTTTTTTGTTATGTTTTCTACTGTTCCAAAATGGTGTCCATTGAGGTGTTTTTTTAAGTCGGGAACAGGAAAAAGTTGCAGGGACTCAAGTCAGGTGAATAAAATTGTTGTGGAACTATAGGGATGTTATTTTTTTACTAAAAACTCGTTAATTCAGACTGCAGTTTGACAAGGTCCATTGTCATGATGCACCATCCAGTTGTCTTTGAAGACTGGTCTCACATGGGCAACTCTTTTCTTATATTTAGCTCCTGGCATGACTCGGGAGTATTCACAACTTTGGAAAATGCTTTGTTAAGCTTAATTTAATAAATTAAATAGGGTGTATAGCTTTTAAGTAAGGTCAGTCCATTTCAAATCATTCAGCTAAAAATTAAAATGAAACCCGTCGTCTCAGAATGTCGAGAGAATTTTTTATTTGTTCTATTTGCCACCCTTATTACCATGTAAAGTTTTATTTTGATAACTTAAATACTTTTAAGTTACTAATTATTTAAATTTGTCAAAAAATACATTATTGTTGTTTCTGAGGGATTTAGTGATTATGATGTTGATTTAGTAAAAAACTCATAACTTTTTCTGTAAATATGCATAATAAGGTAAAAATTCATTTAGCAACTTATCACTTAATTGGTGCAGTAAATAAACTCAAACCTGGACTTCATAATTTTTTGTAGAAAAAACATAAAATTTTAACATGCAATTTAAAATAAAAGCCACTATTCGTTCAAAAGGCAGCAGTATTCATTACCTACTGTATTTATTTAATTTTGCACATAAATTCATGCATAAGTTTTCGTACAAAGTACCATTTTTTTAAATTAAAACTTTAAACTGTATAATTTAGTTTTGTCTAAACTTTAAATGTTAACATACAATGAATTGAATAGAATCGGTGAACGAAAAAATTTAAAGTCTTTTAAGAATCTTGATGTAGGCTCATTTGCTATTTACACCTATTATGTTAGTGGAATTACACAAATGTTTCTTACAATAAAAGTGTTTTGAACTAAACACCAACAACTTGTTATTTATGGACTTGTGTTTGTTTTAACATCTTGTTGTACTGAAGATTGATTGAACTAATTTTCTTGTCTGCATTTAAATGCATCTTCATCCCCTGTCCATAAGAGTTTTAGTGGTTGATCCGTCAGCAACAACTAATTGTATCAGACTAGCTTTAACCTCCACATTAATGGTTTTCCTAATAGTCCTTTCATTTATTTAATAGATTTTTTTATAAATTTATTACAATTGGAACTCACCTCCTAATTTGATGAGATTTGAAATTTAGGTTATTTAGGACCTAAGTTATTTATTACAGTGAGAAATTTTCATCAGAAACTCCTTACACCCAAGTTACATTCCACATAAGTTGCATTCATCAGCAAAAATTCTGTAATTCAACAATGTACAAGTGTAAACTACATAATTTTTGGATTAAATAATTTGAAAAAGTTTCTTAATTAAGTTAAAAAGAAAATTAGATTCCCTTAGGACTAGATTAAGTTTAGTTGAAGCTTAAGTGCAGATTAGGTTACGTTGAGTACAATATACATTATTTAAAAAGTAAAGTAGTTGCTTTAAGTGAAATTCAGTTAAGGTTATAGTCAGGGTTAAAACAAAAAATTGCTTATGGTATATAATTCTGTATTCAGGCTAACAATCAGCCACTTTAATATATAATGTTAATTAGTTGAATTTAGTGAGCGAAGCAAGAACAGGAAACACTTGCTTAAAATGTATGGATGTCTTATATTGAAATTGAGTACATGAAATCATTGAACCTAACCTTAACTTAAGCATAACTAAATTCAACTGAATTTCACGTAAACCAAGTTATTTACTTGAAATAATGTATTTTACTATTGTACAGTGTTGAATTACAAAGTTTTAAGTGAGGCTACTGTGTACCTTTTGCTGAGCGACATAACTCAAGTGAAAGATGTTTTTGACAAAAGTTTTGAGTTGTAATGATTAACTTAAATAAGGTATATCCCAATTTTCATCAAGATCAGAGGTAACTCCTTAATTGTAAATAACTATACAGATTTTTTGCATACATTGCTTTTAGAAGTAAAATCAAATTTTTAAAACCTTACCTTATTTTTGTCTGTAGAAGCTTAGATAGAAAAAATTAAAAGAGTATGCTTTTTTGTAGATATATGTGTAATATTTATTAATTTAGTGACCAGATTTCTTATATTTCAAATTTGATACATGCTCTGAAGTTACATTGAAGATTTTTAAACAACTTTCAATTTTTTAGTACGGCAAGGCATTTTAGACATATGTCTAGGTATTTCATTGTTATTAAAGCACATGCTTGTTCATTGAAATAGTTCTAATTACGCGACTGCCCAAAAAGAACTGTATTTAAGGTATATGTATGTTTGTTTGTTTATTTCTTCCACCATAGCAGCAGCAGTATGGATTTTCAAAATTCAAATCGATTCACAGTGCTGAAACTTTTTAGA